>NC_079440.1:35019088-35334088 GCF_903798145.1 Danio aesculapii
AAATCTTTAAAAGCAAATTCAGAAGAATCTGTTTAACATTTAAGCCTAAACATGACAAACTCCAGTTCATACAGTTGTAAACAAACATATTTTTAAGCATGAACAGTTGTTTAGCTACTGAGATTTATCTGTCTAGGCTATTATTATGTATTGTAAAACAAGGATTTGAGATTTCTGTAGGAACATTAACATTTTAAAGCACCGTTTGAGGTTTTAATATAGTATTTACCAGTAATTTTGAGTGAACATTTCAGCTTTATTTATTTAGCTTCAATTATTTATCTGTTTACTTTATTTCTAAATAAATTGTGCAGCTGCATCTATATATTTGTAGTCATTTTAAAACCAAACCCAGGTCTTTGAGATATAAACCCAAACATTCTTTTAAAGGCTTTTCTGTGGTGAACAATATTTTGAAGACAGAGATATGTTTTTATTTCCTCTGTTAGACAAAAACTACAATATCAGAGCTCATCCAGCCACACTTTTAAATATATGTACCTGCAAAGAAAGGGAGAGAGAGAGAAAGGAGAGACTGTCTAATGTGTACGTAAAATCTCCAGCGGGGCTCGTGCCAAGTGTAAGTGGTTGAGTGATATTGGCAAAAAGACAGAGGAGGGGAAAAAAAGAGCACGTAAGATTTAGGCATTTTCCTTAATGCTATAAGAGGTTATTGATATTTTGATTTTTGCTGTGGGGCAGCCCATGCTGAGACAGCATCTTTGTAGCCGTCCGTTTATGGGTGAAAGACATGCAACTCGCTCCCAGAAAATCCTCCTCTGGGAAAGCTGAGGTGAGAGAGACAGAAACCAGAATACTTACAGTACAGAGAGAAACAGAGCGAATTGAGACACTGCCAATTAGCAAACCCTCTCTGTCTAACTCTTATTTAGCCGTTGAACTATTTCTGCCCTAAAATTAATCATTACACTAAAACAGATTGATTCTCTCTGTTATTAAAAGAGCCCATTCTGATAATCTTCCAGAGTCTGCGGCCAAATTGCAGCACTTACCCGAGAGAGAGCCTCTACTGTATAAACAATATTTTTAATGACACATTTAAAGCAATAATCTAAAAGTAATCTTAATAATTATGAGCAAACATTACAGTATACTTTTTTTGGATAATAGAGAACAAGAGAGATAGATATACAGAATTTACTACTGTTTGGTGTTGGTGCTTTAGTTTTTTATGCTTCTAAAAGAAGTTTTAAATGTAAAAAGTAATTTTTTCTGTTTAACAGAGAGAAGACTTTTTTTCAACACATTTCTAAACATAATAGTTTTAATAACTAATGACTGATTTATTTTATCTTTGCCATGATAACAGTACATAATATTTGAGATATTATATTTTTCAAGACACTTCTATACAGCTTAAAGTGACATTTAAAGGCTTAACTAGGTTAATTACGTTAACTAGGCAGGTTAGGGTAATTAGGCAATTTATTGTTAACGATGGTTTGTTCTGTAGACTATCGAAAAATATATAGCTTAATGGGGCCAATAATTTTGACCTTGAAAAGTATTTAAAAAAATGCTTTTATTCTAGCCAAAATAAAACAAGACTTTCTCCAGAAGAAAAAAATATTATCAGACATACTGTAAAAATTTCCTTCCTTGCTCTGTTAAACATAATTTGGGAAATATTTAAAAAAGAGAAAAATTCAAAGGGTGGCTAATAATTCTGACTTCAACAGTATATATTATATAACATTACATAATATATGCATTACACAAATACACAAAATAAACTAATACACAAAATATGATAAAACTAAAATCTTAACTAAGCAGTTTCTCAGTAGATTGTGGCTGGAAGCTGCGTAAAACATATGCTGGCATAGTTGGCGGTTCACTCTACTGTGGGGACCCCTGATAAATTAGGACCAAACTGAAGGAAAATAAATGAATGAATGTTCTCCATACCAATAATTACTGCTGACTGAAAGTTTCTTTCATCTGCAATTTGTAAGTGTACTTAATGAATATATTATACATTTCAAAAGGACAACATTTATTGTAAATAAAAATAATATTCATCATTATATTTGTGTTTACTCTTAGTTTGCTGATTCATTTCAATCAATCAATCACCTCAATTTTGAGTTATGTCAATGACAATATTTCTCATATTATTATTTTAGTGTCTGCAATAAATACATTTTTCAAAAGTAATTTAATTTGCATATCCAGTATATTACATGTAAGTAAAATAGGTCTGCTTCTGTGAGAATGTCAAAATACAATCAAAAAAAATTATGTTCCATATTCCTTCAGCATTAATTATATTTATGGAAAATGAATAAACTATTTTACATTTATTTTATTTATTTTAAATATATCAATAATCAGTTATCATGCTAGCTTTTATTATGTTTTGAAAATATTCTGTCAATTAGCTAAATCCGTAGTTTAAGTAGCAAAATATAAGTATTTGAAATGATAGTTAATAAAAATTTCGTGCTACACCATGATCTTTAAAGCTTGCAAAGCACTTGGTAATTTAAGGCTTGGATGTAGCTTCTGTCCCAATAAAACTACGTGCGCACTCTATGCATCTCTATAAAACAATTTTTTCTTAAGAAGTTAGGTGATCAAACACTTATTTTAATGGGTTTAACTGTTTAATAAAGCTGTGTTGTTTAAATGCACCAACCATTATTTGTTATGTTCACTGAAATTGATAAAAACATTCATTTTCAAAAGGGGTGTACTCATTTAAGCTGAGCACATACACATTTTTATTAAAGTTCTATATAAACAATCATTAATATCAGTTGATATTAATAAAAGTATATTTCTGGCAGCTCTTCTGTGTCAGCGCTCATCCCCCAAGACATGACAGTTAATTGATCAGCCCCTTTCCTGACTGAGAGCAGGGTAAATAAATATTAGTCCCTCGTTCACTCTCTTTAACCACCGGAAAGCAGTAATCACAGAAGACCATAAACCTGGCATACAGTACACACACACACACACACACACACGCATTAGTCCTTGGTGCTGTTGTTTAACGAGTCCCTCAGGGATGAAGGGAAGCAGTCCCTCGCTGCTTCACTGGGGAGAAGAGGCCTGTTGCACCACTGTGCTATAGTTTTTGTCTTGGCTGTAATGTATAGGGATACATGCTACTAGATTTTAGTGTGCCACGCTATTAAATTTAATTACAACAAAACTCCAGTTGAACTAGCACACACAGTGGGACACAGTAATAAACACTCTACATGTATGTCTCAGTTTGTATGCGCATGTTTCTGAACATTGAGTCTAATTAGTTCTGGAGATAAAATTAGGTTTCCATAAAATGATTCATTTAAAAATAGTTACACATAAAGGATTTTATTTGACATTTAATCAGCAATAACAGAAATTAATTGTGACTACAATGAATTGTCATGTCTTTGTGGATAAATGTAGACTTTGGTGTTCTTGTGAAAAGCATAATTATTTCAGAAATAGAAATATTTTAAATGGAGATTTACTTAAGTGCATATTAAATGTAATGTTTTAAGAGTTCTTATTAATTGCAAAAAAATGATTAATTAGTTTCCAAATTCATAAATTCAAAATTCATTTTCCTTCAGCTTAGTCCCTTACTTTGTCAGGGGTTGCCACAGGGGGATGATCCACCAACTATTCCTGCATATATTTTACATAGCGGATGCCCTTCCAGCCCCAACCCAGTACTGGAAAAGCAACAAATTTTAAATGTTTAATATAAAATAAATTAATCAATTAGCTGAACTTCAGATTCAGATGCTTTCTATAGTATAAAATAAGGAATCATTGCTTGCAAATTCATAGTTTCCTTTAATGTCTTTGAAATATGCTTAAAGTACTAAATATTTCATAAACATTTAGAGTAAGCTGATATAATTTAAGTTCTGTTAAATTTTTTTACATCTATTTTGTTTAAAAGGCACATAGTTTACCCCTTTTTTATGATTTAATATTAATATTATGGTTCTTCTGAGTGTGCCAGTTTAGGTTCAGTTCAAAACACAGTTCAGATTTTTTTATTATAATGTGTTAAAAAGTGTTATTTCAGGGGCGTGTCAACAGCTCGCTGTTTTAGGGGTGTGTTGCTTCATATGAAAATTAGTTTTGACTTCCCGCCCAACGTAACAAGGGGGCGGAGCCAAGAGCTCCCCCGGTCTGTGTTTGGCAACAGACAGGCAGACAGAGAGAAGCAACGTGAGTGAGAGAGGACCAGCATTCAGCCGTACATGTACAACTCGGACACAGACCAAGCAGAGTACAAAATCATTTGTGTCTTTGTATAGTTTTACAACCAACTGTGTGCTAGTTTAAAGGGCTGAGCTTGTACACAGAAACTAATAACCACGCACACTGAATTAACTTTGACTGAGCCATCGGATGCGCCGCTCGGAGCCGTAACACGGCACACCAGACATGCACATTCGGATGTTATTTAAAATGAAACTATTCAGATGGCGCTCTGTGGCGCATCAGAAACATGAAGTGTCCCGAATCGTGGCTGGTCGCCACGGACAGCCGCCGACTTGAAGCACCGCTGTGTGTACCCTGATAGAAACCTATGTTTAGAATTCTAAAATGCATGGCGCTTCTGGTGTGCGACCTGCAGGCAAGTTCGTTATTTTATTTCCAATGGAGAGATGCGCACATAAGGCAACATGCTCGCACTTTCCAGCTGCACCTAGTTAAGATCACAGGGAGCTTCTGTGACCGCGAGAAATACAAACGGCTGAAGTTTAAGGTAGACGCAATGAAAAGTACACGTTTGCAAACCTACATAAAGTTACAAACAATAATTCCGATTAGAGCGATCATGTGGTGAATGTTGATCTTGTGTTGAGCCCATTGAGCCTTACATCTTAAAATAGAGCAAGGGTGTTCCTTTACTGACATCGCTTTGACTCACACGCTGAAAATGGCGGACGTGAAACAACAAACTGAGGATATGGTAATGCGCGCCTGTCAATCAATATTGGTGGGCGTCAAGTTGCGGTCGGTCTGAAAACAGCTCCAATTGGTCCACCGTTTTTTATGTTAAATTGAAAAAAAGGACTGGGTGTGTTTATATCACCCCAATATGACGGTCTATACACTATACCTACACATATGTCTTTATTTAATAAAAGTTAGTAATATATTAATAAAAACATTGTTTGTTGAAGTTTGTAACCTCCATTAGGAACATAAATTAACAATGAAAAGTACTCATCATAGTACATGTGCTGCTGTGGATGTGACAATAAAAGTGATTTGATTTGATTACTTGAATACATTTATTAATCCGCATTCATTTTTAAATTTTATATTTAAATCTATTCATTTAGCAGATCCAAATTTATCCAAAATTTCAACAGACTAATACTTTTATTATATTTTATGTAACACTTTAATTTAGATCACAATTCTTGCTATTAACTACTGGCTTATTATCTGCTTATTATTAAGATATTCATGGTTCATCCTGCTGGATGTAGCCATCAGAAGATGGGTACACTGTGGTGATAAAGGGATGGATGTGCCAAGAAAATGTCCCCCACACCGTTACGCCACCAACACCAGCCTGAACCATTGATACAAGGCGGGATGGATCCATGCTTTCATGTTGTTGATGCCAAATTCAACCATCCGCATGTCACAGCAGAAATCGAGACTCATCAGACCAGACAAAGTTTTTCCAATCTTCTATTGTCCAATTTGGTGAGCCTGTGGAAATTGTATCCTCTGTTTCCTTTTATGTTCCTTTCCTGCTGTAGCCCATCTGCCTCAAGGTTCAACGTGTTCTGCATAACTCTGTTGTAACGAATGGTTATTTGAGTTACTGTTGCCTTTCTATCAGCTGGAACCGAATGTTCCATTCTCCTCTGACCTCTGGCATCAACAAGGCATTTGCGCCCACAGAACTGCCGCTCACTGGATAATTTCTCTTTTTCGGACCATACTTTGTTAACCCTAGAGATGGTTGTGTGTGAAAATCCCAGTAGATCAGCAGTTTCTGAAATACTTAAACCAACAACCAACAATCATGCCACATTCAAAGGCACTTAAATCCCCTTTCTTCCCCATTCTGATGCTTGGTTTGAACTGCAGCATATCGTCTTGACCATGTCTACAATCCTAAATCCATAGGATTGCCAAAGGAGTTGCTCATATGTGATTGACTGATTAGAAATTTGCGTTAACGAGAAGTTGGACAGGTGTACCTAATAAAGTGGAAGTGTAAATTTCAACTGACTTTGAGACGGCTATGTGATATCACTCAGGTTCTGAACGACTAACAGCTCTTCAGGTACTGTATATCTTGTGAAGAACATTACATTTCATACCCTTTTAACAAAACAAAACAAAACAAAGCATGTGAACAAAATGTGCCATTTTTTTCTGTTAATCATCTCACTGTATAGGATATAAATGTTCTGTAACTGTACCTTCAGTGAACGCCTGACTGTCCTCTTATTCAGTCATCAAGGCTGCATCACTGCGGGCCAATGAAAACACAGCAGTCCTAAAGAATCATCCAACTCAGGGATATGTGACACCATATAGGACAGCATCACCTGTGTACGTACGTGCGTGTGTGTGTGTATGTGTGTGTGTGTGCCTGAGAAAAGTGTGTAGAGAGCTATAAAGAAAGGTTAGTCTTCGGCTTTCAAAATAAACAAAATTCTCAGTGACAGATTCACCTGGTCGTGTAAGTGTGTGTTTTTGAGGAGCTGAAGGAAAGAGTGGAGAGAGAAAAAAGATAGAGAGAGAGACTGAGGTGTCATTTAAGGGTCAGTGCTTGCTCTCACTTCCTGTCTGTATTGATAGTTGTTTCCTGCTGGTGTAGGAAGAGGCAACCGGGTAACAGGAGAGAGTGTTTGCACTGCCACACACTCTGATTGTGTCTGCAGAAAAAAAGCCCTCTTGATAAATTATGAATGAGAGACTGATGGAGGGGATAGGAGGATGAACGAAAAGCGGGAGGAGGGACAGCGCGGGGATGAGATGGGGTGACGTTATGGTGTTATCTCTCCGGCTATACCAAAACAGCTGGAGAAATGAAAGAGAGATAAGTACTGTACACACACACATGCACACACACACAGACACACGCACACAGGCAGGATCTATGGGATTTTTAAATGACCCCAGAAACAGTTATTCATAGATAATAGGTTCTGAATCCCTATTTCATTATCTTGATCTCAGTTGACCTCAAGTGTACTTTCCCCCCAATTTTACTAACCATAAATGTGAATGTTTTTGTACTCGCACGTGTTTTTCTCCATGTGTCATTCCATTTTTAATAAAAAAAAACTTTATATTAATTCATTTACCTTTTTATTAACACGTCACTTTTATTTCTATTGCATTTTATACTATGTAGATGGTGTCGAAGGCGTAACAGTGAAAAACACTCATGTAAACTCAAGTATGTAGATCATATTGTGCAGTGTTTTTGGAAACACATTGCAAATATAGTGAATTATGCAATTAGATTACTTTTTTAGATTACTAAGTACGTAAAGTAATTCATTGCTTTGTTAATTTAAAATTAAAATATTTATAAATCAACTTAGTTAAATAAATCTTTGGTTTCCTATGTATTTACTTACAACTCTCCTATCGCTTTGCTGTGAGAAATCAACAGTAAGTGTAGAGATGTTGTGTGAGCTGATGTTTACTGTAGTTTAAATATGAACATGTTTAAAGGTGATTGTCTTCAGAAACATTTTTTGTTATGCTGGTTGAAAGTCTCTTCACATTCCAATAGTAATGATTAGAAAATGATCTAAATGTATTTATATGTATTTTTATATTCTGGGTAAGGCAAAAGACAAAAAATGTTCATCCAATTAAAATTTGTCAGGCTGACAATTCCCCTAATTCTGATAAGTAGCCCAAACTGTTTGTAAACAAATGTAGATTTGTACATCTGCGACTCAGACAGTCTTCGTTTGCACGTGCACACGCGTTCACGTGCATATGAGAGAGTGACAGCAGTAAAAACAAATGCTGAATCGAAAATCTTTACAATCCTGAATCAATATTGGAGTTACTTTTGCATGCTGGAGGAAGGATGACACCATGGCTGAAGTATTTCTTTTAGACAGGTAATGTTATGTTTTAAAAGTCACGCAAGCTTATGTAGATTTTTTTGTTTATGAATGGGTTATATGCACAGAAGTGTTGTTCAGCCATGAAACGTGCAAAATATAATATAGGTTTTCATTTGAAATTGTAAAGTACTATAAAGTTTTCTAACCGGTGAAAGACATGATCTTGTGGATTGTCTACTGTTATCTTTACGGTGTGCATTCGTGATTTCAGGAGGTGGGGCTTTGGACGGCAGGGAAGGGACCAGATCACCTGCTGCACCTTTAAGTATGAACAGTCATTTAACAAATGCACTCAGATTGTAGTTCTTCTTAAAAAAGGGGCGTCACCATCATATGGCCTGACATGCATATAGTGAGATATTTTCAAGGATCTGTGAATGGGCATTATTTTTAAAATCTAAAAAAAACGTACTCTCAAAGCTAACGTACCCTTAAAAAAAGGATTGTTTTGAAATATTGACTTCATAAAATCTTCTGACATAAAACTGCTAACGATTGATCCAGGAAATTTCATTGTAAAATATGGAAGTGAGGCCTGACAGGTCAGTTGGCATTTCTGTGTGGAGTTTGTATGTTCTCCCCACAGTTCAAAGACATTCAGGTGGATTGGATGAACTAAATTGTATACTATAGTGTATGAGTGTGTGTGTGTGAATGTGAGCATGTATGGGTGTTTTCCAGTACTGGGTTGCTGCTGGAAGGGCATCTGCTGCGTAAAACATATGCTGGATAAGTTGGCAGCTCACTCTGCTGTGGCGACTGCTGATAAATAGGGGACTAAGCCGAAGGAAAATGAATGAAATATGGAAGTCTTATAACATGTATTTTTATATTTACTAAATGTATTGAATCATTGAATACAAAATCATCATCCCTCCTGTCAATTTTATTTTTTAATATTTCCCAAGTGATGTTTAACAGGGAAATTAAATTTTCACATCATTTCCTATGTAAATATTTTCTCTAAAAAAAGTCTTATTTCTTTGAGTTTGGCTTATATAAAAGATGTTTTAAATTGTTTGAAAATAATTTTAAGGTCAAAACTATCATCCCAAAACTATTTGGTCCAATTAATTTCCTAAATAACATGTCTTTGGACTTTAGGGGGAAACCGGAGCACCCAGAGGAAACCCACACAAACGCAGGGAGAACATGCAAACTCCACACAGAAATGCCAACTGATCTATATAGTTAAGTTCTATATAGTTCTACCAAGTTAAGCCTTTAAATTGACTTCATAGTATCTTGCAAAATAACTAGTTAAATATTATGTTCCTTCACAAAATCCAGTTTGGGAAACTCTGATGTAATATGACATCACCTTTTTTTTTTGAATCACTGATTAGAACGTATGACCCTTAATCTTTTGTACTCTTTCACTAACAACCATTTTTATGACCTCACAAATGTAATTTAACACACTGCATTGTCTCTCGTTTTTAAGTTCAAGATACTTTTTTAGCCCAGTAAAGAGGGTGAGAATTAAAGAAAGATGTAACAGTAAACTAAATTAAAGCCTGTCTTATATTTGATCCATAATTGATTATGTTCATGTGGGATGATATGTGAGGAATAAAAAAAGTAAAAAGAATGCGCGAGAAAGGTAGATGGTGGGGGGTGGTGGCTAACAAGCTTGTCTCCTTCTGGATGACGGCTTTGTGACCGCAGGTTGAGCAGAGACGGGCTCGCTTTTCCCTGCTTGATGTTTTGCCTTTTTTTCTTTTTTAATGAGTGTCAGGACTGTTCTTTTTCTTTACAGGGAGAGGAGAGGGGGGGAAATCAGAACAACAAAACAACAAGAAAGCAGAAAGAAAGACCAAAAGAACAAGCGTTTTTGATAAAGTGCTTACAGAGCGATTACTGTGAGTTGTGCAGAGCTGGTGCAGTGCTCACACAGGGCGAGGAAGCATGGCAAAGACATGTGCTCACCTACCATTTGATTCTGGAGAACTAAACAAAAACATCTTAATATGATTTATGCTAATATAAAAAAATTCTATCTAAATTAAAAAGCATCTTTTATAATGCACAGTTCATCCATCATATTTCTGTCAAGTCATCATTCAAACTACAAGTTTCAAAGTGGTCATGAACTGCCTTTTGTTTAGTTTTGTACCATAGATATATCACATACGGACCCTGAGCATGCGTCATTACTGCTGCCACATTTGCACAGTGCTCCCAGGACACAAGTCATTCAACCGCACTAGTCAAGACTAAAGCCAATGAAGATGCTGGACTTTAGTGGTGTGTACGGGTGTAGTAACCATCAAACAAAGAAAACAAAGCATGAAGTCAGAACATTTCAAAGGTAAGATTTCTTTGAAGTTTTTGTATGTAACGCTACTGATGATAATACAGCCACTTACTGCACTGATTATAAGGCAAAGTAGCACCAACTTCCACCAAATTCTAGGCTTATGCTAGTTGTATTTAATAAAATCAGCAAACAATGTAAATGAATTGACAACAAGATGCTGCGCTGCCAGAAACTTGTAACATTGTCGATTAAGTGAAGTAACGGCTAGTTTTTGAAGTAGCTTATAAGGGTGCCTGATAACATAACAGTGCCTGCGCCTCAGTGTGCATACTGTCCACTATAAATTATTGAATATTACAAATGTTATATACCATTTAGATCAGAAAGGTGGATATGCACATTGAGATGAAGGGATATTGATGGTTCACTCAAGTCGTTGGTAATGGAGATTCATTCACAAATGAATTGCTTCCTCTCTTAGAATTAGAAGTAAAAGCGGGAGAGGGGGTGTGCTTGAATGCCTGTGCGGTCACTTATCCATCGATGTAGAAAAGTGATGTAAAATTGTAATTTTCGCAATTTACAAAAAAATATTTGCATACTGACCACTGGGAAAACTCCCGATCCTAGATATATGTATAAATGTTTACATATCTCTGGCTCTGGATGGCCAGTCCTCCACTACACCTATGTTGCCACTCGATTGAATGGGCATTATCAGTGGTTATCTGCTGATAGATATGGGCCAGTAGGGGCCTTCTGCGCCTACTGGTAGGCTCAGAAGGCTGTTATCATCCATCCACTTAACATTCGAATTTGCTGGTTCTGACAACTTTTGATGCTGAAAAATCACTTTAATGAAGTTAGTAATATGCTTTCAGTACTTCTGTAATTTTATGGGTTTATTAGTATATTTTTTATGTGAATACTTTCACAGCTGAAAAGCATTGTTCTGTAAGTCACACATTCACAATAAATCGCATCTTTAGAAGCTCATTGCTTACAGTATCAGCTACCATATCTGAGCTTTATCATTGAAACAAAACAAACATGGCAATTGAACAATCAGAATCAAGGAGCTTCAGGTGGTATTCAATCAGAAAACAAACCAAGCGTATGATGGCAATCTTTTGAACTAATGCCATCTGAAAAAAATGCTATAGTAATTTATAATAAAAACTATAGTGTTTTTGAATCATACTTTAGTGCACTATACTGTGCATATAACAGTATTCACATCTTAAATACTGTAATGTATGGCAGTATTTCCCAACCCTGTTCCTGGAGGCACACCAACAGTACATATTTTGGATGTCTCCATTATCTGACCCATTCATTTCAGGTTTTGGAGTCTCTTCTGATGTTATGATAAGATGATTCAGGTGTGTTTGATTAGGGAGAGGTTGAAAATGTGGACTGTTGGTGTGCCTTCAGGAACAGGGTTGGGAAACACTGATGTATGGTATGTAATGCTGTAGTATTAACCTTCATGAACTGATAAACAGTAATAAATACTATAGTTTTTACTACACTAAACTGGTGTATTGTAGTAAAATATATCCTGTAGTTTTGAAACAACATGTAAATAACGACAGTATTTTCATTTTTTTTTTTTGGAGCAAATCCATGTCAGATTTGAGTGTGAGATGCTCCAATTTTTCAGCAGATTACTTTAAGTGAGAGGTTTTAATACGGAGCGGCAATCCTCTCAGACTCATGAATCGCACCCGAAGGAGACATGATGAAATGGACAGACAGTATTTGAGGGTCTTCACGCTCATTCATCACATCCGCGCTCACACATCCAGAGTCCCTCACCACAACGTCTCTTCATTAAAGTGCGTCTCCTGTCAAAGCTACGACGATTATCCAACCTTTCAAGTGACTGGAGAGAAGCGACTGAGCTCTTTAATAAAGTGATGAAATGAAAAACAAAAGGAGGGAACAATGAACACAGGCTATTATTCTCCCCCAAACTGACTTTTATCTGCATTTAAGATGTGACAGGAGATAAATAATGTTTCACTGGCTGTCAGCAGTGTTCTTTACTGTTGCAACACTGAGGCATTGCAAAGTTTTTAGCGCCTTTTAAAATGCGTATCCTATTGAATTCTTCATGAGAAACGTGAACGTGAAAAAAATAAACACACCGAAAAGCCATGAACAAATGAGACCAGGCAAGTTGCGGTCTACTTAACAGTAAATAAGACTGACAAAGACAACAGAGGAAGTTCTGTTGATCCTTTTGGTGAATATAGGGAATGAAATCCACGCTGAGCTCTCTGTAATTGCTCTTGAAAGCCAAACTACAGGCTTTCTCTTCCTCGCATCATCTTCTCTTGTCCTTCTCCCGTTATTCCACCTGACCAAGGCCTGGATCCTTCCTGACTGTTGGAGAGGTTGTTTGGAGATTTGTGGTGACTGGTAGCTTTTTAGGTGCTGCCACAATGGGAGATATAAAGACTGTGACAGTTGCTGTGCTGCCCCTGCCTGGCCTTGTCACCTTGGTTATAGTCTACCTTTAGTGTGTGTCAGTGTCGGGCAAACATACCCACACATACTGACTATACCAGTGAACTCCACTCAGACATGCTAGAAAGAGGCCAAAAAATTTAAAGAACATTCTGACGACCCAACAAAACAAGCCCTTTACACATGGTTAATTTACAGCATCAAGCCAAAATAACAATGGGCTCTGTTTTAACAATTTAAGATCTAAAGAGGTGCACTTAGCACATGTACAATACACTTTTGCCATTTTATAGATGGGAAAATAGTTGGTGCACCCAGTGCATGGTCTAAAAGGGGTTTCCTTATTCTGTTGATGAGATATGGGTGTGTTTTGAGTGTAACATGCATTAGACCAATTAGGTTCTCATCTCCCGTTCCCTTTTAGACTGAGTTTTGCTAAAGCATTTTATATGCTAGTTACATGGTGGAGTTTGTAAGCAGAAAAACTGAATGTTTCACTAGTGAGGAAAGGATTCTGCTTATCCCTAAGGTTAAAGCAAACTGTATGTCACCATCTACGGAACGAGTCAGATTCCACCAAAGCTTCCAACATAGGCTCATTCTGAAAACGTAGCCCTATATCCATTTCTGGAGATTGCAAATTATGTAGCCAGAAGTATGCATGGCTGCATTTCATCTTTAAAATGAATGCTATGGGGCAGTATGACGCCTTTACTTTGACGCTTGCCAGCTGTACGATCACCTCACAGCAAGAAGGTCGCTGGTTTGAGCCCCGGCTGGGCCAGTTGGCATTTCAGTGTGGAGTTTGCATGTTCTCCCCGTGTTCTCATGGGTTTCCTCCGGGTGCTCCGCTTTCCCCCACAGTCCAAAGACATGTGTTGTAGGTGAATTAAATAAGCTAAATTGTCTGTAGTGTATGTGTGTGAAAGAGTGTGTATGGGTGTTTCCCAGTGTTGGGTTGCGGCTGGCATCCGCTGTGTAAAACATATGCTAGATAAGTTGGCAGTACATTCTGCTGTGGCGAGATGATTAATACAGAGACTAAGCCGAATAGAAAATGAATGAGTAAATGAAATCAAATGACCCATAATCACACTATAGTTACCTTTTTTATTGACTTCATATTATAACGTATATCTGTTTTTTTGACCTTCGCTAATTGTTGATGCTGGAAATAGGGATTTTTATTGAAACATGGAAGACTCTGTTGGTGTTCATTAATGCTTTTTCATGGACCTTAGGGGTTTCTTCAATTGTTGTGACATAAAACCCCCTTATTTTTTTAGGATTTTGGTCATCTCAAAGATATATATATATATATATATATATATATATATATATATATATATATATATATATATTTATATATATATATAATAACAAGGAATAAATTAAATGAAAAGTTAAATGTTGTTTAAGTCTTTGATCCACTGTTGGATCAGCAACATACACAAAGATTAACGATAACTAAATTTTACAATACTCAGAATCAGATTACTATTACTTCATATTGATTAAATATCATACATAAAGATTTATAGCTGTGATATGATGCCTGAATCATATAAAGTGGCCCTCAATATTTATTGATTCTGGAAATCTCAATCATAAAATAAAAATCTATATATACCTGATATACTTTGGCAGTGTAATGCAATTTTTCTGTTTAGTCATTTTTGTTAATTTGCTAAATTTTTAGTCAGCCCTTTGACCCAAAACAATTATTGGTGAATCAAAACTATTTTCACAATGTTTTATTGAGTTGAATTGAATAATATTTCAATTATATGGTCAAACCTAATCTAAACGTTCAAGTAGGAGTCTAAAATGTGTAAATAACTCAAATTCCACACACACAGTACATACGTAATACAGATACAAATAAATTATAAGCAATGTTTTTTGTTGAATTAAATGATTGGTTTGTGTGTATACCTCTCTCTCGCTCTCTGTGTGTGCGTATGTGTGTGTCTGTGTGCATGTGTGTGTTCATGAGCGGTGGATGATTAGATTTCCATTAATGAGAGGGGATAATAATGGGGTGGGTGGACGCTTCAGTATGGGGGGTGAATTAAAACAGCATTGACTATGTGGCAGTGCATGCTATAAATTAGGTGTGGTGTGGTCAGTCTGCCAAAACTCCATTACATCTTCCTAGCCATCCCAGATTAGAATATCCCTCCATCCCTCCGCTCCTTTAGCCCTCCTCGCTCTCCCTTCAGCACAGGCCTGTGGCCCACTGCGTATAATCAAATTAATTAACATTCCCCAGATCTTTAGCTCGTTAATCTATTTGTAGCGGTCAGCATAAATGCATCACAGTCTTTTTTTTCAGGCTGTGGTCGTATTCATGAAGAAAAAAAGAAACAAGGCTAACAATCTACATGCACATTTACCATTTACAGCACATACAATTGACTTCTGTTGCTTTAAAAGACAGCATTTATTTACCCATGGTGTTTAAAGGTTTGGGGTCAGTTAGAGTTTTTAATGGAACAGAAGTTTAATATGTCAATTTATTAGTTCAAAACTAAAACAGTAATTTGTGAAATATTAATCGATTTAAAAATTAAATAAATACTTAAATAAAACCTATTACAGATTTTTTCAATTGTTTGGCCACAAATTTCAGAACCCCGAGGTTCAATTTGTCTGGACACAAAATTCTAAACAATCACTAATTATAACAGACTCTCCAGTGTTCAAAACTCTGCATTTGCAGGATCTTTGGTTCACATAATCCTTTTATCATACAGATTTTACAGGAACTCAATTTTAGATCACCACAATACACATTGTTTCAATAAACAATCATTAAATATTGTTGTTTACATGATATGATACAGGTTTGATTATGGTTTATACTTAAATGTAGAGGGAATAGTACAAACAGTGGAATCACTGAACTAAAGTTTTATACATGGAATCATAATGTAGGGTTACTGTAAACAACAACAACAACAGAATAGTAAAGTTCTAATGTTATAGGTAATGTATTTGCACATATATGTACATATTTGTAATTCTAAAGGTTGACAAAAAAGGCATTTTTTGCAATTATCTTGACATGTATGGCATATTTTATATATGTGAAATTCAAATATGAACTAGTATGTCACATGTGCATTTGCATATAGGTATTTCCATATATCAGATTTCTATTTGGATCTGTGTTTCTATCAGTCTGGTTTTGTGGATTTTTTGCCACAGGTTCTCCTCCACATAACAGTGGTGATTTTATTAGTCAGACATCTTGAAAAGAACCTTCTGTCAATGTGAACCCAGGCCTGACATTGGTCTGCTGTTATTGGACTTTCTTGCAGTAATGACAAATATGAAAACGTTGTCTGTAAAATGGCTAAATGGAACATAGAAACCATATCTGACAAAGAATGAGGATGAAATCTATATATCGAAAATATAGTCCAGCTGGATCAATCTTCTGTAGTAACTGATGTCATTTCATTAATCCTGAAACATCTTCATCAGTTTTTATGCATCAAGAGTAATGCAACAGTTATTTATTATTTTGAGCACTTGTAACAGTTGATGGTTACATCATGTTAATTAAACAAATACAAAATTATTTCAAATGTGATGTGCGAGTTGCATTTTGAAATGAGATGAATTTGATGTTCAGTTGTATTGTATTTAAAATGGCATTTTAGACCAATGGCCAAAGCTTTGTGGATTGTATCCAACCATTTGAAAACAGAGTTAAGAGTTTTGTAAAAATGTGATATAGTTGATAACAGTTGTGTGTTTTGTGTCTAGAGTTCAGAAAATTGACATCAGGGTTCTGAAATTTGTGGCAAAATTACTGAAAAAATAATTGTAAAAAGCAAATGCAGATTTGGCTCTAAAGAGATTATTATTATTATTATTATTATTATTATTATACATTTTTAATTTTAATTGTCTTTGCTGTTACTTTAAATCAGTTTATTGTATCCTGGTTCAGTAAAATTAACAATTTATTTTTATCAATCAATCAATCAATCAATCAATCAATCTTTCTGATCCTTAAATTTGTAATAGTAGTTTGTGTGTGTGTGTTTGTATGTATTTTCTCAGCTATTGGCAGTACTATTTACGTTATGGGGTGCCCACAAAATATTATATATATATTTTAACCTATACTGTAATTTCTGGGGAATGATGGATGTACTGAAGAACAGACTCCATAAGTTTCCATTGTTTTTATATATACAAACTGTATTTTCTATCAGCCTACTCCATCCCTATTCATAAACCCGCAAAGGAAACTTTAAAAAATCTGTATGATTCTGTATGATTTTTAAGCCTTTTAATTAGTTTTTGTTAAACCTGTGTCATAACCACGTCATTAAACAAATTTGTGTCCTGATATGTCACAAAAACACGCAGACACACACACATGCGCACACTTTTTATCCACAGTGCGAGCTGTTAACAAAACAAAAACAACGTGACAAATTATTCACATCAAAACATCAATACAATCCCACTTTCGAAACACTTTTGCATAACATAATGCAAAACAAAATGTGAAGTCTTCAAATCACCATAATATAACGGCAAACTCTCACGCTCATTTCACACACCCCGATCCCACAGAGCAAACTCGACTCGACTCGATAAAAACACCTGCTTTAGCCAGGAGACAAAGAGTTCGCTCTCACACAGATGTTGGGTTTATTTCAGAGCATCTCATCTGCTAATCTATTCAAATATTACTCCTCAGCTCTTCTCTACTTGTTAATATATTCACCTACGACAGCAGAGAGAGGCATCGTCACCTCGTGGAGCACAGGTTAATTCCCCTACGGTGGTCTTTTTGCCCCCCTGCGCTCCAGAATATGTATGCGTCTTTACCCCCTGTTCTTCATCTACAGCGAGGAGCCACCGCTGTTACTTTCTCACCTCCATGTCAGCGAGTCCCCAGAGTCTCTCTCAGGTTCACAAAAGCAAATATCTGGCTTTTGTTCATTAACACCGGTGAACTAGAGGAAGAGCTAATTGCATAGCTGATGCGGAAAGCTATTTCGGTTTGCTATAAAACTGGTCTCACAACATTTACAGTGCCATCCACTTATATTGGGAGCCTTGCTTAAAATGGGTGAAGAAAGTGGTGAAAAAGTGTTTATTGTTTAATCTTTTGATTATTATTCGAGAGAGAGAAAAAAGATGCTTTCACCAATTTGCAGTGATGGTGAGGTGAAAATCAGATTGTTGCTTGTGAGACTAGGTCTCCAGCTGTGACTCTTGCAGATTTTTAAGCACTTGAACTATCCTTATGGACCTTATTCTTCACTGCAGATGTGCGCTCGTTTTTCTGATTGTTTTAGAACTTCCGCTTCAGTCACCTATGGGAGAAATGACTAGGAATAATAAACAGGCAGGAAACAGTCAAACTACTCGCTCTACAAACAAGTGTGTTCATGACTATACATAAAAACAGGATTAATATAATAAGAAAATATCAGTTTGCAACATCAAGCAGCAGAACGAGCTGTTAAAGTCTAAAAATGAATGGAGGAATGAGATAGGAAGTCTTGAGCCAAAAAATTTCAAATGGCTGCACCCTCTCGTATGCGGAGAATAAGGTCAATAACAGTGCTTTTGTGCAAGATTGACACTCGGGATGATTCATAACAGTTATTTAGAAACAAAATAAGAATGCAATCAGCCAAAGCCAAAATTACAAACTTAAATAATAAAATCACAGTAATAAGTCACAACACAATAAGCAGTAAAATTAATAAATTGATGCATTTATTAAAACCCACTTTGATCAATGGCTAAGTTTGGCCTGCGTGTTATCTCATATTTGTTGTCCTGAAGTTCATGGTTAAACAATAGCAGTGTGAAAAACGGAGACAAATATATTTTGTTCATATAAGGTTACAGGGGTGCTTGGATTGCATAATTTAATTAGTATGTATTATATTAATAAATTCATTCATTCATTTTCTTTTTGGCATAGTCCCTTTATTAATCTGGGGTCACCACAGCGGAATGAACCGCCAACTTATCCAGCATATGTTTTACGCAGCGGATGCCCCAATCACTGAGAAACATCCACACACTTATTCACACGCACACTCATACACTATACACAATTTTAGCATAACCAATTCACCTATACCACACGTCTTAGGACTTGTGGGGGAAACCGGAGCACCCAGAGGAAACCCAAGCGAGCACAGGGAGAACATGCAAACTCCACACAGAAATGCCAACTGACCCAGCCGAGGCTTAAACCAGTGACCTTCTTGTTTTTAGCATAGGCATCCATATCTGCCAGTAGCCAGAAATTAGTCAGGGGAGTTCATCAAGATCTACCTGAGCTCAAACTCTCCTTCCACCCTGCTAATGGGAGGGAGTCCCGCGCTTACTTATAAGCTCAGGCCTCTCTCCCGGGACAGCATGCCAAACAAGCTTATTACCAATCATCAGCTAAGTGGGAACTCTTGAAAGACATTTTATTATTTCTTCCCTGACAATATTAGGTACTGTATTTATCCATTGTACAAATACTGTATATATAATCTATTTCTCTCTCTTCCTTTCTTTTCTTTCATTTTCAGTCTGCTTCTAGGTTCATCAATTTCCCAGTCAGTAAGCACAACTGTTGTTTGGTTGCTGTTGTCTTTACCATGTCAGACTGTGGCTGTCCAGGTGTAGTGAGGATCAGGAAGAGAAAGCTGTTTGTCCTCCTGAGAAAGCTCAGCTCTGATCCATCTCTTTCTTTCTGTTCTCCTCGCTCTAACAAGGGAAGATTTGTGCAGATTTCCCCTCCATCGCAGGAAGAATAGATCCCCTTCATCCTTCTCTCTGTCCATTTATCTTTCTCTTCCCTTCCCAAGAGCAGCAGCAATCCCAAAGCTGCATCAGAGACTGCCAAGAGGGAGAAAGAAAGAAAGAGAGAGAGAGAGAGAGAGAAAGACAGAAAGAGTGTCTACCATAAGTCTCTTCATCTGTAGACTTAATGTGCACACTCACAAATACAAACAAACAAATACAATATTGACATGTTTCTTTCTGGTAGAATACAGTGGATGGACTTACGGTTAACAAATTAATTTCATGATAAAAACCCTAATTAATCTAATGGAAATATGTTTTATTAAATATAGTTCGTTTCCCTCCCAGTGTTAGGTTGCGGCTGGAAGAGCATCCGGTGCATAAAACATGTGCTGGAATAGTTGGCGGTTCATTCCGCTGTGGTGACCCCAAATTAATAAATGTAATAAGCCGAAAAGAAAATGAATGTATGAATGAATAAATATAGTTCAGTTAATTAGTTTGTCTTTTCGAAAGCCATAATTAGCCACGGTTATTGGAAGCTCTACAAATGATTGAGTAAAATGTCTCTAGAGTATATTCCGATTCATACTTACATTCCTTAGCATTCTACATTCGGTGTTAGGTTCGTTTGATTAGACCAAATCAATCAATCAATCAAGAAAGATGCAATTCCATATCATCTTGTTGATTCATCACTTTTATCATTTTGCTCAACACGTTTTTGATGCGGTCTTCTGCTTTTCTAATTCCCATATATGCCTCCGCTATCTTTTGATCAACACTAGTGAGTTCGTTGATGATTTCACTTTGTTGTTGTTTTGTGTCTTTGCGAAAGTGCCTTATCTCCTCCAGAACTTTTGTCAAACCTGCTATGTCACTCAGGTGAATAGCGTTGTTAGCATTAGCTTTGCCATCTGGTACATGTGCAAGAGAGCTGTTGTGTAGGTTTTCTTCATGTAAAGTTTCTCCAGCAGTGCATTTATTTGTTTACGTCTCTTCGTACTTGCTCCACTTATCAAGCAACATGGGTCAAGAAAATAATATATTTGATTGTTTAGTGGGGTTTATAAATGATTTTCTTGGAGGAGCCGTGGTTTAGGTTGCCATTCAGAGAGATGACAACACCGGAACCCCCTCCATATCATCATAACCTCCTAGGCTAGAGTATTTTTGCCCTTAAGTGCTTATTTAAAATACTTTAAATGTTTTATATTTTGTTACAGACATACAGTGTCATCCTGCAACTGTTTTGCAGCTTATGAAATGTCCCAAACACTATTTTTAACTGTCCAAAATGGGACAAAAATGTTTTTACTCTCTGATAGTCAAAGAAAGTTAAAAAAATTAAAAATTCTATTTTAAATATGCATTAAAAGAATTCAGGGAAAAGTGTTTTATGTAAATTCGGACCACAAGTCCACATATATGGACATAATTTTTCTCTAAAAGTACATCATATCAAAAGATGATACTTAGGTTTTTATTCTAATTAGGTTCTAATAAGCCCAAATAGCAAAGAGAAATAAAAATGCATGTAAAAAAAACACCTTAGGCCTTAAGAGGTTCATGCACAGTGAGGATAGTTTGAGTGTTCAAAGACTGTTCAAAGAAGCATTACAGCTAGAGAATAGCAGCAATTAGTTTTTAGGTCAGAAGGTATCAATCAATCAATCAATCAATCAACCAACCAACCAATCAACCAATCAATCAACCAATCAATGGAAAGTGTTGCGTTCGCAAGTCTGTGTGTGTGTCTCTCTCTCTCTCTCTCTCTTGATTTTCCCTCGTCATAGTTCCCGCCCTAATTACATCGTCAATGTCACCGGGGATAGGCTGGAGTGACGTAGGGCCTCTTTTAAAAAGTGGAACGGTCCAGGAGAGTGGAGAGGGAGTTGGTTGGCATATAGTTTGAAGTTGTTGGAGAATACCGATACTTGGTGTTGGTTGTGTATTCCTATGTTGTGTGTAACTTTGGTTTTCATGTTGTTGTGATTTCTCCAGTGTCCCCCCTCCTGTAAATTTAGTTTTGGCCTTATTTGTTACTATCCCTGTAAAAAAGTAAAAAATATTGTATACAGTATACATGGTTTGAAGCAGCAGGGGTTTGTTTCCACACTTTTTGTTTATTGTACATATTGTACATTGTACATATTTTCTCTTGTTTTTATATATAGGAAGGAAGTTAGGTTTAGCATTGTATTTTTATTTCTGTTATTTTCTTTGTGAGGTGTAGGTAGTTTTATTGTGGGTGTTTAGGTAGAGTGCGCTTTTCGTTTGTTGTTTTTTTTTGGTGGGTCCTCTCCGAGGTATAAGCTTCATATAGAATAGAATTAAATTGAATTTAATTGAATTGAAACTTTTTGTTTTTTTTATTAACATAAATGGTCCTATTATACACCCGGCGCAATGCAGCGCAAGGCGCGACGCAATTGTTGTTTGCTAGTTTCAGCTTGGCGCAACAGTCATTTGACGTTTTGCACCACGCTGTTTAAATAGCAAATGCATTTGCGCTCATATGTGCGCCTATAGGCGTTCTTGTCTAAAAAAGGAGGCGTGTTGAGGCGCATTGCTGGCGCGTTGCTATTTTGAGAAACTATAAAAGATTGTTCAATAGCTGGACATTAGACCGGCTTTGATCTGGTCTATTGAACAATCCATTATAGTTTCTCAAAATAGCAACGCGCCAGCAATGCGCCTCAACACGCCTCCTTTTTTAGACAAGAACACCTATGGGCGCACATATGAGCGCAAATGCATTTACTATTAAAACAGCGTGCTGCAAAACGTCAAAACAACTCTTGCGCCAAGCTGAAACTAGCAAGCAACAAATGCGTCGCGCCTTGCGCCGTGTGTATGATATGGCCCTTAAAGTGTGTGCATCAAAAACATCTTCCTGGTCCTTGAACCCTTCTAGTGGATGCGCAGTGGGTAAGTCAAATTCAATCTATTCAAAAAAAATTCCAACAGCACTTTTTGTAACCATAAGTTGATAAGGAGGGTTTCAATTAAAACAATTATCTTCTCACAAAATAAGTGTACAAATAAAGAAAAATCATTCTGTCCTGAATGTTTTCATCATTTCAGTTAAAGGTTAGATTTTTTAAAGCAGTATAAGAAGTATAAATGCAGATATCTTTTTACAGCTCTCCTTGGGCTGCAGTTTTGACAATGCTTGTGTCTGCCTGCCTTCTATATGCCTGACTTTGACCGCTGAAGAACGCATATCTAAGCCTAAAAGATTTTTTTATTACTTTTACACTTCTAGAAATAAAAGTATCATAATATCATATTCATTTAAAGGAATTCAAATGTGCTTAACAAAAATCACTGCCTTCAACTCTTCACCTGACCACAAAATATAAACAAACAAAAAGATCTGCCTTTGGGAGCTGAGTAAAATAGTCCCAACGGTGCTAAATACCTCAGTTTATTTATTGTCTTCCATTAATTTATCTGTGTGTCTCTCTGTGTGTGTATGTGTGCAAGTCAGACCAGCTCATCCACCATGTATCTCTCTGTGTGTGTGTGTAAGAACACTTGCTGTGGGGGCCATTCAGAAGAAGCAGTGATGAAGAATCAGCCCACAGACTGTGAGCTCTGGGGGAACAGCTTTGTATCACCCGCTCATCCCTCTATCCCTTCATTCCTCCATCCATCTATCGCTTCGCTCCTTCCCCCCGAACCCCTGTCTCAAACACCCGGACAGTCATTTACCCTGTCTTATGATGTCGTCACACTGTGTTAGTGTAGGCCTCATCTCTCACACACACATACACACCCACCCACACACAAACACAGGCTGTCCCCCAATCCTCACTGACCTGCTCTTCTTCCACACTCACTCACACACACACACACACACACACACACACACACACACACACACACACAGTGATATACACACTTTCAGAGTGGTCAGTGCAAAAGCAAGAGCTGCTGACGCAGGACAGCCACGGTAACAAGCTTACCTGCGGATAATCTTCTCAAAGAAATTTCAAGGGAGACGAAAAGGAGGCAGTGTGAGAGCGAGAGAGGGGGAGAGAGATAGAGAATGGATGGAGGGGGAAAGGGGTGGGGGGTGTGAAGCGGAGAAGGAGAGAAACTTAGTTAAGTTTTCTGAGTCACTGACTTGCTGCACCAAGCAGTTTCCATTCTGACAGGCGGCTTACCCTGGTGGTCAAGCTTTTTCCAATGGCCCTGTAGCCAAAAGAAAAGGAAACGGAGGGTTAGAATGGAGGGATGAATAGATATCGCTAAACATACCTATTTCCCAAGATAGAATGTTTGACCATTCCGGTTTGAGAAACTGCACAAACTATGAAGTCGAGTGAACACTTTAAAGACAGTTTATTCAATAATATTAACAATAATAAGTAATAGAAATAGGAAGATAGAATAAGAAAATCTGTCTTTATACTGTGTATGATGCTTGTGCATACTGGAGTTTAAAACAAATACAACAAAAAAACACCTTGTGATTTCAACTATATTTCAAATTTTATTTATACAGAACAAATTCAGATAGTTTTGTACTAATATTCATAACATCTTGTGCTCTCCAATTTCGTTTCAGCTTTTGTTTCAATGCAGATGACTTAAATATTTTGTTTTAGCCCTATTCTCATAATTATAATAACAATAATAATACAAATTTGAAATATACAGCATGAAGTATTTCATTTCATAATCTGTCCTTATTACTATACTTAAAGAGATGGACATGGTCAGCAACAATACTCCATGGCACGATGCTCAATTGGTACTAATGGGCCCAAAGTGTGCCAAGAAAATATTCTCCACACCATTACGCCACCACCACCACCCTGAACCATTGATACAAGGCAGGATGGATTCATGCTTTCACGCCAAATTCTGACCCTACCATTCGAATGTCGCAGCAGAAATCGAGACTCATCAGACCAGGCAACGTTTTTCCAATCTTCTATTGTCCAAGTTTGGTGAGCCTGTGGGAATTGTAGCCTCAGTTTACTGTTATTAGCTGACAAGAGTGACATCCGGTGTGTCCTCTGCTGCTGTAGCCTATCCGCCTCAAGGTTTGACATGTTGTGCGTTCAGAGATGCTTTTCTGCATACCTGAGTTGTAACGAGTGGTTATTTAATGAGTTACTGTTGCTTTTCTATCAGCTCGAACCAGTCTGGCCATTCTCCTCTGACCTCTGGCATCAACAAAGCATTTGCGCCCACAGAACTGCCACTCACTGGATATTTTGGCTCAATTCTACCCCTTAGCCCTTCCCCTTATTCTCTTTAGCTTGAAGGCGTAGGGCTAAGGGGAAGGGCTAGATAGCCCTTCAAACAGAGATTTTTCAAGACCACACTCGAAACCAAGGGGTATGAAAATTTCCCAGAATACACCAGTTATGGCAGCATTGCTTACACAGAAGTCAGGAGATGCACAAATTAGTATTTTTGTCATTATTACGAAATTTTACAACAAACAAGCATATGTTTTAATATGTTCATAACCACACTCGTGTTTTACAGTCATGCTTTAAAAAACAAACGTTAAAATAAAAAAAACGTTAAATTTCGCTATCTATATTGCCTAATAAAAATTCCTGTTGGTGTCCCACAACATACTGACACTCGTCTAGTGGCTGAGAATGACCTTTTCCCAGTGTCTAGAATAATGTTAATGTTGTTTTCGTGTGTTTACATAAATGACTATGGCCACTGTCTAAATGCACAATATAGTTACGATCTTATTGCCACGTTATATCATTATGATAACATGACATATGCCTTCAGCGACTTTTCAGCGAAAAAATAACGCAACTGGAACAACTACAGCAGTCGTGATCGCCAATTTCATATGAAGCAAAAGATCGCGATGACATATGATGATGTGTGCAGGTGTTGTAGCGCTGTCCCATTTCTTAGGGGTAAATGTTGAAACCCTTCTGCTTCACACTGTGTTTCAAGGGCCAAGGGGAAGGGGTAGAGGTACAAAAATTTAACTGGGATTGGGCCTTTCTCTTTTTCGGACCATTCTCTGTAAACCCTAGAGATGGTTGTGTGTGACCATCTGATACTGATATACAGTAGCACTCTAAAAAAAGCTGTTTTTTTTAACCCAATTTTGGGTGAAATTTTGACAAATTATGTGACACTTTTAAACTCAACAATTGGGTTTGTCTGAGAATGTATCATGTGTGCATATGTATAGAGTGTAGCATATGTGTATATGTTTAGAATGTATCATATGTTTGGAGTGTATCTTGTGTATATGTATGGAATGTATCATATATGCCTATGTATAGATAGTATCATTTGTCTGGAGAGTAACATGTTCATTAACTCCCAGTAGTTCAGTGGTAACGTCATTCACATCTCACGCCAGAGACCCGGGTTCTATCCCAGACCCTGACTTGTGTGTATACGTATGGAGTGTATCATATGTCTGGAGTGTTTCATGTGTATATAGTGTGTATATGCATATGTATGGAGTGTGTGTATTTGTATAGAATGTATCATGTGTGCATATGTATGAGTGTAGCATCAACTATATGTTTAGAATGTATCATATGTTTGTAGTGTATCGTGTACATATGTAAAGCCTGTATCATGTGTGCATATGTATCGTGTGTTTATGTATATGGTGACGTGGTAATGTCATTCACTTCTAACGCCAGAGACCCGGGTTCTATCCCAGAACCTGACATGTGTGTATATGTATATATTGTGTATATGTATGGAGTGGATCATGTATGCCTATGTATAGAGTGTGTGTATTTGTATAGAATGTATCTTGTGTGCATATGTATAGAGTGTAGCATGTATGGAGTGTTTTGTGTGTATATGTATAGAATGTATCATGTGCATATGTATGGAGTGTGTGTATTTGTATAGAATGTATCATGTGTGTATAAGTACAGAGTGTAGCATCAACTGTATGTCTAGAGTGTGTACAATGTTTAGAATGTATCATATGTTTGGAGTGTATCTTTTGTATATGTATGGAATGTATCATATATGCCTATGTATAGAATGTATCATTTGTCTGGAGTGTATATAGTGTGTATATGTATAGAATGTGTCATGTATGCCTGTGTATCGTGTGCATATGTATGGAGTGTGTGTATTTGTATAAAATGTATCATGTGTGCATATGTATAGAGTGTATATATGTTTAGAATGTATCATATGTTTGGAATGTATCTTGTGTATATGTATGGAATGTATCATATATGCCTATGTAGAAAATGTATCATTTGTCTGGAGTGTATATAGTGTGTATATTTATAGAATGTATGCCTGTGTGTATCGTGTGCATATGTATGGAGTGTGTGTATTTGTATAGAATGTATCATGTGTGCATATGTATAGAGTGTATCATGTGTGTATATGTTTAGATTGTATCATATGTTTGGAGTGTATCTTGTGTATATGTATAGAATGTATCATGTATGCCTGTGTATCTTGTGCATATGTATGGAGTGTGTGTATTTGTATAGAATGTATCATTTGTGCATCTGTATAGAGTGTATCATGTGTGTATATGTTTAGATTGTATCATATGTTTGGAGTGTATCTTGTGTATATGTATGGAATGTGTCATATATGCCTATGTATAGAATGTATCATTTGTCTGGAGTGTATCATGTTTATAGTGTGTATATGTATAGAATGTATTATGTATGCCTGTGTATCGTGTGCATATGTATAGAGTGTGTGTATTTGTATAGAATGTCCCAGAACCTGACTTGTGTGTATCGTGTGTGTATATGTATAGAATGTATCATTTGTCTGGAGTGTATATAGTGTGTATATGTATAGAATGTATCATGTATGCCTGTGTATAGAGTGTATAGTGTGTGTATAGCTCAGTGGTACATCATTCACCTCTCACGCCAGAGACCCGGGTTCTATCCCAGACCCTGACTTGTGTGTATCGTGTATATGTATGGAGTGTATCATATTTCTGGAGTGTTTCATGTGTATATAGTGTGTATATGTATAAAATGTATCCTGTACATATGTATGGAGTGTGTGTATTTGTATAGAATGTGTGCATGTGTATAGAGTGTAGCATGTGTGTATATGTTTAGAATGTATCATATGTTTGGAGTGTATCTTGTGTATATGTATGGAATGTATCATATATGCCTATGTATAGAATGTATCATTTGTCTGGAGTGTATAGTGTGTATATGTATAA
This sequence comes from Danio aesculapii, assembly GCF_903798145.1. NCBI lineage: Eukaryota > Metazoa > Chordata > Actinopteri > Cypriniformes > Danionidae > Danio > Danio aesculapii. The sequence continues at coordinate 35,046,888 of NC_079440.1, forward strand.
AATGTATCATGTATGCCTGTGTATCGTGTGCATATGTATGTATGTATTTGTATAGAATGTATAATTTGTGCATACAGTATGTATAGAGTGTAGCATGTGTTTAGAATGTATCATATGTTTGGAGTGTATCTTGTGTATATGTATGGAATATATCATATATGCCTATGTATAGAATGTATCATTTGTCTTGAGTGTATCATGTGTATATAGTGTGTATATGTAAAGAATGTATTATGTATGCCTGTGTATCGTGTGCATATGTATGGAGTGTGTGTATTTGTATAGATTGCCCCAGAACCTGACTTGTGTGTATCGTGTGTGTATATGTATATTGTGTATATGTATGGAGTGTATCATGTATGCCTATGTATAGAGTGTGTGTATAGCTTAGTGGTAACGTCATTCACCTCTCGCGCCAGAGACCCGGTTTTCTATCCCACACCCTGGCTTGTTTATATCGTGTATATGTATGGAGTGTGCCATATGTCTGGAGTGTTTCATGTGTATATAGTGTGTTTATGTATATCATGTGCATATGCATGGGGTGTAGCATCAACTGTAGGTCTAGAATGTATCATGTGTGTGTATATGTTTAGAATATATCATATGTTTGGAGTGTATCTTGTGTATATGTATGGAATGTATCATATATGCCTATGTATAGAATGTATCATTTGTCTGGAGTGTATATAGTGTGTATATGTATAGAATGTATCATGTATGCCTGTGTATCGTGTGCATATGTATGGAGTGTGTCTATTTGTATAGAATGTATCATGTGTGCATATGTATAGAGTGTAGCATCAACTGTATGTCTAGAGTGTATCATGTGTGTATATGTTTATAATGTATCATATGCTTGAAGTGTATCTTGTGTATATGTATGGAATGTATCATATAGAATGTATCATTTGTCTGGAGTGTATCATGTGTATATAGTGTGTATATGTATAGAATGTATTATGTATGCCTGTGTATCGTGTGCATATGTATGGAGTGTGTGTATTTGTATAGAATGTCCCAGACCCTGACTTGTGTGTATATGTATGGAGTGTATCATATGTCTGGAGTGTTTCATGTGTATATAGTGTGTATATGTATAAAATGTATCATGTGCATATGTATGGAGTGTGTGTATTTGTATAGAATGTATCATGTGTGCATATGTATGAGTGTAGCATGAACTGTATGTCTAGAGTGTGTATATGTTTAGAATGTATCATATGTTTGGAGTGTATCTTGTGTAAATGTATAGAATGTATCATATATGCCTATTTAGAGAATGTATCATTTATCTGGAGTGTATCATGTGTATATATTGTGTATATGTCTATCCCAGAACCTGACTTGTGTGTATCGTGTGTGTATATGTATATATTGTGTATATGTATGGAGTGTATCATGTATGCCTATGTATAGAGTGTATCATGTGTGTGTATTTGTATAGAATGTATCTTGTGTGCATATGTATACAGTGTAGGATCAACTGTATGTCTAGAGCAGGGGTGGGCAAACTCGGTCCTGGAGGGCCGGTGTCCTGCACAGTTTAGCTTCAACTCTAATCAAACACACCTGAACATGCTAATCAATGTCTGCAAGATCACTAATTATCTATAAGCAGGTGTGTTTGATCAGAGCTGGAGCTAAACTGTGCAGGACACCGGCCCTCCAGGATCGAGTTTGCCCACCCCTGGTCTAGAGTGTATCATGTGTGCATATGTATGGAGTTGGTATATGTATAGAATGTATCATGCGCATATGTATGGAGTGTGTGTATTTGTATAGACTGCATCGTGTGCATATGTATAGAGTGTAGCGTCAACTGTATGTCTAGAGTGTGTATATGTTTAGAATGTATCATATGTTTGGAGTGTATATGTATGGAATGTATCATTTGCCTGGAGTGTATATAGTGTGTATATGTATAGACTGTATCATGTATGCCTGTGTATCGTGTGCATATGTATGGAGTGTGTGTATTTGTATAGAATGTATCATGTGTGCATATGTATAGAGTGTAGCATCAACTGTTTGTCTAGAGTGTGTATATGTATAGAATGTATCATTTGTCTGGAGTGTATATAGTGTGTATATGTATAGAATGTGTCATGTATGCCTGTGTATCGTGTGCATATGTATGGAGTGTGTATATGTATAGAATGTATCATGTATCATGTGCATATGTATGGAGTGTGTGTTTTTGTATGGAATGTATCGTGTGCATATGTATTGAGTGTAGCATCAACTGTATGTCTAGAGTGTGTATATGTTTAGATTGTATCATATGTTTGGAGTGTATCTTGTGTATATGTATAGAATGTATCATTTGTCTGGAGCGTATATAGTGTGTATATGTATAGAATGTGTCATGTATGCCTGTGTATCGTGTGCATATGTATGGAGTGTGTGTATTTGTATAAAATGTATCATGTGTGCATATGTATAGAGTGTAGCATGTGTATATGTTTAGATTGTATCATATGTTTGGAGTGTATCTTGTGTATATAGTGTGTATATGTATAGAATGTATTATGTATGCCTGTGTATCGTGTGCATATGTATAGAGTGTGTGTATTTGTATAGAATGTCCCAGAACCTGACTTGTGTGTGTCGTGTGTGTATATGTATATTGTGTATATGTATAGAGTGTATCATGTATGCCTATGTATAGAATGTATAGTGTGTGTGTATAGCTCTGTGGTAACGTCATTCACCTCTCATGCCAGAGACCCGGGTTCTATCCCAGACCCTGATTTGTGTGTATCGTGTATATGTATGGAGTGTATCATGTTTCATGTGTGTATATGTATAAAATGTATCATGTGCATATGTATGGAGTGTGTGTATTTGTATAGAATGTATCATGTGTGCATATGTATAAGTGTAGCATCAACCGTATGTCTAGAGTGTGTATATGTTTAGAATGTATTATATGTTTGGAGTGTATCTTGTGTATATGTATGGAATGTATCATATATGCCTATTTAGAGAATGTATCATTTGTCTGGAGTGTATATGTATAGAATGTATGCCTGTGTGCATATGTATAGAGTGTAGCTTGTGTTTAGAATGTATCATATGTTTGGAGTGTATCTTGTGTATATGTATGGGAATGTATCATTTGTCTGGAGTGTATCATGTGTATATAGTGTGTGTATGCATAAAATGTATCATGTATCGTGTGCATATGTATGGAGTGTGTGTATTTGTATAGAATGTATCATGTGTGCAAATGTATAGAGTGTAGCATCAACTGTATTACTAGAGTGTATCATTTGTGTATATGTTTGGAGTGTATCTTGTGTATATGTATGGAATGTATCATATATGCCTATATATAGAATGTATCATTTGTCTGGAGTGTATATAGTGTGTATATGTATAGAATGTATCATGTGTGCATATGTATAGAGTGTATCATATGTTTGGAGTGTATCTTGTGTATATGTATGGAATGTATCATATATGCCTATGTATAGAATGTATCATTTGTCTGGAGTGTATCATGTGTATATAGTGTGTATATGTCTATCCCAGAACCTGACTTGTGTGTATCGTGTGTGTATATGTATATATTGTGTATATGTATGGAGTGTATCATGTATGCCTATGTATAGAGTGTATCGTGTGTGTGTATTTGTATAGAATGTATCTTGTGTGCATATGTATACAGTGTAGCATCAACTGTATGTCTTATGTATGCCTGTGTATCGTGTGCATATGTATAGAGTATGTGTATTTGTATAGAATATCCCAGAACCTGACTTGTGTGTGTCATGTGTGTATATGTATATTGTGTATATGTATAGAGTGTATCATGTATGCCTATGTATAGAGTGTATAGTGTGTGTGTATAGCTCTGTGGTAACGTCATTCACCTCTCACGCCAGAGACCCGGGATCTGTCCCCGACCCTGACTTGTGTGTATCGTGTATACGTATGGAGTGTATCATATTTCTAAAGTGTTTCATGTGTGTATATGTATAAAATGTATCATGTGCATATGTATGGAGTGTGTGTATTTGTATAGAGTGTACCATCAACTGTATGTCTAGAGTGTGTATATGTTTAGAATGTTTCATATGTTTGGAGTGTATCTTGTGTATATGTATAAAATGTATCATGTATCGTGTGCATATGTATGGAGTGTGTGTATTTGTATAGAATGTATCATGTGTGCAAATGTATAGAGTGTAGCACCAACTGTATTACTAGAGTGTATCATGTGTGTATATGTTTGGAGTGTATCTTGTGTATATGTATGGAATGTATCATATATGCCTATGTATAGAATGTATCATTTGTCTGGAGTGTATATAGTGTGTATATGTATAGAATGTATCATGTATGCCTGTGTATCGTGTGCATATGTATGGAGTGTGTCTATTTGTATAGAATGTATCATGTGTGCATATGTATAGAGTGTAGCATCAACTGTATGTCTAGAGTGTATCATGTGTGTATATGTTTATAATGTATCATATGCTTGAAGTGTATCTTGTGTATATGTATGGAATGTATCATATAGAATGTATCATTTGTCTGGAGTGTATCATGTGTATATAGTGTGTATATGTATAGAATGTATTATGTATGCCTGTGTATCGTGTGCATATGTATGGAGTGTGTGTATTTGTATAGAATGTCCCAGACCCTGACTTGTGTGTATATGTATGGAGTGTATCATATGTCTGGAGTGTTTCATGTGTATATAGTGTGTATATGTATAAAATGTATCATGTGCATATGTATGGAGTGTGTGTACTTGTATAGAATGTATCATGTGTGCATATGTATGAGTGTAGCATCAACTGTATGTCTAGAGTGTGTATATGTTTAGAATGTATCATATGTTTGGAGTGTATCTTGTTTAAATGTATGGAATATCATTTGTCTGGAGTGTATCATGTGTATATATTGTGTATATGCCTATCCCAGAACCTGACTTGTGTGTATCGTGTGTGTATATGTATATATTGTGTATATGTATGGAGTGTATCATGTATGCCTATGTATAGAGTGTATCGTGTGTGTGTATTTGTATAAAATGTATGTTGTGTGCAAATGTATACAGTGTAGCATCAACTGTATGTCTAGCGTGTATCATGTGTGCATATGTATGGAGTTGGTATATGTGTAGAATGTATCATGCGCATATGTATGGAGTGTGTGTATTTGTATAGAATGCATCGTGTGCATATGTATAGAGTGTAGCGTCAACTGTATGTCTAGAGTGTGTATATGTTTAGAATGTATCATATGTTTGGAGTGTATATGTATGGAATGTATCTTTTGTCTGGAGTGTATATAGTGTGTATATGTATAGAATGTATCATGTATGCCTGTGTATCGTGTGCATATGTATGGAGTGTGTGTATTTGTATAGAATGTATCATGTGTCCATATATAGAGTGTAGTATCAACTTTATGTCTAGAGTGTGTTTATGTTTAGAATGTATCAAATGTTTGGAGTGTATCTTGTGTATATGTATGGAATGTATCTTATATGCCTATGTATGAAATGTATCATTTGTCTGGAGTGTATCATGTGTATATAGTGTGTATATGTAATAAATGTATCATGTATGCCTGTGTATCGTGTGCATATGTATGGAGTGTGTGTATTTGAATAGAATGTATCATGTGTGCATATGTATATAATGTGTGTATAGCTCAGTGGTAACGTCATTCACCTCTCACGCCAGAGACCCGGGTTCTATCCCAGATCCTGACTTCTGTGTATCGTGTATATGTATGGAGTGTTTCATGTGTATATAGTGTGTATATGTATAAAATGTATCATGTGCATATGTATGGAGTGTGTGTATTTGTATAGAATGTATCATGTGTGTATAAGTATAGAGTGTAGCATCAACTGTATGTCTAGAGTGTGTAAATGTTTAGAATGTATCATATTTTCCTATTTAGAGAATGTATCATTTGTCTGGAGTGTATATGTATAGAATGTATGCCTGTGTGTATCTTGTGCATATGTATAGAGTGTAGCATGTGTTTAGAATGTATCATATGTTTGGAGTGTATCTTGTGTATATGTATGGAATATATCATATATGCCTATGTATAGAATGTATCATTTGTCTTGAGTGTATCATGTGTATATAGTGTGTATATGTATAGAATGTATTATGTATGCCTGTGTATCGTGTGCATATGTATGGAGTGTGTGTATTTGTATAGCTTGTCCCAGAACCTGACTTGTGTGTATCGTGTGTGTATATGTATATTGTGTATATGTATGGAGTGTATCATGTATGCCTATGTATAGAGTGTATAGTGTGTGTGTATAGCTTAGTGGTAACGTCATTCACCTCTCGCGCCAGAGACCCGGTTTTCTATCCCACACCCTGGCTTGTTTATATTGTGTATATGTATGGAGTGTGTCATATGTCTGGATTGTTTCATGTGTATTTAGTGTGTTTTTGTATATCATGTATCATGTGCATATGCATGGAGTGTAGCATCAACTGTATGTCTAGAGTGTGTATATGTTTAGAATGTATCATGTTTGGAGTGTATCTTGTGTATATGTATAGAATGTATTATGTGTGCCTGTGTATCGTGTGCATATGTATGGAGTGTGTGTATTTTTATAGAATGTATCATGTGTGCATATGTATAGAGTGTATCATGTGTGTATATGTTTAGAATGTATCATATGTTTGGAGTGTATCTTGTGTATATGTATAGAATGTATCATTTGTCTGGAGTGTATCATGTGTATATGTATAGAATGTATTATGTATCGTGTGCATATGTATGGAGTGTGTGTATTTGTATAGAATGTATCATGTGTGCAAATGTATAGAGTGTAGCATCAACTGTATTACTAGGGTGTATCATGTGTGTATATGTATGGAGTGTATCTTGTGTATATGTATGGAATGTATCATATATGCCTATATATAGAATGTATCATTTGTCTGGAGTGTATATAGTGTGTATATGTATAGAATGTATCATGTATGCCTGTGTATCTTGTGCATATGTATGGAGTGTGTGTATTTGTATACAATGTATCATTTGTGCATATGTATAGAGTGTAGCATGTGTGTATATGTTTAGGATGTATCATATGTTTGGAGTGTATCTTGTGTATATGTATGGAATGTATCATATATGCCTATGTATAGAATGTATCATTTGTCTGGAGTGTATCATGTGTATAAAGTGTGTATATGTATAGAATGTATTATGTATGCCTGTGTATCGTGTACATATGTATGGAGTGTGTGTATTTGTATAGAATGTCCCAGACCCTGACTTGTGTGTATATGTATGGAGTGTATCATATGTCTGGAGTAGAATGTATCATATATTTGGAGTGTATCATGTGCATATGTATGGAATGTATCATGTGTATATAGTGTGTATATGTATAAAATGTATCATGTATGCCTGTGTATCGTGTGCATATGTATGGAGTGTGTGTATTTGTATAGAATGTATCATGTGTGTATATGTATAGAGTGTAGCATCAACCGTATGTCTAGAGTGTATCATGTGTGTATATGTTTTGAATGTATCATATGTTTGGAGTGTATCTTGTGTATATGTATAGAATGCATCATTTGTCTGGAGTGTATCATGTGTATATGTATAGAATGTATCATGTATGCCTGTGTATTGTGTGCATATGTATGGAGAGTGTGTATTTGTATAGAATGTCCCAGACCCTGACTTGTGTGTGTGTATATGTATATATTGTGTATATGTATGGAGTGTATCATGTGTGTGTATACAAATGTATATAGCTCAGTGGTAATGTCATTCACCTCTCACGCCAGAGACCTGGGTTCTATCCCAGACTCTGACTTGTGTGTATCGTGTATATGTCTGGAGTGTTTCATGTGTCTATAGTGTGTGTATATGTATAAAATGTATCATGTGCATATGTATACAGTGTTGCATTAACTGTATGTCTAGAGTGTATCATGTGTGTATATGTTTAGAATGTATCATATGTTTGGAGTGTATCTTGTGTATATGTATGGAATGTGTCATATATGCCTATGTATAGAATGTATCATTTGTCTGTGTGCATATGTATGAAGTGTGTGTATTTGTATAGAATGTATCATGTGTGCATATGTATGAGTATAGCATCAACTGTATGTCTAGAGTGTGTATATGTTTAGAATGTATCATATGTTTAAAGTGTATATGTATAGAATGTATCATGTATGCCTGTGTATCGTGTGCATATGAATGGAGTGTGTGTATTTGTATATGTATGGAGTGTATCATGTATGCCTGTGTATACCTCAGTGATAACGTCATTCACCTCTCACGCCAGAGACCTGGGTTCTATCCCAGACCCTGACTTGTGTGTATCGTGTATATGTATGGAGTCTATCATATGTCTGGAGTGTTTAATGTGTATTTAGTGTGTATGTGTATAAAATGTATCGTGTGCATATGTATGGAGTGTGTATTTGTATAGAATGTATTATGTGAGCATATGTATAGAGTGTAGCATCAACTGTATATCTAGTGTGTCTATATTTAGATTGTATCATTTGTCTGGAGTGTATCATGTGTATATAGTGTGTATATGTATAGAATGTATTATGTATGCCTGTGTATCGTGTGCATATGTATGGAGTGTGTGTATTTGTATAGAATGTCCCAGAACCTGACTTGTGTGTATATGTATTGTGTGTCTATAGCTCAGTGGTAACTTCATTCACCTCTCATGCCAGAGACCTGGGTTCTATCCCAGCAGTGGTGTAGTCGGGGCTATACGCACGTATACTCATTATGTCTACTTTTTTCCACTAGCTGTTTGGGTATTGCGACTTCTGAGGATTGATAATTGCGTATATCCTCAGTATACTCACCTGTTTTGCTGATTAGACTTCCCTAATTTACGTGTATTCGCATCCCCTTTAACTGTATACCAAATGTTTTTTTAACTCTCATCTTAATTTGTTTTTCGAAGTCAACTGAATGATGTCTCGCTGAAATGTTCAGGTAAAATTATAATTCAGCATGGGCGGGTTGGGTGGGTAATAGTACACCACTTTTTTTTAGGACTACACCACTGTATCCCAGACCCTGACTTGTGTGTAAATGTATATATTGTGTATATGTATGGAGTGTATCATATGTCTGGAGTGGTTCATGTGTATATGTATATCATGTGCATATGTATGGAGTGTGTATGTATTTGTATAGAATGTATCATGTGTGCGTATGTATAGAGTGTAGCATCAACTGTATGTCTAGAGTGTGTATATGTATGGAATGTATCATATATGCCTATGTATAGAATGTTTCATTTGTCTGGTGTGTATATGTATCGTGTGCATATGTATGGAGTGTGTATATTTGTATAGAATGTATCATGTGTGCATATGTATAGAGTGTAGCATCAACTGTATGTCTAGAGTGTATCGTGTGTGTGTATATGTTCAGAATGTATCATATGTTTGGAGTGTATATGTATGGAATGCATCATGTATGCCTATGTATAGAGTGTATCGTGTATGTAAAGCGTGTATCATGTGTGCATATGTATTGAGTGTACATGTATATAGTTTATGTATATAGAGTGTATCATGTGTGCAAGTTGCCTTTCGATGTGTTCATCAACTCCCAGTAGCTCAGTGGTAACGTCACTCACCTCTCATGCCAGAGACCCGGATTCTATCCCAGACCCTGAATCGTGTATAGTGTACATATGTAAAGCGTGTATCATATGTGCATATGTATGGAGTGTGTATTTGTATCATGTGAGCAAGGAAGTTGCCTTTCGATGTGTTCATCAACTACACTTGTGTGTATATTATTAGAATGTATCCTTTGTCTGGAGTGTATCATGTGTATATAGTGTGTATATGTATAGAATGTATCGTGTGCATATGTATATTGTAGCATCAACTGTGTGTCAGGAGTCTATCGCGTGTGTATTTGTATAGAGTGTGTCATGTGTGCAAGGACATTGCCTTTCAATGTGTTCATCAACTCCCAGTAGCTCAGTGGTAGTCATTCACCTCTCACGCCAGAGACCCGGGTTCTATCCCAGACCCTGACTTTGTGTATATATGTATGGAGTGTATCATGTATAGAATGTATCATATGTGTGCTCAGCGGTAACGTCACTCATCTCTCATGCTAGAGACCCGGTTTCTATCCCAGACCCTGACTTGTGTGTATATGTATCATGTATGCCTATGTATAAGTGTAATGCGCAGGATGCATGCAGTGTATGTGTGGAGTGTAGCATTAACTGTATATCTGAAGTCTGTCATGTGTGGAAATGTATGGAGCCTATCATGTGTGTATTTGTATAGAGTGTATCATGGTTACAAGCAAATTGCTTTTCGATGTGTTCATCATCTCCCAGTGGTAACGTCACTCACCTCTCACGCCAGAGACCCGGGTTCTATCCTGGACCCTGACTTGTGTGTGTATATGTAAAGAGTGTATCATGTATATAATGTATCATACGTCTGGAGTGTATTATGTGTACATAGTTTGTATATGTATAGAGTGTATCGTGTGCATATGTATGGAGTGTGTGTATTTGTACATAATGTATCATGTGTGCATATGTATAGAGTGTAGCATCAACTGTATGTCTGGAATGTATCATGTGTGCATATGTATGGAGCGTATTTGTATAGTGTATCATGTGTGCAAGCAAGTTGCCTTTCAATGTGTTTATCAACTCTCAGTAGCTCAGTGGTAACGTCACTCACCTCTCACTTCAGAGACCCGGGTTCTATCCCTGACTTGTGTGTATATGTATAGAGTGCACCATGTGTGCAAAAGTATGGTGTACATGTATGGAGTGTATTATGTGTGCAAGCAAGTTGCCTTTCGATGTGTTCAACTCCCAGTAGCTCAGGGGTAAAGTGACTCACCTCTCACGCCAGAGACCCGGGTTCTATCCTAGACCCTGACTTGTGTGTATAGAATGTATCATATGTATGGAGTATAATATGTGTGTATATGAATGGAGTGTATCATGTGTGTGTACAGGAGACAGGACAGGACAGTATTAATCACCACACTCTCAGTTCTCTGTTCTGTCTCATTCAAGTCCAAATCCGTTCTCATTTAACAATAAACTCTTTTTACATCAAACACTGTGTTTCTTTTGTTTTCTTTAAACACACAATAGACATTACATACACACAAAGTTGCATAGCATAATAATAATATACATAATTAAATAATATATATTAATATGTAACCTTTATAAATATTTCTACATATAATCTCATACATTGAAAATAAAGAACATTTCAGTCTATCATCACATAGAAATTGGATCGAATAGTGGTTCTTTTGTTAAAATCACATACCTGCAGTTTATTAAAGACAGGACAGTATTAATCACCACACACACACTCTCAGTTCTCAAAAATACATGACTACAAAGACACAAACTAGACATAATATGACAATATCTTTTGAAAATTTTAACTGCACGACAATTTCAAAAACACAATACACCTTTTAATACTTGTTTAATGTTTAAGTAGCAAAGTCGATAGAGAGGATATATAATCCGCCATTAAAAAATTGGCGCGGGCGGTAACTTGAACCAAGGCAATAACAGCTCATAACATCAAATCTCACTTTATACTGAAAAATAATGCTTAACAAGGACACTATTTGACTCAATCCATCATCAAAACGTCATCCACTGATAACAAACATTTGAACCTTTAATCACGGAGCACACTCTCATCATACCTGTCTCACTCAAGGCCAAATCCGTTCTGACGACAGCGGGACGGCAGCTAAAGGAAGTGACATCACCCAAAGTAAAACGGATTTTAAAACAAAAAGTGAACATTTTTCATATACTTTTAGAAGGTAATTAATCATTTTATTAGGACGAAAAAATGAAAATAATAAGAAAATAAAAATATTTAATCATAAAAACAAATTAAAGTGTATATATATATATATATATATATATATATATATATATATATATATATATATATATATATATATATATATATATATATAATAAAATAATAATAATTAAATGCCTAGGTGCTGATTCGCAGAGGACTACGGGACTATTATGAGGGCGGTGTCATGAGCTCAGATTTGGTTGACCAATCAAAGAAAATGGCCTTTTCTGAACCGCCCACATGTGGATAATGAATTTTAAAGTCATTTATCCTTTTTCCTACCCTAAACCAAAAAAAAACAAAATTGAGCCAAAATCAGTTATTGAATTTTTTTGTGGGCAAATGAAAAAAAGAAAAATATCTGTTTCCTCGTTTTTTCAAAATTGAGTTTAAAATCAAAAATCAAATGAACGCAACGTACACGGGCCCATTAACATATTGCATAATGGTAATGTGTATTACATTTCAAAATGAATTTTGCTACAAACATCTCACAGTGTTATGCTGAAAATTATGGATTTCCTAGACGTGAGCGTAAACGCATTTAGGACAAATAACATTTTAATGATCATTTTGCTACAGTTTCTGCTTGTTTTTTACACACATCAAATTCAGTTTGTGTATTGCAATTTCGATTTAATTTTGCAACATATAAAAATGTGGATCCATTAAAATGTGGATCCAATTTACAATTTTAATGTTTGAAATGAGAAATGCAAACGATGGGATTTAATTTTCATTTTCATTCTGCACCAAACATTGCACATATGTCTTGGAAAATGCAAATTGAAATACAGAAATACATTTCCATTTAACATATTGTATTGCCATTTTGCATATTACATTTCTAAATGAATTATGCTACTCATATGCTTCCAAACTTTTCATGCTCTCTTTTTAAACACACACACACACACACACAGGCCACTGATCAGCTTTTCTTTAATCAAACAGCAATTCTAATGAACTGCCTTTCAATCTCGGCATCATTTCCATTAGTGCTCGTAGGTCAATCAATAAATGCTGTGTACTCAAGCCCATCACTTTGAATGTGTGTGTGTGTATGAGAAGGAGAAATAAAGACAGAAGGAGAGCGTCAGCATATCCAGAGCTTGGCCAACAGCAGCATGTTAAAAGAAAACATTAAGATAACATTTTCACTTCACAAGTCCTCTCTTTTGATAGTGTCTCAGTGTCTTACTATGGCCCTTAAAGTCTTGCCATCAGAAGCTCACTGATCAGTATTCCTGACAGTTAATTAATTAGCCGCTGCACTTAATTATGATAAAGTATTTAATTCGATTTGGTTAATTTGTATACAAACCAGGACCAGAAATTGAGAGGGTTAGTGCAAAAACGCCATCGAATTGAACAAAAGCCACCAAACTCAAAATGCTAAGGCCAAAAAATATCCACTCATAATTAAATAAAGTTAAATAGATTGATTCTAAATGTCACAATTAAAGTAAAATGTGAAAACTATTGATAGGGCATTACATTAGGTTCATATTTTTTAATTGTAGATTGTACATTATATAGGTTATCTAATATTTAATAAATCTCATAATATGAAGTGATTCCCTTTTTGAGAATAAAACATCAATAAGCAAATTAACCTTCACTAAATGTATAAAACATATTCCCAAAGTGGAATAAATGGCTAATGGTAAATCATAGAAGCACTAATTGCAACCAATGTCTTCAGAAGAACATCAGTGAATGTACAACATATTCAACCTTGAAGCAGATGAGCTACAGCAACGGATGAGCACACCAGTTCTACTCCTGTCAGCTAGCAACATTCAATTCAATTCACCTTTATTTGTATAGCGCTTATACAATGTAGACTGTGTCAAAGCAGCTTCACATAAAAGGTCATAGTAAATAGGAACAGTGTAGTTCAGTTTGTAGTGTTTAAGTTCAGTTCAGTTGAGCTCAGTTCAGTGTGGTTTAATAATCACTACTGAGAGTCCAAACACTGAAGAGCAAATCCAACGATGAGCAGCTCTACAGATCCTGAACCATGCAAGCCAGTGGCGACAGCGGAGAGGGAAAAAAAACTTCACTAACATGAAACTAAGTTTACAGTACACTTGACCTCATAACATAATTGAGCTACAGAAGGAAAACAGATTCATCAAATTAAAAATAAGATAACTCGCACTTAATAGTTCATTAAGCAAACAGCAGGAGATAGAAAAACAAAATGTTTCGGCTATGAGCCTTCATTGGTGTAATGATTCATTGTCTCTTGGTGCTTATATACTGTATACTCAAGTGTTCACATTTAAAAATAGATGAAGAGATAGAAAACTTGAAGAGTTCTAAGTGCCATCTCAAATTTCCATAAAAAAAGTGGATTATTCCCAGCCTCATTTGTTGATGTTAATTTATTTCATTTTGAAGACCATGAAAAGAAGTTATTCTTTGGCATAAAAGTGAAATAACTATACCTACTCACAGGAACCTGATAAAAATGTGCTTATTAGAAGAACATTTCAGATGGCATTTAGAGGTTTTTGCATCTGAACTCTTCATTTACTGATTTGATGAGTCTATTTCTGTTGCACCATTATGATGGTAGACTCAGTATCTGGTGTACACAACATTAAAGCACAGATCTATCCTGCCTTATATCTGCTGTTCAGACTGCTGCCGGAGGTGTAATGGTGTGGGGGATAATGCACCATGTCACAAGGCTCAAATCATCTTAAACTGGTTTCATGAACATGACAATGAATTCACTACACTCAAATGGCCTCCACAGTCACCAAAACTCAATCCAATAGAGCACCTTTGGGGTGTGGTAAAACGGAAGATTAACATCATGGATGCACAGCTGGCAAATCAGCAGAAACTGTGCGATACTATCATGCCATTATAGACCAAAATCCCTGAGGAATATTTCCAGCATATTTTTATTTATATTGTTTATTAGCATTATTTTTTAAATGAAAGGATTAAAGAAGGAAAGGTGGTGTACAATATGTGCTTTTAAAATTAGCGAAAATGTCATGACAACATACAGTATGGCAACATATTAGCTTGATGTTTTAAGTCAGTTAATATCTGTTACCTATAAGTTACCTATAAGACTCAACTAAGAAAAAAAAAGAAAGAAACATCAGGCAGCAACACATTTTATACAGGGTGTAACAGTATTTAACTGCATAACTATTGTATTTATGTGATGTTTTATTATTAGGGAAATGCCCCTGGTCGGCAAATAAAACTGTCTCCAGCTGATTCAAAGCTTGAAATAGATGGAAAGTCACCACTTTGTGCTGCATTTATATGGAGATCTCAGTGTAGCTGCCATAACGGCCCATTGTTTTTAGTTTTTTTTTGCCTGCACAGGCCACGACTGAACCCTGCAGGAACAGGATGTCAACATGACGTCATATTGACGTTGTAGCCCAACGTCTTGGGGATGTTGGATTTTGAACATTTTTAAGAAAATCGGGGTGACTTCAGAACCCAACGTCAGGCCGACATCAATATCCAGTTATCAACCAAATATCAACCAAATATTAACATCTAATCATGTTACACCTTGACATTGTGTGGACGGTACCACCGACAACTATCGTTGGATTTTGATCACGTTCCAACACAGCGTAAAATCAACCAATTATCAACATAATTTGACGTCGTTATTGGACGTCAAAATAATGACTAGACATTGAATTTTGGATCTAAATCTAACCTCATTTTAAAGTCTTATGTTGTTGTGTGCCTGCTGGGAATACTATAAATAGTAAAACAGTAGCTGTGTCTCAATTTGCATACTTAGACTATGCCTTAAAAGTATGTACTTTTTTAGTGAAGGAAAAATATATACTTTTGAGTGTGTAATAGAAGAGTTTGCAAGATATAATACTTCCTCGTTAACAGATCATTATGTTGCTTAGTTATGAGCCCCGTCAATCATCACGACACATCATCCACATTTCTTTCATATTTAATTTCTTACCTTATTTAAGAAGCAGCAGCAGGTTAATCTCCCATTCAGGAGTCTATCATGCAGCCAATCTCCTCAGGTCTTTGGATAATTCTGCATTCAGATGTTAACGTCCAACAAGTCTTTATATAAGTTCAGTATTGTTTCTGCAGATGAAATATAACTCAGAAAACACGATTCAAATATGTTCTAGTTGGCTAAATTTTAATTAACAGTCAAACAAACATCTTTACCGAAGTTTCTCTACTTGATGGTTGGTCTCGCTCGTCCATCATGTTTGTAGTTTGTTTACACTTTTCACCCGAGTTTGTAGTTGTAATCGAATTCACGGCCAACGTGCAATGTACTGTGGGCAATATCAGTGGTTAGAGTATGAACGGTTCTACACTTCAATTTATTTATTTTTTTACAGGAAACAGTAAATAGACATACTAATTCTATTTTCAAATACAATTTAGGATGAATTGCATGCGAACTGGGACTCAGCAATTGACTTGAAATACATTTAGGTGGTATGACATTTGCATATTTTATAGGCTAAATTGTACATTAAACATTTAGAAAAATGTTTTCATGACTTCATGCGAGCACTAGCAAAACATTCAGAGCATATTTTGTTACGTTGGTGATTTCATATATTAATGAGTCCATTAATTGTTTACTGAACATTATGTTTTATATATCTTGGCATTTGTTTACATGGTGCAAAATTCAGAATATATTTTGTTAGTCTGGTATTTACTAATTTGTTTTTCAATGAAACATAATGATTATGATGATTTCTAATGAAACAGGAGAGATACGCGGTATGACAGACAGTGTGTATGACATGGCAAAGAGGGCAGGACAGTAGCTCAGCAGTCAAGTATGATCAGTAACAATTTGATTTAGGGAGGGAGGGAGAGTTTATTGAGCTGAAAAAGACTTATGATGAAATTAACATTAATCAGTGCAGGATGGAGGATGGCGGTGAGAGAGGGAATGGAGGAGAGAAAATGGAAGCATGGAGATGGATTGAATTATTCCTCTGACATGTGATGCATGACAAAGTAGAATATGGCACATCTGATGAGCAAAGCCGAGAGTTAGTACAGCTGATTTGACCTATAGATCTATTGCAGATTCAGTGGCTGTACATACAACCTTAGTTAACCCTAAAGTCTTTATTTTTTATCTAGCGTTCAGTTATCTCTCCTTTATTCATCCTCCCCTCTACTCAACCTTTGTATATTTTTTTTGTCTTTGGACTTAATAGATTTACATTTCTTTTGTCCTTTATCGTCCCCTATCAAATTTAAACGAGTGATTGCACTATTATGGAGGAAATAGTTCTGAAATCTGTGTCTTTAGACATATTGATTGGAGGTAAATTCCCATAGACATTGTCCTTGATGTCTTTATCACTGCCAGTGTCAGTGTGGTCACCAATGGTCATGTCCTCACTATCATCTCCATCCCGCTCTTATTTGCACCATTAGTGTGACATCTGTCCAAATGGTTATCGCACAGATTGATTTCATCGTTAATCTGTGAAAAGGAGCATGAGGTGGAACTAACCACAGAATAAACATTCACGGGGCCAACAAGGAGACAGAATCAACTGAGTGTTCATAAGATTAAAAAAAAAAAAAAAAATCAAACATTTTTTTTTTAAATATGTTGTGATCTTATTGAATTTAAATGGATAAAATAAAATTCTCTCAAATTTCACATTCCTGTTGAATGGTTACAATTCAATATACAAATTTCAACAAAAAACAAATAATTAAATGACAAAAAACACATTATTTGTATATTTGTGCAGCTACACTCTCAGAAATAAAGGTACAAAATCTGTCACTGGGGTGGTACCTTTTCAAAAGGTACATTTTTGTTCCTAACAGGTCCTTAAAGGTCTATATTATTAACAGTGGTGGAAAAAGTACTGAATAATCATACTCAAATTACTTGTTTAAAAACGTAGTGCGAGTAAAAGCATCTATTGTAACAGCCTGATCTCACGAGAAAATGTAAGTATTTTACGTTTTGTCAGTTTAGTGGCTAATTCGTACGAGTTCAGTCATATGAAATTGTACGATTTTAAAAAGGAGGAATGGCACTTAACCCCACCCCTAAACCTAACTGTCATTGGGAGGATGAGCAAATCGTACTAAATTGTACGAATTAGATGGTACGAATTCATACGAATTAGCCACTAAATCAAAAAGTTACGAATTGCCGTGAGATTGTGTTGGTTGTAAATATTACTCAAAGTATGAGTAAAAAGTAACCCTCTCAAAAGTACTCAAGAGTACTGAGGATTACGCTGTAAAAAGCTGATGCATTTACATGTAATCTGAGCATGTGTGTGTGTGCAAATGTAACATTCTGTAGTGCATTTAAGTATTGCCCAGCTGGCACATGACGTTAATATTAGCTTAGATTTAGGTTGGGATTGTCTAAGGACAACGTTTTTTTGATGTCCATTAATGACGTCAAATGATGTTGACATTTGGTTGATTTTAGGGTGTGTTAGAAAGTGACCAAAATCCAACGTCGAGCCAACATCTTAAACCAACAATATAGTGACATCAAATGCTGACATTTCCCATCCAAACATCCACACAACATCAAGCTGTAACATCATTAAACATTGATATTTGGTTGGTTTTAGGTTGAACATAGACATTGGGCTGACGTTGAGTTCTGACGTCAACCTGATTTTTATTTCCAAACAAAATGCAGGGTCCCCATGATGTTAGGGATGACTGCTGGGTGTTTAAGGCCATCATTCAGTAAACAACCATCATCTCATCACTGACATGCATCTAAACAGTCTCTGGGTCATTGCGTGTAAAGATTTTGAACATCTTCTTGGAAACTTTTAATGCTTCAAAACAGTTTTCTGCAATTATAAAGCGCACATGTCTTGAGGTAGTTCATTATGATGCGAATTACCTTTTGTGCAATTTGATTGGACGAATCACAGGACTGATTTTTCTAATCCACATAGACAGGAAAAATAGTACTGACTGCAGGTTGAAGGAAAGTAATGGAGTAAAAGTACAGATACAGCACTGAAAATGTACTCAAGTGAGAGTAAAAGTGCACATTTTTAAAACCACAATTACAATTTCTGAGAAAAACTACTCAATTACAGTAGTTTGAGTATTTGTAATTAGTTACTTTACACAACTGATTAACACCTAAAAAGTACAAATGTGTACCTCACATAACTTAAAGGTACAAAAGTGAATCTTAAAGGTACACAAATGTGCCCTAAAGTTACTAATGTCCACCTCTACGGTACAAACGTGTACCATTTCAAAAGGTACCACCGCAGCGACTGATTTTGTGCCTTTATTTCTGAGAGTGTATGGTTCCCCTATCAAAAAACAAAACATTATAAAGATAATTTTTGGCATTGGGTCCACTTAATGAGAATTTACTTAACAATTTCTCTGTGTGTAGAAATCTCTAATTACTTAAATTTATATAACTATAGTTTAGAATCAGAATCAGAACGAGTTTTATTGCCAGGTATGTTTACACATGAGGAGTTTGTTTTCGTGACAGCTTCCACGGTGCAACAGAAGACAGAGATAGGACAAAAAACAGATAATAAATATATTTTAAAGATAGAAGTAAGTAGTGAATGCAAATATACAAATTGACAAGTGTATGTAGAACTATTTTACTATATACAATGTTATATCTGCAGCTGTTATGTGCAAATTAACATGTAAAGTGTGTTGTTAAATAAGTGCATATGTGTATAAAAGTGTATAGCAAGTAGTGATGTTTGTTTCACAATTATTATCATCAAGTGTTCATGAGATGGATTGCCTGAGGGAAGAAACTGTTTCTGTGTCGGGCTATTCTGGTGCACAATGGTCTGTAGCGTCGAGCAGAAAGTAAAAGTTCAAAGAGGAAGTGTGCTGGGTGTGAGGGGTCCAGAGTGATTTTGGCATCCCTTCTGCTCGCTCTGGATAAGTACAGTTCTTGGATGGTAGGGAGGGATGTACCAGTGATTAGCTCAGTCTTTTGAGGTCAGATTAGGTAGCTGAGCTAAACCAGACAGTTATTGAAGTGTAGAGGACTGATTCAATGATGGAAGTGTAGAACTGTTTCAGCAGATCTTTTGGAATGTTGAAATTCCTCAGCTGACGAAGAAAGTACAGCTTTTGTTGAGCTTTTTTGACACTGGAGTCAATGTGAGTCCCACTTCAGGTCCTGACAGATGGCGGTGACTCCACCTTTTGCCACAATGTTGTCCATGATTCTTAGTGGGGGGAGAGCAGAGGGGTTTCTTTTTAATATATTTTAATACTATTCATCACACCTGACTTGCTTTTGGGTGAGTCGCCTCACAGCAAGAAGGTTGCTGGTTTGAGCCTCGGCTGGGTCAGTTGGCATTTCTGTGTGGAGTTTGCATGTTCTCCCCGTGTTTGCGTGAGTTTCCTCCAGATGCTCCGGTTTCCCCCACAAGTCCAAAGACATGTGCTGTAGTTGAATTGGGTAAGCTAAATTGGCCGTAGTATATGTGTGTGATTGAGTGTATATGGGTGTCTCCCAGTGATGGGTTGCAGCTGGAAGGGCCTCTGCTGTGTAAAACACATGCTGGATAAGACCCCAGATTAATAAAGGGACTAAGCCGAAAAGAAAATGAATGAATTTTATAATACCATACAAAGTAATTGTGCTGTAATTATATGCTTCTATTCATTAATTTGTCAATTGAAATGTGTCACTTATTATTTTATTTGATATTACAGTATTTCCTTGGCTTCTTTATACCTAAACTGTATGGTTTACTATTCATTCATCTTGGAAAATTTCCAGTTAAGTGTCAGTACAGGATAAAGGGAGAAAAGTAAAAGCCCTTTCATACAACGTTTATAGCCAGAATAATCCTGCAGATCTTGTGATTCTGTACAGAATTTATAGTACATCAGCATATAAAGTGCAATGTGTACACACATTAAAACAAAACTGTGTCATGCTGTTGACTGGACCAGCAAAAAGATTTTTTTCACTCCTTGCTGTAATGTATTAAAAATGCTGCGGTGCGAAATAATTAAGTAACAATTAACATATTTGGATGTTCAGATTATTCTTTGTGTAGGTCTATGATTGTTTAAAAAAACAAAAAACGTGTGAATTGTTGTGCAGCACACATGTCTTTTCGGGTGTGAGTCAAAAGGGTCTGTGTGTGTGTGTTAGAGAGGTCTGATCCCCAAGGCTCAGTCAGTGTAGATTTATTGGATGAACCCACAACATTGTGACAATATTTAGTCTGATGCTGTCAGGCTGTGATAATAGCACTGGAGATCTGCTGTGGGATGATCTCTCTGGCCTCGAGTTACACTGACTATCGACGCTCATGTCAGACTGCACTGTCTGTCTGTCAGATCTTTAACCGAGAATAAACAAAGCAATTCATTCATTCACGCACTTCATGACACATAAACACACCACTGAATAGCGTCACCTGCTTTCCTTGACACTTAATATATACAGTGCTCAACATAATTGAGTACACCCCATTTTGAAAATTAATATATTTATTCATTTCTCAGTGAATATAGGTCAAATATTTTGGTGCATTTGAACAAAACAAATTTACTAAACAGATTTATTTATTACAATAATATTTTAGTCACAGAACATCATTAGAAATGGAGAGATAATACAATTAAATCCATAAAAAATATTGGGAAAAAATCACAACCTACAAAATGTCAACACAATTTTAAAGTGTTTTGTTTCTCTTGAAGCTTGCTCTTTTAAAATGTTTTATTTAATATTTTCCCTAACATATACATTTAGGCAGCTAATTTTGGGACTGTTACTGTAAGTTATTTTGTTAGATTGCTCCAGATTTTACTTCAGTACTGACTAAAGTAATGTAGATACACAAATATAATATTGTAAATCATCCAATAGAAAATATTAATTTAAATGAGAGATTTGTGAGGGGTATATATATATATATATATATATATATATATATATATATATATATATATATATATATATTTGTATTTTTGTGTATTATAAATAAAATATACAAAAAAAACTGCCAACAGATATATTTGGTAAATATTCGATACATTTAGTTTATTTTGGTATATTTTGAGCATATATGTAAAATATTTATTTAAATACACCTAAATATATTTTAGTCAAACTTGTTATTGTATAAAAGTACATTAACACGTAAAGTTGAAAAAAAAATCTTCATTTGATGTCTAAAATTTCTAAACCAAGTAACATGCATACAAATGCTTCTCCTATTCATAAATAATGAATACTTAGGGTCTATCATTACCTTTTGACATATATTATGAGATATAAAGGCTGAAATTAAATATATGTTCAATTTTATTGAGCTTCAGACTTATAAATTATATTCAGCATATATTTAAAATATATTTTAGCCAGAAAAAAAAATTATGTACAGTTGCAATCAGAATTATTAGCCCGTCTTTATATATACCCCCACCCCCCACCCTAAGTGATGTTTAACAGAGCAAGGAAATTTTCACAGTATGTCTGAAAATATTTTTTCTTCTAGAGAAAGTCTTACTTGTTTTACTTCGGCTAGAATAAAAGCAGTTTTAAATTTTTTAAAAACCATTTTAAGGTCAAATTATTATTATTAGCCCCTTTGAGCTATATGTTTTTTCAACAGTCTATACAGAACAAACTGTCGTTAAACAATAACTTGCCTAATTACCCTAACCTGCCTAGTTAACCTAATTAACCTAGTTAAGCCTTTAAGTGTCACTTTAAGCTGTATAGAAGTGTCTTAAAAAATATCTAGTCAAAAATATTTACTGTCATCATGACAAAGATAAAATAAATCAGTTATTAGAAATGAGTTATTAAAACTATTATGTTTAGAAATGTGTTGAAAAAGTCCCGTTAAACAGAAATTGGGGAAGAAATAAACAAGGGGGCTAATAATTCAGGGGGTTTAATAATTCTGATTGCAACTGTATATGTTTTGATGCTGATTTTGCATTAAGTTGTTTGATAGTATCTTCCACTGCATTTCCTTCCAGAGTTATATTGCTGTAGACTCCATTAGGGATTGTGTTTCACACTGTGGGATCTTTGAGGAATGTGAGAGAACCTAACCTTGGCCGTGGCCTGATTTAATTAAAGTTGTTTTGTATTGAAACAAGCGGAGTGTGGTAAGTGTTATCAGCCGAACGCAGGGTGGTGGAACAGAGACATTAACTGGACTGCAAGTGCAGTGAGGCCAGCGCTGAATATCTACATCGATCCCACTCACTGCGCTCACAAACTCCAGGCTTTATAATGCCACTGACTCTACAGCAACTACATATTAATGTTTTTCAAGAGGAAAAAAACACTACAAATCATCAACAGAAATATAGGCTTTTTACAAAACGTGTGTGCATATATGTGTGTATGGTCATGTTATTACCTTCATGTCCCTCAAGCCCCCCCCCATTCCTTTGTGACTTGGCCCCTACTGCTTTAAATCTAAAATTCAGGAACTTTTCTGTGAAGGTCGTGCATAGTTTCAGAATAATTCAGAATCTGCCTTTGCCTTGATTTGCTCACCAAAGTCTGTTGGTGACAATATGTATAAATCTCATTCATTTACACCATTTAATTTATTTATTACTTTTTTAACTATTTAAAACTTTTTTTTAAAACTAAAATTAACTTTAATTTCGGTTAACTTTTAACAATAAAACAAACAAACAAACAAACAAAAAGGTCACATTAGATTTGTGAAATGACCATCTTTAACCATCCCCATCATTCTTCCTCTCTTCTCAGATGGGACGATGGGCCAAATCAAAGGTTACCTTGGGCCTACTTTGGCCCACGGGGCCTAGTTTGGGCATCTCTGGCTTATACAGTATACCTTGTATTGCTTATATGTTGTAGGGACCAAATATTCCCACAATAGTATTACAAAATTTTGACCTTGTGGGGACTTGTGCTGTTTGGTTCCCATGAGGAAAACAGCTCATAAATCACACAGAATGAAATAATTTGAAAATGTTCATTCATTCATTTTCTTTTCGGCTTAGTACCTTTATTAATCTGGGGTCGCCACAGCGGAATGAACCGCCAACTTATCCAGCATTTGTTTTATGCAGCGGATGCCTTTCCAGCTGCAACCCATCACTGGGAAACACATACAGTACACACTTATAGTACACGCATACACTACGGACAATTTAGCCTACCCAATTCACCTGTACCGCATGGCTTTGGACTGTGGGGGAAACCGGAGGAAACCCACGCGAACGCAGGGAGAACATGCAAACTCCACACAGAAACGCCAACTGATCCAGCTGAGGCTCGAACCAGTGACCTTCTTGCTGTGAGGCGACAGCACTACCTACTGCGCCACTGCATTGCCAATACCATAATGTTTGCAGAAAATGTAAAAATACAAATTGCTTCTGTGAGCGTTGGGTTAGGGGGATAGAATACAGTATACGGTTTGTATGTGTGTGGTTGTGTGACATATACTGGTTACTGGAGAGATGCACTGGTTAAATGAGTCACAACTAAATAAATAATATAAAATGTTCACAATAAAAATGTTTTAAAATAAAAAGCAAGAAAACAAACATTAATTAATTTTAGTCATTTATTTTAATATTATTGATTAAAATGACGGAAACACAACTGATGGAAGATGGCAGTTTGAAGTTTGTTTAATAAAGCATATTTTACCAGAGGTTTTGGCAAAATGTTTGTTGAATTAATAAATTAATAAAGATTTTCACTACTAGATTTTAGATTAGCATTTAGACTAGCATTTGTGATTAAATCTGCCGAATGAGCAATTCAACATAGGCTCATTCTGAAAATGTAGCTCTATACTTTTCTGGATATCGCGAATTGTGTGGCCAGAGCTGCGTATAGCTGCATTTCATCGTTAAAACAAATGCTACGGGCCAGTTTAGGGAAGCGGGAGGGTGGGAGGATCGGTTGGTTAGTCAGTCAGTCACTAAACATGCAGCGGCCTCTGGAGTGTTTACGAGAGAACAGCAGGCGCAAATGGCACTCACGAGAGAAATTTGAGATCTGAAAAAACTTACACAGGGGCCTCAACAAACAAAAACTAAAAAAAAACCTAGCTTCTGGGACATATTTTGCTCTCTCCAGAAATGTACATAGGGGTATATTTTCAGAATGAGCCTGGGATGGAACAATTCATTGACCTTTACTCTTTGTTTTTAAAGGTCCATGAAGAAACTTTAACATTAACGTAAACTTTTCAATTCACAAATACTGGAAAACAATTCTTTATTAAAGACTAAGAAAAATAATATTCTTGAATTTATTGTATTCTTATGTGTAATGAGAACTTGTGAGAAAATGGTGATTATGGAAAATTATGGATTTATTTGGATGTAGCCATTTGGATGGTGCCTTTACAGTATATGTCTATATAATTTAACTATTTATTTCTGCAATTCCATTTTATGCTTCTGCATGGCTCAAAATGTATGTGCATTCTTTCAAATAATGCACAAATATTTTCTTTTTGCTCTTTATTTATCAGTTTTGCTCTTCATACATCCATCTTTATGAACTGACCTTTTTCTGTAACGCTCAAAGCAGTTCACACAGTTCATAATTCTGAGGGGGAAAAGAAATCAAAAACAACAAGCAGAGAGAAATGTGATGAATCAGCAAATATATAACCTCATGAAATGTCTCCTCCCTCACACAAGCTCCACTGTACAGCATATAGACCTCCACACTTTTCACTTCACCATGCACCTTCATGTCTCCTCTCCTGTGAAAACAAACACAAGCAGAAGCTCTCAGATGCTGCAAGTTAAACACTGTCATCTGTAAAAAAAATCCAGCCATTTGTTAATTAATATTAATTTGCACATTTATTATAGTATTTACTGTATTTCAAAGAAGGATCTTTAATATAAAGATCACGGTTTCTAGTGGTATTCACTTTTTCTCTTTCTCAGCATAGTTGTCTCTTGGGAACTTTTCAAACTGCGTTAATTGCTTCTGCTATTAATTAACACAGGTACAGATACCTCATTCCATTCTTTCCCTTTCCATTTCAGGCTAGCAGACTTTACAGTCTGAACTAAGGTTATTTTAGTAAACAAAATCTAAAAATATACTAGTCTGACAACTGTCTGCCTCATTCTGTGGTAAAAAAAATAAAAAATCTGACCTGAGGTAGTTTAGAGAAATACCTGAAGATGGTGATTATAATAACCTTAGCTGAACCCTACAACTTCTGAGAAAAAAAATATATAAACATTTTATAATTACACACCATGAATCATTTATTAAGCATTAGCAAATAGTTAATTGCCTGTTTGTTAAGCATCAACTCTACATTAATAGACATTAGTAAGCAGTTTATAAATACAGCTACAAATGCTGCATTCTTGACTTAAAAGCACATGTATGGTGTGCTTAACTGTGTTTTCATATATTTGTTAATGATGAATTTTTCATTACTAAATTAAGTATTGCGTTATTTACAAAGCAGTTATTTGGTGGTTTTATTACGATCATTCAGAATGCCTAAGTAAATGATTAATAAACTATAACATGATTTTCAGTTCAATGTTAATTCAACTAGTGCTGTAGTTTCACCTGTAAAAACTGATTCGTTTAATGGAATGGGTTTCCCTGCATTTCGCTAGTAAAGGAAACTATTTGGTTCTAACTCTATCAAAGTCTATCAGATGCTGAAAGTGAACAACAAATGAAACAAATACATAATAATACAAGTGACAGTTTTGACCATAATGATCATATTGTTGTATAAAGTTATATTATTAAGCATAACTTTAGATTGTCAGACAGTGATTCGTTTTTATTATTCCTTAAAATATTGGTGTCTGGAATGCAGCAGAAAATCTAGTGAACAACATGACTTTGTAAAAGTTTTGATAATGTTTGACAGGATTAAATAGTGGCTATCGAGATTTCTCAATTCAAATGATTTCAGGCTAGAATGCAGAAATTAATCATCATTTCTTCTTTTTTTGGAGTTATCTTTTCTTCTGGTACAATGATCTGGAATTTATATGTATTAATTGTGTTTTACTACTTGTGAAAACAAACATGCACATGAGCAAACACATGTGACTCTGAATAGGCAGCACCCTCTTAATCAATAGCTCTCATAGATTGTTGCTTACAGCTGCAGCAGAAGAATGAGATGGATTTGCATATATATAGGGCTGAGTGAACCCATGCACTTTAAGGATGATCAAATATGCTAACCTCAGCATTCGATAAACCAATCAAGTATACCCGCATGTGTGTGTGTGTGTGTGTGTTACCACTGACCTCAGTCCAGACAAAGTCTCATAAAGAGAAATTCCATAAAGTACAGTGAATAATACTTTTTTGTCTGTGACATGACTGATGGAGAGATTACTGTACAGTAAGCTAGACCTGCACTAGAAATAAGCGTTAAAAGTTTTTAACTGGTTCATGACTTAAATCTTAAGGTTTTATTCATTAAACCACTTAAGTTTTTACACCAGGTCAAACTAAACAGCCCTAGTTGAATTATCATCCCATTAAGCAAAGTTCCACAAAGTTGTTAAGAATGTTAAAATGACATCCCATGAGAGTGCAGACTATTTTATAAGACTTCAGTCACAAGCGTAGATGAAATCAACAGAAATGAAAGCTTCAGCGAAGGTTCTACCAGGAAGACTCTAATTCTTCGTCATTTTTCATATTTATCAATTGAGCCAATAATAATCAAGCGAGCTATAAAATAAGCAGTCTGAACAATTTTTTTTCACTGTTTATAGGTGACGTAGCCGAAGTTCCCTCCATCTACCCCACCACCGCCAGGTTCGGCCCCATTGTCCCTGGGGGTTGGCTCCGCCATGCCTTCGTCTTCAGGCAGTATTTGCCAGCTCTTCACAAGACCTGAATCATCAACACGGGAGCTTTTCACGAGTCCTGCGTCATCAACAGGGCTTATGTTAAAGGACTATACACAAACGTCACTTTCCCAATAAATGTTAAAACATTTATCCGCCTCCTGAGTCTTTCTGGTAGAAATAAAACACATTGAATCTCTCACAATCTCAGCTAAGGATCATTAAACATCACCATAAACAGCATTAACAACTTTTCTTATTACTAATCTATTTGACTTCATTTCTGCTTGACATCTCATTTACGTCTCTTTAGCTACTGTATGTTTCCATCCAAAAATGGGAATTAACTTTATGAGCAAAAAATTGGATTATCGCATAAAAGATGTGGGAATAAAGCAGCGTTTCCATTCAACGAGTCAAAGAGAACAAATCAGGAGTCACATCCTGATTATCTAGCACCAAATATCAACAATAAAAACGGAATTTGCTGCGGTAGGAGAAGCTGCGTGAATCTTTTCTTCATTTAATAAATGACACGCAATCCTGACACGCAGTGAATGCGCAGTTATGTTTGAAGGCGTGAGAGGGGCGGAGCACAGACGTTCCTGATTCTGGAGGTAATTAATAATATAATAACACTAATACTGAAACGGTTAAAGTGTTTTAGAATGACCAAAACAACATTTTAGATGTTTTACAATGTGCTCAGCCTGCTGATTTCTCCATTCATACACATTATTATCATCACATGATCTCTTAAAACAAAATCACATGACCTTTTTTAATGCGCATACTGGAATTTGTTCGGTAAAAGTGTTTCGCATCTTTTGTTATCGAATAAAAAGTTTATCCTACTCAGTTATGCGCATACATTTTTATGCGCATTTTCTTTTTTTTTAAAGATTTATTTTTTGGCTATTTTGCCTTTATTAGATAGGACAGTATTTAGGACAGGAAGCGAAGTTGGAGAGAGAGAGGGGGGTAGGGTAGGGAAATGTCCTCGAGCCGGGATTCGAACTCGTGACGCCCTGACGTGCTACTGCACCATATGTCGACGCGCTAACCACTAGGCTATTGCGCCCACTTTATGCGCATTTTCAAAATGTATGCACATCTTGGCGTTTCTATCAAAAAAAAAAAAATGATGCGCATATCTAAAATACGCATAAAAGTAGGTGGATGGAAACATAGCTATTGTCGAAAAGACATAAAAAAATTGTAAAGCTTAAAAAACATGCATTTATTGTAGTAGAAAATCCACACTTTTGATTCCTTAAACACAATTAGTGCTTTTGAAATAAATAAAAAAAATGGGGAAATGGGAATTCTCACTGGGTCTAGACTATAATGACCAATGTATAGAACAAATCTAGAAAAAAAAATTTTTAAAGACTGATCAGGGAATAAAAAGGTGTGAGATAAGGGCCAAATCGCTTTCGAATGATTCCAAAACTCTTAAAAGGATTCCTAAACTCACTTCCTCTGTTTTCCTGCACAGATGCAGGGCAGATGATATGATTTATTTCTTTGTCCTTTTAATCTGCAGAGATAGAAGAAGTGTGTGGCTTTTGCCGGCTTGCCTCTGCTTGTTTAAGTGTGACCTCCACACAGGGTGACAATAGCCTTGTTATATTTCTCAAGTATGGGGCTCTCCAGAGGTTTGTTCATGCCCTCAGGCCTCAGTGTGTGTTTGTGTACATCCATGTGTGTGTTCTCTGTGTATGGAAACATGCTTTCTCAGCATTGAATATTTTCTCATGCAGAACTATAAGAAAACAAAGAAACATGCATGGATTCTCTCCATTACACACACACACACACAATGAATGATCTTCTTTTCTATGATGGTTGGTTTAGGGAGTTAATCTTAAAGGCTCTAGGGCAGTTGTTATGTCACAGGACAAACTGCCTTTTTTTTTACAATTCAAGAGATTTGCACCCCTGAAAAAACTGGGTGATGACAACCCATATGTGACAGTTATACTGTGAGGTTCAGGGTGTTGTAATGTTTTTAATTAATATTTAAGAAATGTCCACGTCTAAGTCTATTCTGTTGAAGTTTTCTTTTCTTTTATCCTCTAGTACAATAAACCAAATGAAAATACTTTAAAGACTTCATTTAAACAGAATATTTCATTTCGACTATTATTTTCCTTATAATATTTGCCTATTGTTGAAAAGTAATGTTTTTATTATTGTTGTCTACTGAAAAAAACAAAACAAGCAAGCCAAAGACAACCAATAGTATCTGGATGCAGACTTGGATTTACAAGCTGAATGTCCAACATCTCACGGCAATTCGTAACTTTTTGATTTAGTGGCTAATTCGTACGATCTAATTCGTACAATTTAGTACGATTTGCTCATCCGCCAATGACAGTTGGGTTTAGGGGTAGGGTTAGGTGCCACGCCTCCTTTTTAAAATCGTACGAATTTGTACGAATTAGCCACTAAACTGTCAAAACGTAAAATACTTACGTTTTCTCGTGAGATCAGGCTGGAATGTCAGACACAATGCACTGAGTGGAGCTATTGACATCTCTGTGAGGGTAGGGTTAGGCGTGGGGTTCGGTGTGCACATTAAGGTTCCGTTTACACTAATATGTTTTAGCTTTAAAACAGTGTTTTATAATGAAATGATCCGTGTCCACACTGGTGTTTCACCTAGAGTTCCTGAACAGATCTCCGTCCACCCTACACTGCTGAAAATGCACATCACGTGACCACATGCACACTCTGGCATGCACTGCAGCGTATGTATGCGTCTGAGCTCCAGGCAGTCAGCGGGTGCTTTGAGCACAGAACCCCAGGTGAGAGCTGTGCACGTCGGAGGGTTCATCAAGAATCTACCGCTGGATCTAATCTCACTATATTTGTATATTTAATTCATTTTGTCTTAATCTAACGACATATTGCCAGGCATTGGTCTTTTGAATATATTGCTTGTTCTCAGATAACGTGTTTTAGCTGAGGGCAAAGATAAGTGAATCTATTAATTTATGTAACTGCGTACACTAATTCTGCACATTTGACTGATTGCTTACCTTTATTTCCTATAATGTATAAACTTATTGTGCGTTATACTTTTATAATAGCTATTATTGATTATTAAAACTGATATTCAGCAAAAGAGACTGGGTATGCTTCGTAGTTTTCACTGAAAATGAAAGGAGGCAGTTATGTTATAGGCTCCATTTTGTTATAAATATGCATACAGTGAAGATGATAGTCATGTATATGTAGCTATGTAGCTACACAACGCCTCAACATTTTTGATGTCTGTTAAGTTGTTAATATCAAAATGAAAATTGACAATTCCTTATAACATGTTTTCAATTTATTGTTAAAGAGCCCATATTATAGATGAAATAGGGTCATATTTAGGTTGTAAGGGTCTCCAACAACAGTCTAATATGCATGCAAGGTCAAACAACACTTTGATGGTCTTATAATCTGCCTTTATTTTTACCTAATTATCCCAGCGACTCCCATATGAATCGTTCAGCGATTCATTTGTACCCAAACCCGTCCTCAGCGCGAAGCTAATCTGCGCTGATTGGACCAATGACAGGCTGCTGCGATTGGTCGACGACACTGACAGGCTTCAGGGCGAGACAGAGTGAAATGCCCAGCAGATTATCAACAATATAAAAGTAGTCACAGTGTACACACGCTTCATAGTGGATTTTGGCTGCCAGTGGGTGAATGTAAATACAGACGATGGACTAGAAAATACTGACGACTAACTATTTTATCAAGCAAAAAGTCCAAGAACTGGCGAGGATATGTCCTAGCAGTCTACTTGCTCTTTTTACACACACGCACACACAGGGCCGGCGCGTCCAGAATAGAGACGGCGCGGCGGCGACACCTCCCTCCCCCTCCGCGTCCTCAGTTACATCCGCGATTACAACCCTAAGATTTCAACCGCGACACCCCCTAAAGTCCTCACTTTACAAACGGGTCCCTTTGATCACCCTTTGCCTAGAGCTTTACCCTATTCAGAGACACACACACACACACATCAACCTCCTAAGAGGAGACACTCACACAAACGACCGTCCTCAGAGGAGCCACACACACACACATTACACACAC
Source organism: Danio aesculapii (assembly GCF_903798145.1). Lineage (NCBI taxonomy): Eukaryota > Metazoa > Chordata > Actinopteri > Cypriniformes > Danionidae > Danio > Danio aesculapii. Next base: position 35,078,711 of record NC_079440.1, read on the forward strand.
ACACATAGCTGACTATCCATAAACAAAGCGGCACGCGTCGCGTTTTCAACGTAGCTTTACACGCGATATGAGAATATAAAGAGTTAACCTGATACAGCACACGCGGTTACAAGTAACAAAACACAACTAAATGCATAATTTGCAAGCTAGAGTAAACGAGGCAACAATTTTATTCGCACGTACTTACACTGGTGAAATGGGGGAAGAAACTGATTCATGATCCACTGATCCTTGTTCTGACAGTCTATACTGATCCTTCCTTTAACAAACTGATGAAGTCTTCTTTGTAAGCAGGTAGTTTCCAGAGGCTCTCGATCTGCTCAAGGCTAGGCTATATGCTAAGGTTTCATCTTTGGGTGAACTGTCAATAATCTCCATCTGCACAGCGTGACTTCATTCTACCGGTGTCTGTGTGTGTCTCTGTGTGTGTGTGTGTGTGTGACTTTTTTCTGTTAGTGGGCGGGGCCGCAGGTTTCAAATCTCCCGGGCTTGCGCGTGCAACTACTTGTGTTTCGTAGCTGCGTCATCGCGAAACACCTAATAACTCGTTATCAAGACGACTCGTTTGAAGCACTATGAGTCGACTCTTTTATAGATGAATCAATAGTTTTAAACACTGTACACTTACAGATTTAAGCCTTAGCTGGATATTTCACTTCACTTAGAGCTGTGTGACACACTACATGGAAGGGCATTTTCAAAAAGCCATAATATGGGCTCTTTAACATCGTGAAACAACGTAGCCAGGGTGATGTGAATGAGGTTAAAGTACACTGTTCTCTTTGAAGATTCATCCGACTTGTAATCCGGAGTTTGTTTTCCATATCAAACTTGCAAAGTCTGAACTTACAAGAGAAGGATGCAAGACTGAACTTTCTGCAGGCTACTTAATATTGAGGAAAAAGCCCCAATCAGATGTCCGCAGCCACACCTTAATTTTTAGATGTCTCTGTTTTCCCCCCATCCACACTGATATGAGAAGCCCCTATTTGCAGCTTGCATATTGGGGTGGGGCAGCATCTGTCGCAGGGCTGCACATTCAGCCATACCCACCTGTAATATCATTGGTTAGTGGAAACGTAATAGTGCCGATCCCCACTACATCGTGTCAGTAAACAGGAAATGCATTTACAACTTCTTAAATATTGTATATACAGCCCCACCTCAATCTGCAGGCTGCAGCGTTTCCAAAACGCTCTGTTTTCAGTGCTCAATAACTCTGTGTTAGTATGGATGGAAGGTGTAAACGTAGCAGAACTTATGCGTTTTAAAATGAAAACGTTTTAATGTAAACAGGGCCTAAAAAACATTGCATGCAGCTCACATTGCAACTGCACCAAGTCTGCATCTAGACCCCTCTGGAGGCAACAGTGGCAAGGAACCAAAACTTCCAACCAATTAACAGAAATGGATAACAAACTTGTGAGAATCCAGGCTCAGCTGTAGTAAACTAGGTGTTAGTTTTTAGTAAGGACCAAGTTTTTAAAAAAAAGGTATGCGCTGGAGTCAAAGTACCCCGGAATTAAAATGAACACATCTAAATAAATAGCTCAGTTACACATCAGTAGAAGTCCTGATAGATGGAGGAAAGAGGGGAGGAGATGGTTGTTTATGACCAGCTTGTCACATCTCCTCTCTAAGGGACGATCATGAAATTAAGTGGTGAGGAGCGGTGAAGAAGCCGAGGGGCCGTCAGATAACATTACTCACTCCCTGCATCACAATTAGTGCAAATGGTGCATTACAGGAAAATTATCATCAATATGATATTAGCAGATGCTCCCTAAACGAATCAGAGGGAAAACTGCTTATTCCTCTGTCTACCCGGATAACAAGAAGAACAAATGAAGACTCAGAGAAGAGAGAGAGAGAGAGAGAGAGAGAGAGAGAGAGAGGACTGACACTGTCTGAAAGAGAGAGAATTCAATTTGCTCAGTGCAAGGGAATGTTGTACATACAGATTAATCTGTCTACATCATGTCTGCTGCATTAATAGGCATTCATATCTTTATTACTTTTATTAATAAGGTAGTTACATACATTTATACTTATGGAAAGCTGTAATTTCGGTGCCACTATTGTCACCAAATAACGATGCTAAAGCAATTATTTTCAATAGCCTTTGCGTCTGGCAGAACAATACAGATAGCTCTGCCCCAGTCTTAAGCCCATGATTATCAGCTTGATTATCAACATTTTCCCCACTTTTTGAAATTCTCGGTAAAATGGTAAATAATGCATTTTTAACCTTCTTCTATAAAATAAGTTTATACAAAAAAGGAAAATTTTGCCATCATTTACTCTATGTGAGTTTTTTTTTTAACATATAAGACAATGCCGACCACAACTATTTGGTTACCAACAGTCTTTAAAGCTGCTGTAAATTTTTGACTCTTCTAAAAATACCATAATATCATTCATTCATTTTCTTTTCGACTTAGTCCCTTTATTAATCCGGAGTCGCCACAGCGGAATGCACCGCCAACTCATCCAGCATTTGTTTTATGCAGCGGATGACCTTACAGCTGCAACCCATCACTGGGAAACACATACACACTCATTCACACACACATACACATACCCAATTAACCTGTACCACATGTCTATGGACTGTGGTGGAAACCGGAGCACCCACAAGAAACCCACGCGAACGCAGGGAGAACATGCAAACTCCACACAGAAACACCAACTGACCCAGCCGAGGCTCGAACCAGCGACCTTCTTGCTGTGAGGCGACAGCACTACCTACTGCGCCACTGCATTCCCAATACCATAATATGTTTGCAGATATTTAAGAAAAATGCTAAGTGAACATTCTTGATTATCTGAAAAACATTTAGTCAGATATTCTGCTGGCTACATTCCGGAACAATTATTTGAACCCTCCCAATGCCACTTTAGCCAATTATATGTCAGCTTCCCAGGTTGCCTTGATGGAAAACCTCTATTTGATTCATTCAGTCGGGAAGGCTCTCAGAGCATCCCAGCAGACACACAACGTCATGACATTAATATTAGGTTAGATTTAGGTCACCAGCATCTAAGGATGTTATTTTGACATCCAATAATGATGTAAAATGATGTTGATTTTAGGTTGTGTTGGAAAGTGACCAAAATTTGATGTCGAGCCAACATCGTAAACCAAGGTCATATTGACGTCAAATACTTGCATTTATTCATCCAACTATCAAATCCAACGTCTGATAGACATCATAGTGGTAAAGTCCACGCTACGTCAAGCTGTAACATCATTAAACATTGATATTTTGTTGCTTTTAGGTTGTGTTGGAAAGTAACCAAAATGCAACATCTGTCTGTTGGACATTGACATCGGCCTGACTTTGGTTTCTGATGTTAACCCAATTTTCATTTCCAATCAAAATGCAAAGTCCCGCAACGTTGGGGTACAACGTCAATCAGACGTCATGTTTACGTCCTGTGTCTGCTGGGATGCATCTATGAGCAAAATGTAACCTCCGGTGGGTGCACAGTATCAGAATCCAAAATGAGACGCAGACTCAGAGTTCCACAGGAGGTGGTTATTAATTAGCAAATAATATAAATGTTACAAACATAAATATTAGGTGAGCAGGCTACATTGTAACCCCATGACCTAACAACACGCTACGTGAGGAGATTTGCAGTGATAAGCTATTTGGCTGTTTGCAAATGACAAAAACTTAATTGCAGCCATTCAGAAGCTCGGGATATGCACTCACTCACAAAATGGTAAGGTTTATAATCTAATTAATACTTATTAAACCTCTTTAACATTATTAAATGTAGATGCTGAATCACTGATATGTGTTGGTTTGCATAATTTCACAGTCTAAAGTGCAATTTCAAACAGCTTATTTTATTTTCAAAATCTGAGGTAAATTATCTGCTGCTGCTTTCAGTAGTATGGCAATAAACGTCATGTAAAATGGCATTCAAACTCACATTACTAGCATTTAACACTAAATAAAGAACATGAGGTTTACCTGAGGTGATCATTGTCATGTTTTCTGTTGTTCAGCTGCAAAAAACAGAAGCGATTTCTAAAATATAAATTTCAGGGATTGGTTAGAACAAAAACTCCTTTTAATATGGAAAATATTACTTCTGTCATGTGTCTTTATTTAGAAAACAATTTAAATAAGCCTTAAATGAGCGTTTAGGCTCGATGCCACACTCCTGTTGGCTCTCAATCTGGCAACCTGCGCTTACATTTGAATTGATCCAGGAATGCAATACCTAGTTCAATCACTAGGTGTCAAACTTACATACTGCATCTTTAAATTCTTATTTTTTTCTTCTCACTCAATAGATTAAAGAAAATTAAATAACAATAAATGCATCATAAAAATGAAAATTTAGAAACCATTTATTTACACACACATTCTGTGGTTTCTATGAGTATTTTCTACACTGTAAAAATCCTGGTCACCTTAACTTTTTAAGCTGAATCAAATTAACATTATGAGTTCATTTAACTTATATTATATGTTAAACTGATTAAAACAGCTAGCGTAACTTATAAAATTAAGTTAGGACATGATTAACTTAGTTTAATAAGTTACAAGGAACTAAAACATGCTGTCATGACTAATTGATCATGTAAGTTTTACAGTGTACTGTTAAACACAAAGTATATTAAAGAATGTTGGTAACAAAACTTTGTAGCATATCCAATGACTTCTGTCTGGTTACCAACATTGTCAGAATATATTTTGCGTCACCTTAAGAAAGAAGCTCATAAAGATTTGACACAAGATAATGGTGAGATCATTTGGTAACACTTTATTTTGATGGTCCATTTGAGTAATAGTAGACTGTCTGCTTAATATCTGTTGATATGCTCCTTCAACAGACATTTAACTGACTATAAGAAACTTTGCAAGTACATGTCAACTTACACTAACCTTAACCCCAACCCTATCCCCAACCTAACAGTCTGATTAAAATCAAATGAAAATTAGTTGGCATGCAGATGCAATGTAACTTAAATTCATTATACGGACCATCAAAATAAAGGGAGCGATCATTTTGTGTAATCTATCCCTTTAATGCAAAAATAATCTGTATTTTTGGACTCAACTATGCCTTTAAATGCTGTGAGACTGTTGTGCTATTGTTTATGTAAAGCATTCTTCTTAAACACTTGTAATTGTAACTTAGGTTTCTATATTGTCTGAAAAAGCAGCAGTTATATAAGATGAAGCTCTGGACTCCCCCAAGCAAATACAAGTATCAGTGTGTTTTCCCTCTTAATTGCTTTAACTGCTTGTAACTTAGGAAATAATGTTTAAACTGTGGAAAATTAAATCTCCCATATGACAAAGCAAGCACTATTATACAAAGAAAGGGCCCATTTTGTTAATGGTTCCATGCAAGAATTGGCCATCTTGCCCAATAATGTTCGCCGTACATCTCAGTTCATTTGTTTACCGCCGAGTCAGCAGAATAAAGATGGCAAATAATAACGTGTGGCTCTCTAAATATGGAAAAGAGAGAGGGTGAGATGGAGGAAAAGGGGGGAGGGGATGCGTTTTGACCAAAAAATAAAAATAAATAAAGGGTGTGCCGCAGAATCATGAGGATATATAATGGTTTTCAGAAATAAACATAGTATTTTTCAAATTTTGCCACCTTGCCATGCACAAAACATGTAGGTGTTACTCTTGAATGAAATATGAAATTCACTTACTGCTTTAGGCACAGAAGTGTGGAATATTCATTTACTGTTTTCACTGTCAAATGGTTGCTTTTCTTTTGCTATTTTATATCCTGCTATGATTTATATTGTATATGTGCCAGCCCTGATGTCACTAAGTTTTATATTCAAAGTTTTCAATATATTTTTAAAAATGTTGATAACCAAAAACTTGCTGGTAGCTATTGACTTCCAAAGTATTCTTTTTTGGCTAATTTTAGCTGTTTGCTCTTTTTAAAATATCAACAACAACAACAAAAAAAAGTGAAAAGTGTAAGTAAAGGTGGTAATACACAGTACAAATATGGATGGTTTTAAGATCCTGCATACACATACTCATTACGATTGGGTTTATTTGAAGATCAGAGACAAGATGAGTTGACACTTTTTATGAGCCTGCTATTTCCTAAAAACATGGACAGAGTAAAACATTGCTTTCAGAGCCCTCTCTCTCCCTTTCCCTCTATTGATACGAGCAATGAATGTAATAAAAATTAAAAAAAAAAATGTGTGAATTATAAAATAATCTTGCCCTGTATCATCTCTAACAACACCCAGCAAGCATTTTTGGTTTTTAAAAGATGTCTAATAGATATCTGACAGACATCTAAACATAGCTAAATAAACATGGCTAAATTTGGGCTGTCAGTGAAAATCTAATAGACGTCTAAGAGAACAGGCCAAAACTAGTTATCAAATAAACAGAAATTAATGACTGCACTTAAAAAGTCTGTCTAATCTATTTGACGGCTAGTCTAGTTTTAGGCTATTCTTAGATGTCTTGTAAATTTTCACTAACAGCCCAAGTTTAGCCTTGTTTTAGCCAAGTTGTCTACATTTAGATGTTTATTAGACGTCTATTAAACACAAAATTGTTTGCTGGGTACTGTCACCCATAACTCATCATATGGCAGGGACGCACCCATCCCGCACAAGAATTGGGCCTAGGGAATCCCATGGTATTGCAGCCCAAACCATCACTGATATCCCTATGCTTCACTCTGGGCATGCAACAGTCTGGGTGGTATACTTCTTTGGGGCTTTTTCCGTTTCCCAAATCAATCGTTCTCACGAACATTCGCAAATTATGTTGCAAACTTGTTCGTTTGCAGCTACGCCTCTCAAGCTGTATAGTTCGAAGCATAGTTCCTGGTTGGGTTCTATTTCCAGTTATCCCCCTATGCCTTATTCCTTTTGAACATTCCAACATTTAAACTCAGAATGATAAAAAAAAAACATTAAACTCATCTCTCTAAGGTGCAATTTACTTTCAAAGTATATTTTCAGTTCGGTTTTAGTGATTTTCATATTCACAATTATGCCATTTTGAACACAGCCGTGGCTCATGTTGAAAGCTAGGTGTCCTATTATTTAAAAGCGGAATTTTCATTATGTCTCCAAAGCTTGTTAAAATATGTGTTAGGTAAGTGGTTTTATATTTTAGAATAAAATCTGGAATACTGTATTCTCAATAATATTTGTAAAGAACCCAAGCTATATGTGTTGCTTACATGTATTTCAATTTATATGGAAAGCGAATGCGTGTTTTTACCAAAACTAGTATTGGAATTTTTTTTAAAATGCATGTGCGTGTAAAACAATATAATTTGCACAAAAAAATGTTTTTTTTTTTTTTTTTTAGAAAGTGTTACTCCACCCCGTTTAGAGCGTCATCATGGACGTTTTACGTTATAACTAACATGTTTCATTAGTTAGTTCTGCGAGAGAAACTACAGGTTTTAGGAAACGATGCATCATACTGCACTCTCAGAAATAAAGGTACGAGAGCTGTCACTGGGGTGGTACCTTTTCAAAAGGTACACATTTGTACTTGAAGGGTCCATATTGGTACCTCAAAAGTATATATTAGTACCTACAAATTTTAAGAGGAGCACTTTTGTACTTTTTAGGTACACATATGTACCCTTTAAGTATTAATATGGACCTTTTAGGAACAAATTTGTACCTTTTGAAAAGCTACCACCCCAGTGACAGCTAGCGTACCTTTTTTTCTGAGAGTGTATAATAGTTCAGCCATGAGTTATGTCATTGTTTGGGAAATGCACCCCACGTTAGCACTCGGACATCCCTTTTAGACAGTGTCCACAGTTACTCCTGTTGGATGTGGTTTGTCCTTCTTGGTGGTATGCTGACATTACTCTGTATCCCGTGGCTCTTGATACATCACAAAGACTTGCTGTCTTGGTTAGAGATGCGCCAGCGAGACGAGCACAAAAAACAGTCTTCTTTTGAACACCGATATGTCACCCATAATGCTGTGTGCATTGCAATATTTCATGCAAAAGCTGTGCTATTACTCTGCTAATTAAACCTTCACACTCTTCTCTTGCTGGTGTAATGTGCAGTCAATGAAGATTGGCCATCAGGCTGGTCAAATATACTGTAGCCATGAAATGCTATAGAACCAACACTAAATTGGCCAGTTTTTTTTTTGTTTCTTTGTCTGTATATATGTATTTATATTTTTATTTTTTATTTTAGGTGACCTACCCAATCATGGTAGAACTTTTATTTTGTTTGTGTATACTGTTTATGAAAGCTGTCCTGAAGCACTTTAAATTGAACTCAGGTTTCTATATTATCATGAAAAATGCCACTGAACTTTTATTTTTTCACTTTGTAATGCAAGAAATCTTGTATGCAATGTGAATTTGACTTATACTGCTTTTGCCGAAGAAGTGTAGATTATCTATTTACTGTTTCAAATGGTTGACTCATCAGTTTTGCTATTACTATTTCATGTCCGGCGATATATTCTGTACCGTATCTTTGCCAGTCCAAATGTCACTAAGCTGATTGGTGGTAATGGAGGGAGTTTATGTCAGCCATGTTTATGTATGCTTTTAGTGCATTCCCACTTGGGAGGTAGATTTTTTTACATAAAGGAATAAAAATAAAAAGGAATGATTGATAAGGATGGCATGTCATGTGTTGTTGTCTGCCGGATGACCTTAACTTGAGTGCAGAAGGCGGTGTAGGTAATAGCACGTAGGTGGTGGTCCCGTGGGTGCTGTAATATCAGTGTGTGTATGTGTGTGTGCGCGCTCTGAGGCAGGTTGAGGCCTGGCTGGCCGGGAGAGGCCTGTTCATTTCACAGCTGTAGTGGGATTATGTGGAGTCAGGGTGGAGGGGGTAAGCCTGGCCCTTTTATCTCATTCAAACATGCTGCTAATTCAGCAGCACGCGGCTGGCACCGCGACTAGCACGCTAATCACCGCATCACTTTCCCCGCAGTGAATAAACCTCCATTCTAATCCCCAATCAACCACACTGACACCCGTTTACACACTCTCGACACACCGGGAAACCTACAGAGAGAGAAAGAGAGACAGAGTGAGAGAGGGAGACAGAGAGAAAACGAGAGAGCAGGGAGCAGAGGAGGAAGCCGGCTGGGGGTTGTGACACAGAGAAATACTGGCAAGAAATATGGGAACGAATAACAGTTATTCAAGAAAAAAACAAACATTCATTCTAATTTTATGTCCGATTCATTGGTCTTTTAAAATGATCAAGACAGAATGGAATGACATTACAGAGAGTTTTATACACTATGAACTTACAGTGTAAATAATAAGAATTGAACTGTGAAACACCATTGACCGTTAATTCATATATTATTCATTATTAGTTCTTGTCATAATAAACTATAAGTTTGAAATTAGGGTCATGAAACAGTTCTTCCAGGTTTAAATATTTTTTTGAAGCAATGTCACGGCGATGAGATCACTGTGTAAATTTCAGCGTGGAGATTGGCTGCCTGTACCGGCCAATACAAAGTGAAGTCACTGAGTTTTCAGCATTAATTCATGAGAAAGACTTGGTTCGAACCAATCAGCATGCTCTTTTGTGAACTAGATGCAACTTCATTAAGAGGCATGATATATAGCTTCGAAGACTCCTTTTACATGTTACAGTGTTCAGAGAGACGCCACGTTGTGTTGCCAACCGTAACAAGGGGAAGAAGAAGAATTGTTCGGAGACATGGGTCGTCAGTGTTGCATTTATAAATGTGCCGCAACAAAGGTTTTGTTTCTGTTTTCCCGCAATGAGAGCACATCTCATGTGTGGACCCGCATGTGTGGATTATAGTGGTCTGGTAACATCAGATAAAAATATGTTTGGAAGGAACATTTTTTACCTGAGAGCTTTTTGAATCTGGAAATGGTGAAATCCGGTTTTGCCACTCATCTTCTTTTAAAAAAAGAAGTTCCAGTTGGTGTTGATTGTCCTGTCTCTACGGATTTAATGTGTGTGATAATGTTCTTATTTGTTTATTCAGATGGCAAAGCTAGTTAGTATCGTCCATACTCTTTCAGTTTCAAAGACATACCGTAGTCAAAATTTTTTAGTTACTAAATTACAGTAATATCACTACAATATTATGGACTGAGAATCCTCCATTTCCACACAGATCTCAGATCTGCTGTACATACTGCTCTCAGAAACACTGTCTATCTCTCCTGCATCTGTGTTTGTGTTGCCAGTGTGAAAATCAGCGTGTGCACATAATTAAACTCCCTTTTTCATGCAAAGCCTTCCCTTTTTCACCATTCGAAACTCCCACCTAAACAAAGCTGGACTCATCAACTTTCCTGACTTTTTTCTAAAGGCATGAAGACACCCTGCTGTGACCCTATAACTATTAACTATTAGTATTTATTTTGTACATTAGTAAACATGAACTAATAATAATTTTCATTATGTACAGTATTACCTTTAGTCTGTTAGTTTCACCATTTACTAATATGTAAATAAAACACAAAGTTTTATCTGTAAATATTACTAAATGAGCTGAACTAACAATGAGCAGTTATTTTGTTACTAACCCCACTCACTTACTCACCCAGCCTTGGCTTATTTCCTTCATCTTCAGAGGGCACCAGAGCAGAATTAACTACTTTTACCAACCTTAGCATAGTTTATCTAATGAAATCATTATAATCTAATATATAATCTAATTATAATTATAATCTAATGAAATCAATTATAATGTTTGGTTTATAATTTTTAAAACAATTTCACTCACTCATTTACTTATGAATAGATTTATAATCTAATTTATTTAAAGATTTACCCACATAATTTTTTCACTCATTTGTTCATTTACTGACACGCTCATTTATGCACTATATATTAATTTATGTACTTACTAATATATTCTCATTCATTTACTCTTCATTCACTCACTCATTCTGTAATTTATTCACTCATTATCTTACTCATTTATTCTATCATTACAATTTTAAATATTCACCCACTCAATCGACCTCACTTAATATCTCACTCATTTATTCATATATTCATTCAATCACTCACTTTTTTATTCACTCATTTAATAATTTATTCACTCACTCATTCACCCACTCACACACAATCATTCATTCACTTATTCTTTCATTTACTCATTTGCTTATTTATGCTACCATTCGTTTACGCTTTCACTTATTCGTTTATTTTTCACTCATTTACTCACTTATAAACTTCCACATTAATTTATTCATTAACTCATTACTTATTCACTTACTCGCTCACTATCCTTCAGCTTAGTCCCTGATCCATCAGTTATCCAATATGTTTTACACAGTGGATGCTCTTCCAGCCACAACCCATACACATTCTCATTTACACACATTTATTCATAATGGCTAATTTAGTTTATTCAATTCACCTATTGTATACCATATGCCTTTGGACTGTGAAACCCACGTGAACACTGGGAGAACATGCAAACTCCACACAGAAATGCCTCCTGGCCCAGCCGGGACTCCAACCAATGACCTTCTCACTGTAAGACTACATGCTAACCACTGAGCCACCATGCTGCCTTTACTTAATCACCTACCCATTATTTATTTACTTATACTTTCATGTATTCACTTACTCACTCACTTCCTTCATCCCTCCCCCACTCACTCACTTCCTTCATCCCTCCCCCACTTACTCACTACCGTCATCCCTCCCCCACTCACTCACTCACTCACTACCTTCATCCCTCCCCCACGCACTCACTCACTCCCTTCATCCCTCCCCCACTCACTTACTCACTTCCTTCATCCCTCCCCCACTCACTCACTCTTACATTAATTTGCTTGCTTACTTACCAATTATTCACTCTCTTACATTAATTTACTTGCTTAGTAATTATTTACTCACCCTCCCAATTTTTGCCACTAATTTTTGTCACTCGCCAATTATTCACTCACTCACTCTTCTTTAACTAGTTTATTCACTTACCATTCATTCATTCACTCACTCACGCTTACATTAATTTACTTGCTAACTCACCAATTATTCCCTCAATGACTCACTCATTTATTCTTTCAATAATTTACTTAAAAATTATTCACTCCCTCACACACTCACTTGTTTATTATTTAATTCATTTACTTGCTTAGTCACCAATTATTTACTCACCCACTCATTTATTCTGTCATTTATTTTATTCACTATTTCACATATTCACATTATTTACTCTCATGCTTGCTCACTCACTTATTCACCATACATTCAGTCATTTCTTCCTTCCTTCCTCATTCACTCACTCTTGTGTTCATTTACTTGCTTACCAATTATTCACTCACCGACTCACTCACTCACATTAATTTATTTGCTTACTTTATGCTGTTATTCATTTACTCACTCTCCCAATTATTTATTTTCTGGCTTGCTTACTCACTCACTCACTATTCATTCATTCACTCACTCACTCACTCACTCACTCACTGTTCTTTAATTAATTGATTTATTCACTCACTCGCTCGCTCACTCACTCATGCCTTATATATGTTTTCTCGTGATTCTGTCCTTTTATAGCCAGGTTAATGCAAACCAAACAGAATTGCACGCAGACAAATTGTCACCTTAGAATTATAAGGTTCTATCTGACATTCTTGTCAAAATTGAGTTATTGACATATTCTTATTAAATGAAAACTTATTTACATTATGTGATATTTTTCTATGAGTTGTTTAGATTAAGACTTTTATTTAAAAAAAATGTTACACACATACGGTTTGCTATATGGAATGCTAAAACTTTGAAGCTCAATATTTCAAAATCATTCAGAACGCAGACAGACCTTACAATTCCAAGGTCACAAAATGTGAAAAGCGGTATATATTACAATTCCCATGGGTTAAAGAAGATGAGGAAGAGTGCTTCAATGTTTGTGTGCATTGTACTGTGTAGTTCAATGTGAGGGATTAATTGCAGATGAATACAAATGTTTACTCTAATTTAAACAATAGTAGACATGCATAGAAAGTTTTTTTTTTTTGCACCATAAGTCAGATAAACAAAGAGGGCCATGAAAGTCAACCATGACGAATGTGTGATAATATACTAACATCTCAACTAGACAGAAATGTTCTAACATGAGTCTTTTTAAATTATGTGTCTGCAGGGCAGATACAGACGCAGTGTTTTGTCAATGATATGAAAAAGTGATGAGATATTGATATAGCTATCAAAGCTACATTTCAAAACTTGCCATCTCATCAAATGCACGTCTATGATATTAAACATAAGCCTCTTAGAAGTGAATATAGAATTACGGGGAGAGAGAGATATAGCAGAAAGAAATAGAGAAAGTGTTTCAGTGTACTAATTTTCCTATACACAAACATCAGATCAATGGGAGGAAATTTAATGTTTGATTGCATATTGCTTAATAGTAGTAATAATAACAGACTGTCACAGTTGATTGCTTGCCTAAGGCTTATATCCAATATTCATAACAATAATACTAGTGATGATGATAATAATAATAATGAGGATTAAGATGATGACTGTTATTATTATAATATTAATATAATAATTAATATATTATTATTACTATATAGCAGTTATTATTATATAATTATAGTATTAATATAATGATAATAATGAGGATTAAGATGATGATTGTTATTATTATAATAATAATGAATATAATATCATAATATTATTACTATATAGCAGTTATTATTGTATAACAACTATAGTATTAATATAATAATAATAATGAGGATTAAGATGATGATGGTTATTATTATAATAATAATTAATATAATATCATAATATTATTACTATATAGCAGTTATTATTATATAATTATAGTATTAATATAATATTAATGAGGATTAAGATTATGATTGTTATTATTATAATAATAATTAATATAATATCATAATATTATTACTTTATAGCAGTTATTATTATATAATTATAGTATTAATATAATAATAATAATGAGAATTAAGATGATGATTGTTATTATAATATTAATATAATAATTAATAGTATAATATCAATATTATTACTATATAACAATGTTATTATTATATAATTATGGTATTAATAAAATAATAATAATAATAATGAGGATTAAGATGGTTATTTTTAAAATATTAATATAATAATTAATATTATAATATCATAATATTATTACTATATAACAATGTTATTATTATATAATTATGGTATTAATACAATAATAATAATAATGAGGATTAAGATGGTTATTTTTATAATTTTAATATAATAATTAATATTATAATATCATAATATTATTACTATATAACAATGTTATTATTATATAATTATGGTATTAATACAATAATAATAATAATGAGGATTAAGATGGTTATTTTTATAATTTTACTATAATAATTAATATAATAATTTTATAATATTATTACTCTATAACAATGTTATTTTTATATAATTATGGTATTAATACAATAATAATAATAATGAGGATTAAGATGGTTATTTTTATAATTTTAATATAATAATTAATATTATAATTTTATAATATTATTACTCTATAACAATGTTATTTTTATATAATTATGGTATTAATATAATAATAATAATAATGAGGATTAAGATGGTTGTTGTTTTTATATTAATATAATAATTAATATTATAATATTATATATAACAATGTTATTATTATATAATTATAGTATTAATATAATAATAATAATATCATTGTTGTATCACTGTCACTATTTTATGAGTTTATTTGTTAAAGAACTACTACATGTGCGCACACACACACACAGTACACAAACATACTGTACACACACACAGACACAGCAGGAAGTCTGAACCTCCTGCAGATACAGTAAACATTCACTCAGTCAGTGTAATGTGTCTCATACAGAGTGCTGAATGGGTGTGATCATAATACAGAGCAACATTATCATGATGTCCTTGCAGACCTCTATATATCCTTACTATAAATACTGTATTATAAACGTAATAAACTTTTTTTTACTAAATATAACAAAGCAATTAAAGTTCATAGCATAACACCCACTTACTTTTTACTCAACAGCTCATGCTATGAATAAAATCATAGAGCTATTTTTCTCCCATGGGCCCACACATACACAGAAAATCCAGTGTCTTGACATTGATTCTATTCTGACTCGTGTGTTAATTGGCAACATTAATGCAAATGAATCCCTTCAGTAGCACTATCAAAAATTATGCATTTTAATGTACAAAGGTTAGAAACCAAATTATTAGAATTAGGGTTTGCCATAGACATACATATGTGTTAAAAAAAACAAAAAGCATGTACTTGTTGATGCAGGTACATTCACACACAAACACTTAGAGCCTCTGAATACATAATAAGGACCTATGGGACACATCCAAACCTTCTGTGGGACACCTTGAATTTTCCATGATCACAATAAATGCTTAAACTCTCTGTTTCTCGTTTCTCATCTTCCCAGGGTCTCTCCAGTATAGTATCAACCCCAAGGGTAATTACTGATGAGACGCAGAAATCTGGGTGTATTATTCAGTTCTGTAATACACAAACCAAGGGGGAATGGCAATTATTTTCTCTTCCAGTCACCTATTTCACAAAAGCTCCCACAGTAGTGTGCGAGATCAGGCTTTGACAATATGGTGGGGACTAATTCAATTGCAATGTGACGACTACCCAATGGTTTTCCAGACTGAAAATGTCTTTTAAAAAAACATATTGCATAAGGTAAAAAAAAACATTATATATTAATGACAACCAGTAAATTGTCATTCAGAGAAAAACAAAATGTGATAAAAAATAAATATGCATGGCAGAGTGAATGCAAATATTTAGTAGATTTTTGACAACATGCAGTTCTTTCACTGCATTTATCACCCAATCAGTAGGGCCAGAGAGAATCTGCTGACATTTTTTGCTATTTTTGTGGAAACTTTTGTAAAGAATCTGTGAATTTATGCAAAATGATTTTCGGGGTATATAATACACAACTAAACTAAATAATAATTATAACTAAACCTTAACATATGAAATAAAAAAAAAATATATTTTTATGTTTACATTGCAAATCCAATTAGATCCACTTATTTGGTAAACAAAGCAAGCCATTCATATATCTACTAAACAACAGAAAATATTACTTTATAAACTGTATTGTAAATAAATCAAATGAACATTTTAATATTATTATATCGTGAAATTAATTTAAAAACTGAATCAATCTAAATTTACATTTATCCAAGTAAATGAACATAAACTCATTAATGGGCTGAAAATCTGTGGATTTCTGCATGCAGATTCTGTGTGTCAATACTGCAAAACAGTAAATCAGTTCCTTGACACTGAAAACATTGAAGAAATTAGATGAACTGCCTAGAGCCCTGAACTAAACCTGATTGAAAACCTCTAGAAAATCCTCATGCTACACACAAGAGAACACACAAGGGATAGGTGCTCACCATTGTCACTGAACTGTGGAAGAAACTGAAAAAAAGAGCTGGTCAAGATCACAACAATGCATTCAAAGCAAGGTCTTGTAGACATTTATCTTTCTTAATCTTAACTTCATATCTTTTGTAAACTTTCTTTGTGCTATACAGTCATTGCTGTTCTCTTATTTTGATCACAGTGTTTATACAAAATTAAGTGCTTTTGTTAAAGTGCCTTGGCTATATTTAGTAAAAAAAACCTTCTACTGACCAATAGATTTCCTTCCAATTTAAGATAAATTTTACTTTATTTCTGAAAAGGATAAATAGTTGCATTTATAAATTATCTAATTTTGATCTCTTCTCTATATAATTATTACATATATGAAAGTGATTCATAAATGTGACCCACACATACTGATTACATCAACCTGTTTGGAGATTAAACAGTTTGTAAACAGGTTGTGTACTGTAGAGCAAACACATAGCATATTTTTATCTGACATTTGGGGGTCTTTTGAGCCTACTTATTTTTCACAAGTTTAAATGAAATATTATTATTAAATCACCATAAACATTTTAGTGAGTGAAAATATTTAAGTGATTTTTCTTTTCAGAAACAGCAATGCCAGAGTTTTAGATCACTAAAATCAAGTAGCAGTTATGAGAAGTTTGCATTTGTGAGATAGTCAAATGTGAGGGAAAAAAGTCTTAAAAAATTGTGACTTCTTCCCAAATTCATGCTTATTTTAAACCAATAGTATCTAGTAACTTTAACTTGTTTCCAGATTTTAACATGTAAATTCATCCATGCAGTAAAATCCAATAAATAAATAAATAAAATAAAATCCAAGCCTCTAATGTTTTCTGTTACAGTAAAAAAAGTGGACACTACACTACAGTATATATTTAATTAACAGTTGTCCATAACTTTTGGTTCATAGGTGGTTTGAATCTATTGATTTTTCCTTTTGGTGATTCTAATACTTTAAAATGATCTATTATTTGGGTTTGTCACATAAATTATGTGGTGTCACGGTGGCGCAGTGGGTAGCAGGATCGCCTCACAGCAAGAAGGTCGCTGGTTCGAGCCCCGGCTGGGTCAGTTGTCATTTCTGTGTGGAGTTTGCATGTTCTCCCTGGGTTTGCGTGGGTTTTCTCCAGGTGCTCCGATGTCCCCCACAGTCCAGATATGCAGTACAAGTGAATTGGGTAAACTAAATTGTCCGTGGTGTATGAGTGTGTATTGGTGTTTCCCAGTGTTGGGTTGCAGCTGGATGGGTGTCCGCTGCATAAAACATTTGCTGGATAAGTTGGCAGTTCATTCCGCTGTGGCGACCCCTGATTAATAAAGGAACTAAGCCGAAAAGAAAATGAATGAATAAACTTAAATTATGTACCAAAAAAAAAAAAAGATAATGAGCTGCCCAAATGATTAGTTATTGTACACACGGTATACGTCTATATATTATCATTTGTTGTGCAGTACATAGTTTCAAACTACTAAAATGTCGATAAGTCACTTTGTAAAACTGCAGAGTTAAACCTTCAATATCAAAAGCTGTCAAAGCAGAGATTGTTGTTCATCAGTGCAATTTGACAGTGTAAATGAATAAAAAACACCCATGAATAACAAACCAGTCTACGTGAGACTGTTAATTAACAATTAGTTTTGCAATGTGCATGCTGTAGAATTAAACATATTGTATGTTACAGTATATATATATATATATATATATAAATAATTATTATTATAATTCATTCTATCTCATACTCTCTTGCACTCTCTCTCTCTCTCTGGATATAAAGATGATCAAAGAAAGCATTTTAAACATCACCTTTACTTCCACATTTACCCCACTTCTGACCTTTTAAACTTACTCTCAGTTGTTCTTTCTCTGATTTTGTCCCTCTGAAGGGTTCTGGTTGAATGTCAGGGCAGGGCTGAACAGCAGATGAAGGAGTCGGAGCATTTAAGTGTCCGTGAACATCTGCCACAATTCTTTAAACTCAACCTCTTTTTTTCCATCTCCTCCACAGATTCCAATGAAATGCTATCATCTCCCCCCTCTCCTCCTCTATCACACAGCTCTCTATCCCTCTTAGCAAAGCTTTCTCAATCTCTCCTCTCCTTTGAAGCTCACCTGCCCTACATTCTACTACAAGCAGTGAGAGCTTCATTTTGTCCCACTGAGTCTTTGCGACTGTTTTCAACAGTTTGAGAACTTTGTGGAAGCAGAGGAAACCCACATGTAGAGTAGACATTAGTGGTGGAGAATGTACACTAATCACTCAAATGAGTTCAAATACGACAGTGAGAAGATTTATATTTGAAAACATGAAAACATGTTAACATTTTTAAAAGAAAGCTACAGAAAGTTTTAAATCTATTATGTACTACAGCGCGGAAAATGCATGAATATTATTTAGTTTTATTGTAACTCATTTGTTGATCCTTTTTACTCATTCAAGAGGTAATACAAAAATATAGATATGTCCAAATTCAAGGATTTTACAGCAGCTTTATTTCACAAACATGTCTTTTTGACCAGTGATTTTTCCTTAAAATGATAATTCCTGGCATTCATTCATTTATTTATTTTCCTTTTGCTTAGTCCCTTTATTCATCACAGAAGAATGAACCGCCAACTTATCCAGAATAAGATTTACACAGCGGATACCCTTCCAGCAGCAACTCAGTACTGGGAAATAATAGACCAATTACCATGTTTGTAAACATTGAGGATGCGTGCGCAGGGAGGTGGCAGAAAGAAACTGGGAGCGCTAGCATTTACAGCGAGGGAATGACATCTGATGCGGTACAGAGTTTGTTGTTGTCTTAGAAAAAAGATGTATTGATTACATATTATAATTATTATTTACATACTGCTTTCAGCATATTATAACAGCTTGTCACCCAGTAATAAGCACAGTGATTCAGCAAAATTAACGTTAAAGTGAGCGCCGTTCCTCTGACAGGTCCATTTGCGATAGCACCCTCCCAATCTATAATGGATAAGATGAAATGACCAAGCATCCAGCCCCAAATATACAATCTCATTAAAGCTCCAAGTGATTTTACAAGAGAGAAGTTAAAGATCTACAAGTCTTTGGATGCCAACAATGTTGTTCTGTGTGGTCATGTGCAAGAAATAATGTTCCATGATTACCAGATTCAACAATATGTAGAGCTAAAAACCGAGGTTCTGCTAAGCCAAAAACAAGGAAAGAAGATGGAAATATACAAGGCCTGAGTAAATAATCACCAACACGCAAAACAACTGTATTGAGAGAGAACTGCACCTGTACGGCAGGGTATGTGAACCTACACATAATTTAGAGGTAAAATTGTTTTTATATTCGCACATTCGAAGTTTCTCCTTAATAATATAATTTCATAAAAGTATTATTTGCAAACTCTAAATAGCGAAAATCATATTAGCAGCCAATGACTATAAAAGTACAACATTGTTCACAGTCAAATAAACAGTGTTAATGTTGTTTTCAAGTCACACTTGCAGGTTATTTCAGACCGAATAATTAAAGTGCCGTGATAAAAAATAAAGGGAGTGTGTCACAAGTTGTCACTGAATGAATATGCCAATATAAAACCAAGTTTACCTTAATAACTTACATTTTCACGGTTCATTCTTAGCATTCAGTGTCTGCAGTTTAATTAACCATATGTAACCATATTTCTGCAATCAAAAACGAGTAATGTGTATGATTCAGCATTGCGTGAGCTTACGTGATATGACATGGGAACTGCAGAGTCTAGCATTTATAATTAGGTCGTCCCTTCATTCTGCTCCCTTTTAGCTAAAGACATGTGCAGTTAGCATAAAAGCAGTGTGGTGTATGGTAAAAGTCGAATTTGGCATCCTACCGCACAACACGACATCTTTACTATTGCAGCCTGTGTTTTTTTTGCAACCGGGGACCCGTGTGACGTCAGGTGTGACATAGGTTGGTAATTGGTCTATTCCTGGCATTCATTAAAAAAATCTGCATTAGCAACTTGTTGTTCAGTGTGATTTATGAAAATTAAACTGATTTATTGACAACATTCATTACTTTGAATCGCTTTGTGTCTTTCCAAGTGATTTTTTGAGTTCAAAATAAGTTTTTACCCCTGAAAAACTGATCAAATGTATTTTTGTAAAACAAAAATAGCAAGAGTGTATAAATAAAAAGTAAAATAAAACTTAAATAAAAGTACTTAAATACAGTAGTGAAGTAAAAAATAATACTAATACTAGAAAGTATATTTATATGATCAATAAGTCATGTTTTTATGTTCATTTAACTGATTAATATAATTTAATTATGTTTCAACTTGTGACGATTTTCAATGAGTTAGTTTGTTGTAGTGTTAAAATGACTTTTTGGGTTAATTAAATTTAACTTAATGTAAGGCATCCACAAAAAACATAGTAGTTACTGTCCAACACTGGGAGACACATAAGGAATAAACAAAAAAGGAGGGAAGGGGGAAACCAAAGAGGGCGTACAGTGGGGTAAGAGTTAAAGTTTGTGGTCAGCAGCACCACGGGCATCATAAATCAGATTTCCCCCAATCCCTGTGGAGGAGGCCTGCGCTCGGCCTGCCGCAGACACGCTCAGTGGGGCGCAGCACATCGATTGGCGTCGCCACTGTGATGATGAGCGCTGCGGGGTCTGTATGTGTGTGTGTTTGTGTGTGTGAGGTGGAGGTGAGGTCTACTTGCTCATGAAGAAGTCTACCTCAGCACCTGCCCGAAAAACAGCGAGTTGGACCCAAGCGAATGTGCAGACTCTGGGCCTATTTCCTCTCAGATCAGCATTCGCCTTCTGTCTCTCACGCACACATTCAGGAAAAACAAACAATAGCATGCTGACACACACACTCACACACACATATAGAGATATATTTACATATTCATCACAAACACAGCTGAGTGGCTGAATAGTTGCTCATAAGTCAACGGACTGCTCTGTTCACTAATAATCATCATCTGATTTTGTTATTCATCAAATATTGGTTGGTAAACTAGGAGTTGAAAAGATATTTAAAGGAGATTGTTTTGAAAGTATTGAAGTAAAAATGAATATATAAAGACTTCTTTTTTGCTTTGTTTTCCCATGAACAGACTAAAGTAGATGAGTGGATGTAATAGAAACGTTATAGAACAACATCGCTTAAAATTTTCAATGAATAACAAAGTCAAAAAACAGCACAAAGAAAGGGTCACACTTTATTTTGATGGTCCGTTTGTTGAATTTAAGTTACATTTGTAGCACGTACTCAGTAGTGCTCGATTTGCTACAAGTATTTAGCGCTTCGAACTCACCTGGACCAGCAATCAGAAGAAGGGATCAAGGTTATTATAGTTAACGAAAACGAACGAAAAAACGAAAACTAACATGTTAAATAATTGTCGTTAACTGAAATAAAAATAAAAACAAGAGTTTTTTTTAAAAAACCAGAACTAACTGAAACTGTATTGTGTACATACAACACTAACTGAAACTAACTAAAATTATAGCAAAAACCTCCTTTGTTTTCGTATTTGTGAATGTATTTAATACATAATCTTACTGTAAGCCTTTTAGAAGTAAATATAATTCGCACTGCAGGTGTTTGACCCTTTCGCACCTCGGAGTCTGTAGTCCTGCTGCCATTGGCCAGATCGAGCCGGTTCTCCTCCAGTCATCCTCGCTGTTGCTCCCGCGACAAAAACAACGAGTGGACAAGACAGCAGCATTAAATGACAGCATTAAAATACAGACACTTTAAACTATTAATTTAACACATTTGTGCCCAATAACGGGTTTTATTTCTGTATTGCGACCGCGAACAAATCTTTTTAACCGGATCTTCTAAGTGAACCGGTTGAACTAGTTCACCAAATCGAACTGAATCATTTGAAACGATTCGCGTCTCCAGTAAGCACTTATCCACAAACTACTTACTTTTTAACAAGCCTAATACCCCCTCTGACTCTAAATATTCCAATATATACTCTCATTCAGTTATTAGAACAGTAACGTTACATTGAGAAGCGGTGAACCGATAATACTGCACACGCGTGATTCAGTCAACCAAACACAAACAGTACAGCCTGCTGTGTGATTAAACTAAACTTGAACAACTGCAGCGCGGGTAAACCGAGAGGGTCTGGTGAAAAACTGAAGTTTATTTCATAACAGACAATCGTAATGGAATTTAAATAAGTGAATCATGCTTCAGTTGGGTTGCAAAACATTACTGCAAGACATTTTTCAGATCATGGTGATGTTTTAACTGACTGAAATTACTATTGCTGAGTACATAATGTTGAGTCCTAACATCTGCGTTAAAAATCTGAACTTTCTATCACTACTGTGTGTCTAACCTCAGAAGCAGCCTTGCACACATATTGTACTTAGGGTTGCTATCTTGTGGGCTGTTGTATTTGAATTTGAGGATGGGTATATGGTTGTGTTAGATGACAGTGTTCATGTGTTCTCTGAATACATGTTTCAAAAAATGTATTACTGAGTTTATTATAATACAATTTTATCCTGTTGATTTTGATTCTTGCACATAACAAATATCCTCATTTAGAAAAAAAAACTAAAACTTATACTGAAACCAATAAAAACTAAACGCAAGTCATTTTAAAATATAGAAACTAATAAAAACTAGTAAATCTGCCTTTAAAACTAATTAAAACTAACTGAATTTGAAAACAAAAAGTTTAAACGAAATAGAAACTAAAACTAATGAAAAATCCAAAACTATTATAACCTTGGAAGGGATTCGACTCAGAGCAAAAAAATAAATAAAAAAAGGTAAGTAGAATATGTATTAGTATACTTTATCAATTACAGTTTAAAAGAGAATAAACCAGTCACTGAACATTTGATAAATTGTCTGTAATAATAATTCACTCAGATACTTAAAACTTGCAGTAAGTGCAGAAATAACAAAAATAAAAACAACAAGTAATTTGAATAGTAAGACCACATAATAAAGAAGAAGTAAAAAATTAAATGTAAAGGTCAGAAAATTGAATAAAGAGAAATTCAAACTCAAAGTCCAGTGTTCCGTTTGGGCTCAGATACAAAAAAGTCTCGACTCTTAATGTCCAGTTCAGTTCGCGAGAAAGAAGAAAAAAATATAGCATGTTATATATAGTGTTCCTCAAAGAGGAAAATTCAAGTCCAAAGAAAAAAAAAAACATGTGTAATCCACAAAAATCCAGGTAGCAAAACTTAAAATATAAATCAAATATTGGTTTGATCCTATTAGATTTGATGACTGATCCCTTTTTTGTCTCTTTCACTAGTCACAAAATGATGGTGTGCGCCAGTCCAAACCAGACAGAATGCTCAGCATGGACAGTTCTCGATCACAAATCTCTTCAAAGTGGAAAAAAGAAAACCAAAACAAAAAAACAAAAACCAGCCTTGAAACAACAAAGCCAAATAAAGCATTAGTTTCAGCTGTCTGAATAAATCATCTCAGATTTTAAATGAATTGTCTAAATTATTTACACGTACACAGAAACACATCTGCTAAATCATAGCATCCATCTGATACACATTTCACACGAGAAAACATTTTCAACCATAAAACTTTTCAAGCAGAACACATCATGAACCTTTAAATAATTATATACAAACCTTTCACACTCGTTGCTTCACGTCACAGAGTTAGAGCTTTTAAACTTTTAAATAACTTATCTTCTGAATGCTTTTAATCACAATATTTTGTACATATTTTGTAAAGAATCAGAACTTACCAAGAAGAAATGTAGACGATAATGACAGGAAGGGAAAAAAAAAGGAAAAACAACTTTCTGGGGGAATAAATGTTAAAAGTCTAACATATTCGTCAGGTCTCCTCTCACTTTTGTCAGTTGTTGGGTCTCAAAATGTCAAGTATTACTGTTAATTTCTCACAGTATCAAATTAATATCAAGTTAACTTGCTAATTATCGCTGGATTATTAAACCTTGCACATCTATTGAGCTCGCGCTCTCTCGT
Source organism: Danio aesculapii (assembly GCF_903798145.1). Taxonomy (NCBI): domain Eukaryota; kingdom Metazoa; phylum Chordata; class Actinopteri; order Cypriniformes; family Danionidae; genus Danio; species Danio aesculapii. The sequence continues at coordinate 35,103,129 of NC_079440.1, forward strand.
TCAAATTCAATCGCATTTTCTCGCACTCTGCCTGTGCGTACATTCAACAGCTAACTTCCGGCCTTTCAGGTTAAAAGTCTCTCCGGAGTTTTATTATTTTTCTAATCTTTTTATTTGCAAAGCAATCATTCTTTAAAATTTATTTCTTCCTGAATATTATTGTAAAAATCATAAGATAAATAAATTAATCACTTATGTAAGTTAGATTACTGATCTGGGTTACACATTGCATCTACATGCCAACTAACTCTCAATAGATTATAAGTAGGGCCAGACAGAATCTGCGGACATTTTTTGCTATTTCTGCTGAGAATTTTGTAAAAAATCTGCGGATTTATACAGAATGATTTTATGAGTATCATCACTAAAAACTTAATATATGAAATAAAAATAATTATTTTTTTATTTTTATTTAATGTTTACAATGAAGATCCAGTTAGATCGATTTATTTGGTAAACAAAGCAAGTCTCTCATATAATATATCTACTAAAAGACAGAAAATATTACTTTACAAACTATATTGTAAATAAATCATATGAACATTTTAATACTACTATTATTATATCACAATAATATTAGTAAAATTAATAAAAAAAAATTATAAATATAAATTTACACACATTTACACAAGTACTGTAAATACATAGACTCAATGATGGGCTAAAAATCTGTGAATTTCTGCACACGCAGATTCCGTGTGGGCCTAGTTATGAGTCTAATGTATAAGAAAAATATGCACAATTAAAACAAGACATTTTGTCTAGATATTGCAAAACTGCATTTGTAAGATAAATTAAAATGATTTGTAAGATTAAAAATAATTATTGGGAACTGGATGAATGTTGAACTAAAAAAAAAAAAAAAACCAATGATGAGAATTAACACTGAAATAATATAAATAAACAATGAATATTAACTGTAAATTATACAAGTAAATTTTCTACAACTAAATCCCAGTACAAACTGAAAAACTACCAGCATCTGTCCCTCTAAAACCTAAGATATACCCAATTATTTTACCACAAGCGTGACAGTGATTTCCAGCTTCCCATCGTTTTTTTTTTTTGTTGCACTTGTTGTGCACTTGTTATAAAGTCTGACATATAAGAAAAATATACAAAATTAAAACAAGAAATTAAAAGTAAGTGAGAAATATACAGTTGAGATAAGAATTATTAGCCCTACTTTGAATTTTTATTTTTTTAAATATTTCCCAAATGATGTTTAACAAAGCAAGGAAGTTTTCACATATTGTAAAAAAAAAATGCTTGGTTTTTACAAATTTAAGTTAATTGAACATAAAACAATTAAGTTGTCCCAAAATAAAACATAAGAATTGTGTTGTTTCAATTTATTTAAAATAATGTAGGTTAAACAAGCAGTAAAAGTGTTTTTTTTTTTAGTGCAGTATGTCTGATAATATTTTTTCTCTGGAGAAAGTCTTATTTGTTTTATTTCAGCTAGAATAAGAGCAGTTTTTAATTTTTAAAAAAACATTTTAGGGTCAAAATCATCAGCCCCTTTAAGCTATATTTTGTTTCGATAGTCTACAGAAGAAATAAAATATAAATCGAGATAAATTAGATAAATTAAACCTGTGATTTGTTGAGTTGAAAATCATTATTGGAAGATACACCCACAAATTGGATGAAGGTAAAGTAACTATAGTAGGACTTGTAAAATGTAAAATACAATGTAAAAAAAACCTCAAATTATACTAAAGACAATGATTTAATCTGAAATCGTGTGATAAATTGTATCTTATTTTATTTTCAATAACTGTAAATAATAAGTAAGTTTTCTGCAACTAAATCGCAGAAACTACCAGAGACTACCACACACACACACACACACACACACACACACACACACGCACACGCACACACACACACACGCACACACACACACACACACACGCACACACACACACAAACACACACACACATAAAGCAGCATCTGCCCCTCTAAATCCTAAGATAAACCCAATTCTTTTACCCAAAGCGTGACAGTGATTTCCAGCTTGCCGGTGTTCTTTTTATTGTGCACTTGTGAAAAGTTTTGAAACTCTTCCCTTATTGGCAGTCTGCAAAGTAAAAACCCTCTCCACACACCTTTCCTCTCTCTCTCTCCCGTCTCCCTTTCATAAATTTCATTAAGAGAGAAATCACATTACACTTTTTCTCTGGACCTGCTTCCAGGGGTTAACCACTTTGCTTAGCCATGTAAATTCTCAGCTTAGTCAGGGCCATTTTCCACAGCCAGCCTCCATCCATGCAGCCCGCGCCGAATTAACCGCTATCTATGTAAATTTGTGTGTGTGAGAGAGTGTGTGTGTGTCCTGGAGATGGACATGGGCTGTGTGGACTGTGTAAACCCATTCTCCTGGATTACTGAATGTGTGTGCACGTGTGTGTGTTGCTCTTTTCTGACTATATGCACATAGGATGAGCGCGTTGTGTTAACCCAATCTGCTGGATTATCCGGATGCTGTGAGTGTGTGAGAGTGAGACTGAGTGGAGCACTTGAGCATGGAGAAAAGGAGGTTAAAGGGGAACTTATCGTCTTTGTGCAGAAGATAGACTTTTAGTGGCTGGACTTTCCTGCTGCCCCACGACTGAAGAACCTGACACTTTTCCTCCAAACACCAGACTGAACCTGTAGACTACACTATATTCACCAATACACACACAAATACACAATCAATACCATTGCATTTGAGATTTTTACATATAAGGACATCATTTAATACTAAAATTAAATATTTTTTAATTTTATTTTTTAGAAAAAAAAAGACTAATTTTACAAGTTAAACAATTTTACAAGTTAAATAATGTGTTTTAAACAATTTCAGTTTTTTAAATTTAAATATTAGTTTAGGGTAAACAATTGGATTGGATTAGACCAGTTATCATCATATTCTTACATTGTATTTTTATTCAGCATCACTCTTCAGTTATTTGACTTGTGAACTGCTGCAGTACATGAAATAACATTAAATAAATGTTACCATTTTGACGTTTGGGCTGAATATTACTTACATTTTTTCCTCTTGTTACCTGATGAAACTGCCTTCACTAAACTTCTTAAAGGGTGGTACAGAGTATTTTTAAGGCTTGGTTGTGTTTATAAGATGCAAAGCAATGTGTGCTTATGCTTCACTTGTAGAAATATATATATATATATATATATATATATATCCTCAGGTACTCAGCTACTACTCCGCTAACATAAAAAAAAAAAAACAACTGTCATATTTCCTAGTTCCTCTGAAAAGCCCACCCTCAAGAAGCTCTGATTGGTCAGCTAGCAAAATGTGCTGTGATTCTTGGATTGGCTCCACGTCACCATGTCACGTCCCTACAAGCACGCTCGTTTGAACTTGATTTCTGAACTTGATTTCCAGATTACTGGTCGGGTCTTTTTGCATTTAGGTGGTTTTTGGATAGTTTTTGGGCTGGAATCAGTCAGCTACATCTGGCAACACTGGCTGTGTAAATAGTAGCTGTTAGCCTTATCAGTTAGCCCGAATCAGACAGAAAATGAAGAGCACACATCTAAACCTCACGCCTGCTATCTAAAATAAAATCTGTCAAATGTCTTTCACATATATTCGGAATAAGCATGTGTAAGTAATATAAAACATTCACTTATCTTTTCAGTTCGTTATTTGAGATGTAGAACGCACAGAAAGTGGCCGCATAGAGAGATACTGCAGTGCTGATGAAGATTGTGGGTGTTTACAGTGGTTTGACGGATACATATGAATTTACATCCTTGCTACAACATATCATCAATGCTAGAAACTGCAAATGTTATTGATCAATTTTACCAAATAAAAACACTTACAGGTTGTGGCTCACAATTCACAGCTTCGTTGGTTGGAGGAGTTTTTAGCCGAATCCAGCACTGAACCGGAAGAGATTCTGGAAGCTGTCCTTGCTAGAGCTCTGTAATGCTAGAGCTATATATTTTTTATAATTCTCTGGAACATAATTAAAATTCAATTGTAAGCACTTCTCTCTTTATGTCGTGTCCTTTGGAGGCCCAAAAAATAAGCTCTGTGGAAATAGCAGCTTTTGGACAGCATTTTAGCTGTCGGGCCACATCCCGTTGCTGCACAGGGTGTATGAGTCCTTTGTGATCTTGCAAGACCGGATGTATTTTTTTGTAGTGCCCTAACTTTGTTCGCTGTAGGCTTTGCTAAGCTACAGTAACTCTGTATAAGCCAATGTCTCCCTTTGCATTGAACTTTGAGCCTATTACATTCAGTGATGTTGTTTATGTTTACACAGCTACATTATACATCAACTAAAGTTTAAAATATGATATTGTAGTGGACCACCCCTTTAGAATAAGATATTTTGAAAAATGTTGGGAACCTGTAACCATTGACTTCCATGGTATTTGTTTTTATTGACTATGGAAGGCAATGATTACAGCAGGGGTGCCCAAACTTTTTCTTATAAAGGGCCAAAAACCTATCCTAATTGAGGGCTGTGGCCTGAAGGTAACTATAGCAACTGTAATATAAATACAAAGTTGCCATGCACTCTCAGAAATAAAGGTACGCAAGCTGTCAGTGGGGTGGTACCTTTTCAAAAGGTAAATGTTTGTACTTAAAGGGTACATATTGGTACCTCAAAAGTATATATTAGTACCTAAGAATATTAAGAGGAACACTTTTGTACTTTTTAGGTACTAATATGTATCCTTGAGGTTTTAATATGGACCTTTTAGGTACAAATTTGTACCTTTTGAAAAGGTACCACCCCAGTGACAGCTTGCGTACATTTATTTCTGAGAGTGTGGGTAATTTTCAAATTTTTAAAATAATATTTAAAAATAAATAGAAAACATTACTTTAATCATATTAGGTTAACTATTGCATTATAATTTTGTACGTTTTATAATTAACTAATTACAATAAAAACAAACAATTTTATTTATAACACAATGGAGTTCAATTCACATCTAAATTAATATGTATATTCATAATAATTTAGATGTGAATTGAACAATAAATCAAACATACAAAAGGTTACATTAAATTGGACCAACATTGGCTCAAGGGCCCTAGTTTGGGTATCTCTGGGTTACAAGTTTTTAACGTTCTTCAAAGTATCTTCTTTTGTGTTCAACAGAAATAGGACAATTATAAACATTTAGAACCACTTTAGCATAAGTAAATGATGAGTCATTTTTGTGGGGTATATATTTTTAATATTGTAAATGTACATTTTTGTGTCTGTGAACTATCCCTTTAGACACATGCTAAAACAAATAAAGATTAAATAATGTCTTAGAATTATTTTGCACTGTTAGTTCATAATAAATAATCTAGTTTACTTTTGTAAACCATTACAAATTATTAGCACGCACCACAAACAACAACTAAAACCCACATTTTTCCCCATCTAGCCTGCACAAGCAAACAACCACAATGGACTTTTAATTGTTGTAAATTCTTCCTATAGTTCAGAGGTCAAGATGAAGATCCATGGCGGTGTGTAAGAGTTCAGCAGCTCCACGATTTATCTTCCTACTGGAGCGAATCGTCCTGAGGCCTCCAGAGTCTCACCGCTACACTCTTCATCCATCCGTCCATCCATTTGTTGCCCTGCAGTCTATCATTGACACTGGTGAATGATAGTTGGCTTGTTTTGTCAATGGCACAGTAGTTTACTCGAAAACTGAAAGGTCAATCAAAGGCGACTGGGTCATGAAGAAAGAAATTCAGCTTTAGACAAATTAAAAAAGAGCCTTGTCTATTTAAACCTCTGACAATGAACTGTACTTCTGCATCTATTATGTAGTTAATGTTATATAATGCACTTTGCAATAACATACTATTAGTTAATGTTAGTTAATGTATTTACTAACATTAATTAATCACCGTTTTATTCTCGGCTTAGTTCTTTTATTCATCTGGGGACACCACAGTGGAATGAACCGCCAACTTATCCAGCATATGTTTTACGCAGCGGATGCCCTTCCAGCTGCTACCCATCACTGGGAAACACCCATTTACACTGTTAAAAATGAAGGGTTCCACACAATTCATTCATGTTGTCCCAACACAAATTGATAAAGTTAACACTTTTAACAAATTTATGTAGATTGAAAATTGTTGTCCCAATGAAATCTCAAGAATTGTGTTGTTTCAGCTCATTTTAAATAAGTAGTTTGAACAAGTACATTTTTTTTATGTACACTCCCATTCACACACATACACTATGGTCATTTTAGCTTACCCTAGCAAACTCCACACAGAAATGCCAACTGACCCAGCCGGGGCTTGAATCAGCGAACTTCTTGCTGTGAGGCCATTGTGCTACCCACTACATCGCCAAGATGCCCAACATGAATTTATAATAAACAATACTTGTACAGCATTTAATTTCCACAGTTCACCATTTATTAATGCTCTATTAAAATGTAAAGTTGTGCTTTTTAACATCAATTAATGCACTTTGAGTTAACAAACTGTTTTTAAGGATCTTTTAAGGATTTTTTTAAGGACCTTAAAACAAGCAAAATAATTGCCATGGAACAAGCAAAATAAACTTGTTTTTCCTTTTGACATTCATTCATTTTCTTTTTGGTTTAGTCCCTTTATTAATCTGGGGTCCCCACAGCGGAATGAACCGCCAACTTATCCAGCACATGTTTTACGCAGCGGATGCCCTTCCAGCTGGAACCCATCTCTGGGAAACACCCATACACACTTATAAACTATGGACAGCTTACCCAATTCACCTGTACAGTCTTTGGACTGTGGGGGAAACCCATGCGAACGCGGGGAGAACATGCAAACTCCACACAGAAACGCCAACTGACCCAGCCAAGGCTCGAACCAGGGACCTTTTTGCTGTGAGGCGACAGCACTACCTAGTGCACCACCGCATCATCTTTTCCTTTTGACATAATATTAATTTTATGACCAATTGGCAGACTGTTTGGCTTGTTTTAAGGAAAAACACAGTTAAGTGTGACGTATTATTTCTAAAAACAATACAATATTTGTGGCTTTTCTAGAAAATGTCTCTTAATTTAAAAATGTCTATATATTTAGACTAGAAACAAGGAAAATAAATCTAAATAATAAAAACATTTTTGCAGTGTATTTTCCCGTGTTTTAATACAAAATGTGGTTGCTAATCATAATAATAATAATAATAGGGCGTCACGGAAGCGCAGTGGGCAGCACGATTGTGTCACAGCAAGAAGGTTGTTGGTTTGAGCCTCGGCTGGGTCAGTTGACATTTCTGTGTGAAGTTTGCATGTTCTCCATAGGCGGTAAATTGGGTATGCTAAATTGTCTGTAGTGTATGTGTGTGAATGAGTGTGTATGGGTGTTTCCCAGTGATAGGTTGCAGCTGGAGGGGCATCCGCTGCGTAAAACACATGCTGGATAAGTTGGCGGTTCATTCCGTTGTGGCAATCCCAGATTAATAAAGGGACTAAACCGAAAAGAGAATGAATGAATGAATGAATGAATAATAATAATAATAATAATAATAATAATAATAATAATAATAATAATAATGTCAACCAAAGGTGATGGGTCATGAAGGAAGAATTTAGCTTTGCAGAGTTTAAATAGAGCTCTGTCTATTTTAATCTCTGAAGTGGACAGATCGTTTTCCTCCAGCCGCCTTGTAGCTGTGCAACTTGACCTGTTTAGGGACTAGTGGACGAGGGTAAAGTGTGCCACTGTTCTACCAGTAATCCATTTCTGAATCAGTTTGTCTTCTGCTCTTATTCAATCATTTCCTGATCAATCCTTAGAAAGACAGATGGGCCTACGGTCTATACTGTGATCCCCCCTCTACCCAACACACACACACACACACACACACACACACGCACACACACACACACACACACACACACACACACACACACACACACACACACACACACACGCACACACACACACACACACACACACACTGTCCCGAAGCCTGATCTATACTGTCGCTTCCTCTGTGGCTGGAGGCGAATGAAGCAAAGGGTCAAGACAGTTTATTGATGGAGCACCTGCTACTTCTCAGACCCTTCACCATCTTGTAGACACTTCCTGGCCTTCAGTCAATGTTCTGTCCTTGAAGAAAGAAGAAGAGGAATGAGGATTTGTTAAATGTGAAAAAATCACAAAATGGATGTTCCTGCTGGAGTAAAATTTCAGTGTAATTTAAAAAAATTTGGTAAAAATCCACATTGAAAGCATTTGATTAAAGGGGAATATTAGAAATTATACTTGATCATTTTAGAAATTTCATTCATTCATTCATTTTCAGCTTAGTCCCTTTATTAATCTGGGGTCACCACAGCAGAATGAACCGCCAACTTATCCAGCACATTTTTACACAACGGATGCCCTTCCAGTCACAACCCATCTCTGGGAAACATCCACACACATTCATTCAAACACATATACACTACAGACCATTTAGCATACCCAATTCACCTGTACCGCATGTCTTTGGACTGTGGGTGAAACCAAAGCAAACCCATGTGAACACAGGGAGAACATGCAAACTCCACACAGAAACGCCAACTGATCCAGTTGAGGCTCGAACCAGCGACCTTCTTGCTGTGAGACAACAGCACTACCTACTGCGCCACTGAGTCACCCATTTTAGAAATTTTATCATTTTATTTTTTTACATTTATTTATTCCAAGTACTGGGTTGCAGCTGGAAGGGCATTCGCTGTGTAAAACATATGCCAGTGTAGTTGGTGGTTAATTCCGCTGTGGCAACCCCTGATAAATCAAGAAATAAGCCAAAGGAAAACTAATGAATTAATTTTTTTATTTTCTGACATATTTTCATATTAATGTAACAAAAAGTATACTTGATTTAACATTATGTACAGTGTAATGGATGTACTTCATTACAGTGTCATTTAATACTTACTCAAATGTAAGTTTTCTTATTTAGATTAGTTTCAGCTTTCTTTTCCTTTCACTGGTGCCACCTCAACAAAAAAAAGCATGAGGCCAATTGGTTTTTGTAAGACTGAACGCTGAAACTTAGTGCTGTGTTGGCAGCAATGTCTGTGGGTGAGCAGCATAAATTCTTATAATGCAGGTTTATAATAGCAATAATCATATAGAATCAAACCTGAGACAAGCCATTTGGCCAACAAGGACCTGTGAGAGAACAAACCAGATCAATTAAATAAATCACCCATAAATGTTTCTTGATGAATTACTTCTCCACACATTGTCCATTAAGGGATGCTGTGTGTTATTAAGGAAAGACTCTGCAGGAAAAAAAACACAGCTTTTTCATGCACGTGTCAATTTAGAGATTTGGGGAGATTGGGTTTTTAAAGCATTTTCTCAGTTTTATGTAAAGAAAACCTTCTAAAAACACTTTCAGCTGTTTCTTTCATTGCACATTATCAATTTGGGTATGTAAATTCCATTCATTCATTCATTCATTCATTCATTCATTCTTCTTTCAGCTTAGTCTCTTTATTAATCCGGGGTCACCACAGCGGAATCAACTGCCAAATTATCCAGCGGATGCCCTTACAGCTGCAATCCATCACTGGGCAACACCCTTACACACTCATTCACACACACATACACTACGGACAATTTAGCTTACTCAATTCACTTATAGCGCATGTCTTCGGACTTGTGGGGGACACCGGAGCACTCGGAGGAAACCCACACGAACACAGGGAGAACATGCAAACTCCACAGAAATGCCCCAGCCAAGGCTCGAACCAGGGACCTTCTTGGTGTGAGGCGAGAGTGCTACCCACTGTGCTGCCCTAAATTCCAATTACATAACATATTTTAAAAGCCTTTTTTCATCTGCATTCAGCCAAAAATTGCCACTTCAGCTTCACTTGCATGTACAGACTTTACAATATTGTACATATTTGTTTTCTGAATATATTTAGACTTTATTTTTACTAGAAATGTGTAAAAATACGCTCCTATTCCACTCCGGCTATTCAAAGTGTTTTCTGAATTACTGAAAAAATATCCGCTAACACTATAATAACTACACACTATGAATACTTTATTAAGCATATTAGCAAATAGTGAATTCATTCATTATTTGTTAAGCATTACTTCTACATTAATAGACGCTAGTAAGCAGTTTATATCTGCAGCTACAAATGCTCTATTCTTGACTTAGCACATGTATGATGTGCTTAATAATTGTACTTTCATAATTTGTGACTCATTGACTTTTCATTACTAAATTAAGCATTGCATTATTTACAAACCATTTGTATTTAAGAGTAGTTGATGGTTTTTAAGATTTGATTTATTTATTTCAAACATAAAAATCATACACAAAACTTTACATGAGACATATTTTATCCTTTTGACATCTTTGAGATTTTATGTTTGATTCCATTTGTACATTTACATTTTATAGACCCAAAAATACATGGTATTGCAAACAGCCATTAATTGAAATTTCATCATACCTTTCTCATTTTATTTCTTTTTTTTCAATCATCTCTATTCATCATTATATTTCTTTAATAATATATATTTATACATCTTTTTAAATTGATTAATATCCTGACATTGTTTGAGAATCTGTTCCAGATTGTTCCATAATTTCAGACCACAAACAGACATACGCAAATTTTATTTTTAACCTCCTAAAATTTAGTTCTTCTCTCAGATTATATCCCCCTTGTCTTTCTTCAAAAAACTTTTGTATGCATTTTGGAAGTAATTTATTCCTAGCTTTAAACAGAAATTGTGCTGTTTTAAATTTAACCAAATCATTGAACTTAAATATCTTTAACTCAAAGGATTTGTATGCACCAAATACCCCACACTGTCATTCAGGAGTTGGTAAATGATTAATAAACTATTGAAATCTACGTTTACATGAACGGTATATGTACATTTACACATCTTATTATTCAGGCATATAGTAATGGTTGGGCAGCACAGTGGCGCAGTGGGTAGCACAATCGCCTCACAGCAAGAAGGTCACTTGTTTGAGCCCCAGCTGGGTCAGTTGCCGTTTCTGTGTGGAGTTTGCATGTTCTTGGAGTGGGTTTCCTCCGGATGCTCCGATTTCTCCCACAAGTCAACAAGGTGAATTGGGTAAGCTAAAATTGTCTATAGTGTATGTGTGTGAATGAGTATGTAAGAATGTTTCCCAGTGATGGGTTGCAGCTGCATAAAAAAAACACCACATGCTGGATAAGTTGGCGGTTCATTCTGCCGTGGCGACCCCTGATTAATAATGGGTCTAAGCCGAAAAATAAAATAAATGAATGACTGTATAGTAATGGTTACTATGTATGTTTATAAATGCTTCATTAACACAACTTTATGCAGTTTTGTGACCTAATCTAAAGTGAGGACTATTTACGCTTCGGAAATCCTTCATAAATGGCAATTAAAGGTTCAGTATCAACTGAACAATAACTTTTGTAATCTTATATAAAAAATTAAATTACTGTAAACTTTAAACATTGTTGAATAACATGCAGTAGTGTCAAAATACAACATAAAATTGGATAAAACAACAACAATATAATAATTTAACAATATAATATCAATGTTGTTTAGCGATGTTTAAACTGCACAGTTATTTTATTTAAGTTAGATGGCAAAGATTTGTTTTTTACTTGATACAGTTTCATTTGTGTATCTTCAAACCAAAAGAAATGAATAAAGTCGTTTATGTTCTTTTTTTCCAGTTTAGAATATCACCGTGCCTTTAATTGTCATTTATAAGGGATTTATAAAGCATAAATAGTCCTCATTAGATTAGATCACAAAACTGGATGAAGTTGAGTTAATAAAGCAGTTGTTAACATACAAATTAACTATTAGTATATGCTAAACAATAAGAATTATAAATGTTAATTTGAATAGTTTATTAATCATTTACTTGTGCATTCTGAATGATCTTAGAAAACCACCAACTATTCTTAAATAACTGGTTTGTAAATAATGCAATACTCAATTTAGTAATGAAAAATGAATCATTAAGAAAGAATGAAAACAATTATTAAGCACATTACATACATTACATAGTTTTACTTTTTTTAAACATTTCCCAAATGATGTTTAACAGAGCAAGAAAAATTTTACAGTATGTCTGATAATATTTTTTCTTCTGGAGAAAGTCTTATTTGTTTTATTTCGGCTAGAATTATTTTTTTAAAAACCATTTTAAGATCAAAACTATTAGCCACTTTAAGCTATATATATTTTTTCGATAGTCTAGAGAACAAACTATCATTATACAATAACTTGCCTAATTACCCTAATCTTAACCTAATTAACCTAGGTAAGCCTTTAAATGTCACTTTAAGCTGTATAGAAGTGTCTTGGAAAATATCTACTAAGATGTTATGTGCTGTCACTATGGCAAAGATGAAACAAATCAGTTATTAGAAATGAGTTATTAAAACTATTATATTTAGAAATGTGTTTTTCAGTTAAACAGAAATTTGGGAAAAAAAATAAACAGGGGGGCTAATAATTCAGGGGGACTAATAATTCTGACTTCAACTGTACAGTATGTGCTTGTAACTCAAGAATACAACATTAGTAGCTGCAGTTATAAACTGCTTACTAACATTTAATAATGTTAATAATGTTAATGCTTAACAGATAATGAATTCACTATTTCCTAATGCTTTATAAATGGTTCATAGTCTGTAGTTATTATAAAGTGTTACCTTTTTAAAACAACTTTATCAGATTTTCTAATGTTTAAGCTAGTCATGCATGAAAATTGGCACATATTTAATACAGCAATGGCTCATTTGCATTTTTAAAGTAAAGAAAACTGTCAGAAAAAATGTTTGTAACTCATAATGTATGTAATGAAAAAAATGGTTAAACTATTCTCCCCCTATATATTCACCTGCTGTATCTTGTATTAAATACAGTCAACTTTTAACGACTGTCTATTCTTGCTTTCATCCTATAATTTTTCAAAGTGACAATGAGAAGGCCTAAATATAACAGACAAGCAGCAGTTGTGTCGTGGATGATAGTTGTATTTGTGAAAGTGGAAGGGTGACTAGCGATGTGCGATTTTATGTCTGGAGCAGGTGTGATCCAGCAACAGCTTTCCATATCCTTTCAGAGACTGTAAATCCCTCGATATGGAGGAGAGGAAGAGAGAAACAGAAAGACTCTTCCCAGTCTCTCCATGGATGACAAGGACGAAAGAAATCCCTTCCTCTCGAACTAAGAGCCGGATGAAAAGCAGATCAGGAAAGTCCACTGTAGACCAAAGCCCGGGGAATCAAACCACGTGTGTGTGTGTGTGTTTGCGTGTGTGTGCGTGTGTGTGTGTGTGTGTGTAGTGGCATTGGAGACGGTGTGTTTACAAATAGTGGGAGCAGTGGATGGGGAACCCGAAAGGAGCTTCCAGAAAGATCCAGCACTTTTCTCACCAGCTTAGAGAGAGAGAGAGGAGAGAGGAGAGGGGAATCGGAAAGAGAAAAAAGTTGCAAGTTTTGTTTGTCGCACCAGTCTTACAGAAAAGCAAACAAACAAAAAACCACAATCTAAATATGATATTTATAATCAATCAATCAATCAATGCGAATGTGAATGTGTGTATAGCGCATTTATTGTGTGTGGCCATACACCCAAAGCGCTTCACAATCATGAGGTGGGTTTCTCCACACCACCACCAGTGTGCAGCATCCACAGGACAACAGTGCCAGAGCCCTCACCACACACCAGGAGAGACAGTGGTAGAGCCAATTTGGATGGGGATGATTGGGAGGCCATGATGGGTAAGGGCCTATGAAGGGAATTTGGCCAGGACACCGGGGTTACATCCCTACTGTACGAGAAGTGGGATGGGATTTTTAAAGAAACCGCAAAGAGTCAGGACCTCGGTTTAACGTCTCATCCGAAAGACAACACTCACTGACAATATAGGGTCCCCTTCACTTTGTGAGGCATGGTGGGGCATTAGGACTCACACAGTCCAAAGGTTGAGCGCCCCCCTGCTGGCCTCATTACCACCACTTCCAACAGCAACCTAGTTTTCCCATGTGGTCTCTCATCCAGGTACTGGCCAGGCTCAGCCCTGCTTAGCTTCAGTGAGTAACCGGTCTTGGGCTGCAGGGCGATATGGTGAGGCAATCAATCAATCAATCAATCAATCAATCAATCAATCAATCAATCAATCAATCAATCAATCAATCAATCAATCAATCAATCAATCAATCAATCAATCAATCAATCAATCAATCAATCAATCAATCAATCAATCAATCAATCATCAATCAATCATCAATCAATCAATCAATCAATATTATAATGTCAGAACTTTAAATAGTGTTTCAGAACTTTTATTATTATTATCAAAATGATTATACAATGTTACTACTACCACTACTACTACTGATAATAATAATAATAATAATAATAATAATAATAATAATAATAATAAAAATAATAAAGTCATTGATATTATTGTTACTATTTATTTTGCAAATACATGCAATATTTTATAATTATTAATAATTATTATGTCTATTAAAAGCAGCTCAGGAGTATTATATGGATATTTCACTGCTGATCTTATTATACAATAATAATTATAATTAAAAATAAAACTATATTGTTGTTACATAAATTCAGTCAATAAATCAATGATTTGTTTAATTTCATGGCATATACAGTATATTTTTTCAAGCTATAACCCTTGGGAGATTAAGTAAAATGCTAGTTTAAGTCTTTGCATGTCACTTTATTCCATGTGGTTCTCCTCTAAATAACATTTTTAGCTTATTAATATTATTTTTTATTATTATCATTTGCATTTTGTGAAAGTGCATGTGACTGTGCTCTAATCTGCCAATGAAATGAAAACCACGCAAACAATTAGATTAGAGCCAATATGGTATCAACCCATGCAGGAAAGGATTTTGGAATTCAACATTTTTTTTCCACCCTTTCCATTCCCTAGGTGGCAGTTAGTGCACTGCTCATGTTGACAAGCAATAGCCAGAGGCTTTAGAGAACCCTGAAATGCCACCAGTGGCTTCCCACTTACCACTATATAAAAAATTAATCACTTCAGCAGGCCACTTCTCCATGTATGTGTGTTTCTGTTAATTTTTCCCCAGTAAATTATTTTCTTGTGATATTTATTACACTTGAAGGAAATGTGCAAACTTTCAATCTTTAGTGTATTTTAATAAAAGCAATTGTAAAGGCTTTGCGATTCAGGAAAACAGATATTTTAATGGATGTGAGCGCTCATTAATATCAGACGCGGTGAGAGATCTAAATGACTGCAGCTGTCAAAACTCAAACTCAACTGTCCTGCACTTCTGACAGGTTGTGAATGTCCAGGACGTCCACTTTCAGCCATTAGACTCCTATCAACAAGCATAGCAGTGGGAGCTCCTTTAAAAAAGAAAAAAAAAATGAAAAAAGCTCTGGACATGATGTTCTCTTGAGATTTGCCACTCTTGCACTTTTTTGTTACTGTTTTGCCCCACGTTCATGAAAAATAAAGCTGCTAGGAAGAACCAAAAAGTTTTTTTTTCCACAGTGATGCCATAAGAGAACTTTATTGGGGTTCTATGAAAACCTTTTAATTAAAAGTTCTTTAATGACACATTACTTTTGACAGTGTAATAAAAATGTAACTAATCTAAATTTTTGGGGGATAAAACTGTGACATGGGTGTTCGTGCCCTATTCCAGGTTAACTCTGCTTGTATATAATAACATATTTAATTGTAACTTGAACTTAATTTGATTGCAATGCAATAATGTACACCTTTTGTAAAGCTGCTTTGAAACAATAATTATTGTAAAGAGTGCTGTACAAATAAACTTGAACTGAATTGAATTGAATTGATTTTAATTTCTATGAGATTAAAATAAATCACTGGTGTTCCTAGAATTTTGCTCTTAACTACTTTACAGGTCATTTCTTGTCTAATTTGCCCCGATTTGAGTGTGAGTGTGTCCCTTTAAATGCAAATTATTTACTGTTATCCAAAACAAGGTGGAGCCTTTGCATGCTATTCTGACACTTCACAAACAACAAAAGAAGCCGTAATGTCATGCAGACTAAATGTTAGAAATTACCAGAGTTTAAGTGCATGACTTACATTTTCAAACTAGATTCGGACAATGATGGAGAGGTAGTTCTTAAAACTTGCAATCAAGATGTTTTTGAGTGGTTAGTGGATACATTTACAAAACAAATGTGTGTGTGTATGTGTGTGTGTAAGCACGCGCACCGTCAAACTCAAGTCTCCGATGTTCTGCTAGACCAATTATCAGAAGTAGTTGCATGTTTTCACAGATTTGTGTGTGTTTACAGATTTGTTCATTCATACCAACCCAGGTTCATTCTGAAAACGTACTTCTATATACATTTCTGGAGGCCGCGAAATATGTCCCAGAAGGTTACATATTTTTGCAGTTTTTGTCTTCGCAAATGCATGAGAGGCCGCTGTGTACTTTTTTTATGTAACAAAATTCTCTTGTGAGTGCCATTCCCACCTGCTGTTCTCACATTAACCCACCAGAGGCCGCTGTTGACTGACTGTTTGACTGACTGATTGACCGACCATTCGAATAACCCACCCTCCTCCTTCTCTAAACCCAACCAATTTTACCGATTGACCCGCCTACCCACTTCCCTAAACCCAACCAACAATTTTCAAAAACAATCCAGAAAAAGAAAAGCCATCGTCTGATTTTTACCACGTTTTCAGATTTTACCACATTCTCACCCTGTTATTTATTGGTTTATTTTATTTTTAGGATTCTGTTTTTGTCTTACCCGCTTTCTGGAACCGTTCTTCACCAGAACCAAATCCTGTCGCCGTGGTCAACTCCTCTCTGCGTCTCAAGTTCGCCAACGTACATGACGAGCAAACGGGACAAACTGGTTGCAGTGGGAAAGCCGTCCACACTGAGGTAAGCCGTCAGCAGGTAAGCGCGAAATGGAATGGCGTAATACCGCACCATAGCGTTCGTTTAAATAATAAAATGGAGCAATATGTACCTCTGACACATAATTTGCGGTCTCCAGAAATGTTTATAGGAATGAGCCTGTGTTGATTCATACAGAACATTCATTTAATCATTTTCTTTTCAGCTTAGTCTCTTTATTAATCTGGGGTTGTCACAACGGAATGAACCGCCAACTTATCCAGCATATGTTTTATGCAGCAGATTCCCTTTCAGCTGCAACTCATCACTGGGAAACATCCATACACAGTAATTCACGCACATATACTATGGACAACTTAGCTCATCCAGTTCACCTGTACCACATGTTTTGGATTTGTAGGGAAAACCGGAGCATGCGGAGGAAACCCATGCGAACACGGGGAGAACATGCAAACTCCACACAGGGTTGCAGGAGTGCTGTATGAAATCCAAACGTTTACATTCATATACTTATTAATCACCTGTGTCATATACTTATTAATCACCCCGCGTCATAACAGGCTTGTGAAAAGGGTCTAGTGAAGATGCTTGCCAAAACAAACAAACAACCCCTTCCCACAGAAGCACGTGCCTATAAAACTGACAACTGGCTATTTCGAGCGAAAGTTGGGACTTACTTCACTGTAGTGGTCAAATTGCAATTTTTCCTCAATCATATTGATGTGAGTAAACTGTTTTTGTATATCTATAGTCTTTGACGTCACACATGTCAATCAAGCACATGTTCAGATAGAAAAACAAAGGAAAAGTAAAACATTGGAATGAATAAGCATTATGTGAATGGCCACATACTGAATAAATGAATTAATGTTTTATTGTTTATTTTTTTGCAACTATTGATACATTTAGTGAAGTATTAGTAATATGTGTAAAAGTATGTATTTTATTGTGTAAACACCTTATAATGATATCTTATCATTTGATGGTTAATGGGCACCACCATGTTAGTCGGCACAGAAGTAATAATTATTATTGCCATCTCCATAGACATCAGCATGTATTTTACAAACCATAAATGCTATGTTTTGATAATACTTATTTGTGTTTAAATGTCTGAAACCTAAAATAAATGTTATTTATTTTAGAACACTGAAGAACCCTGATTTATGACCAGAGCTGTGTGCGTCTTTCTCGTGCTCTGCACGGAAAGCAGATGTGAATTTAGTAGTGATCATGTGATACACTGAACATTCTAATTACATTCTAATAGTACACTCTGGGGATCAGTCTAGACTTATCATATTAGTGTGATCATACATGTTTAAGGTTTAAACACAGAAACTAACTTTCATTATATGGAGAAAAATGGGTTTTCACAGTGATGCTATACAGTACATTAAAAAAATCAGCAAAATTGTTGCAAACAATTTATATGTGATGAATTTAAACAAATTTAATTTAGTAATGTTCAACTTAATTTGTTTAAATTCAGCCCAAATAAATTGTTTACGATCACTTACGAAAATTTAGTAAATCATTTTTGAATCGTTTTTTTTCAGTGTATAAGAATGTTTTGCCTTCCCAAAAACATTCTAGTGAAAAGTTATTTAAATAATTCTTATAATTTCATAGTATGAAGGACATTATATTAATTTAAAGAACAATGTACTATTAAAAAGAACCATCTGTGAAATAAAAAGGGTATATGCAACCCTCAGTGGGAATATAGAATGTTTATTGGGTTGAATCGAAATGTGGACTTATTATCCATCTTAATATCTGATTTATTGGTCCCAACACATGAATGACACACTTGCTCGACCTGTTTACATGCACGTTACATGCACATGTATTATGCACCGACATTGTGCTCTCGTTTTTCCTCTCATTTGCTCATACATAAATGTACACCCTCATCCCCCAGCTTTTCTGACCCCCCTCAAACGGCAGTGAGGTCCCGCTTGACTGGCACTTGCTTCATCAGAAAAGACGGGTGCAGCCTATTGAAATACTTACTATCAATTATTTAAACTCACTCTCTGCCTCTCTTCAATAACCAGGTTGGATTTGAGTTTGATGGCCATCGCATCCATGCCGAGGGCCACCTTTCTTAACGTCAAGCCCCCACCCCGTCCACCCTCTCTCTTGCACATTCATTTCATTCATCCATCTCACTGCCACTCTGCTTAAAAAGAGGGAGAGAGAGAGAGGGGGGACGCCTGTCAAATGCTAAAAACATGGCAAGTCCTGAATGTCTTAGTTTACTTCATGTCCTCATCTACACTCATAATGGTCATGCATTTTCCACAGGAAGAAAGAGAGGTCCTTGTGTTACCTTGTTTTGATGTTAGGTGAATTAAAAAAATACATTACCATGGCTACCATATACTGTATATTTAATATTCCAACTATATTTATATCTATATATCTATCTATATAAATATAGTTGGAATATTAAATATACAGTATATGGTAGCCATGGTAATGTATTTTTTAAATATATATATATATATATATATATATATATATATATATATATATATATATATATATATATATATATATATATATATATATATATGTATTCATTCATTTTCCTTCAGCTTAGTCCCTTAGCCACAGCGGAATGAACCGCCAACTATTCCAGCATATGTTTTACGCAGCGGATGCCCTTCCAGTTGCAACCCAGTACTGGGAGCCCATGCACACTCATTCACACACACTCATACACTACAGCCAATTTAGTTAATTCAATTCACCTATACCACATGAGTTAAATAAAAATAAAAACAATTCAAGAAATACATATTTTTAACTGTATTTCATAAATTTGCACAGACGCAACTTAATTGTATTTCATTGTGTAAATTGTGTGAGGTTTTTTTCTGAGTTGGTGCTAATCATATTTATTGGATTGAAAAACTGCCCTCAATTAAAGTTTGAGTTCATCCAATGAGTTTTTGAATATTTAAGTGAAATTTACGGTGGCCAAGAGAGCTTAATGTGCTGCAATTTAAGAAAACACAGGCAATTACATAAAAACGCCAGCAAATGGGGTATTTGCACAGCTAGTGTTTTCCAGCCAATGATAAACCTCCGCTGATAGCTTAATGTGACTATTTTCAATTTCATAAGGTTCCAGGTTTTGAAAATAGACTTAGGCATTCATTTAGTTGTTTAAGCGTAAAATGAGATGAGAGACAGTGTAAACTTCTAGCACCATCAGTAGCAGCAGGTGAGCACAGAAACGCCATTGAAAATACTGGGGTAAAATAAACTAAATATTTTAAAGACATGGCTGGGGAAAATGGAATAATTAATTAATAATTAATAATAATTCCTTACATTTATATAGCACTTTTCTAGACACTCAAAGTGCTTTACACATTGGGGGGAATCTCCTCATCCACCACCAGTGTGCAGCATCCACTTGGATGACGTGACGGTAGCCATATTGCGCCAGACCGTACACCACACACCAGCTGATTGGTGGAGAGGAGACCGCGTGATGAAGCCAATTATGATATGAGGATGGTTATGAGGGCATGATGCACAGAGGCCAGTGGGCAAATTTGGCCAGGATGCCAGGATTAAACACATACTCTTTTTTTAATGACCACAGAGAGTCAGGACCTCGGTTTAGAGTGTCATCTGAAAGACGCCGCTCACTGAGTAGAATAGAGTCCCCATCAATGAACTGGGGCATTAGGACCCACACAGACCGCAGGTTGAGCGCCCCCTGCTGGACTCACTAACACCACTTCCTGCAGCAACCAAGCTTTCCCATGTGTTCTCCCATCCAGGTACTGACCGTGCGCAGTCCTGCTTAGCTTCAGTGGGCGGCCATGTGAGAGTTTCAGAGAGCTAGCTTCCGAAATTTAATGCATCGTCTCATATACACTTTATATTGTATATCTATCAGGCAGTGAAGATCACTGATTTTTAAAGAAATCAGACCTTAAATGTGGCAATTTTATAATGGAAAGCCAGTTCACAGGAAGCGATGAGGCTGGCTGGTTGAAATTTAAAATCAGTGTGCATAAAACCCATCAAGAAAAGATCTTCATCAGTTTGACAGCACACATGCTGAAAATTCTCACAAAGCATACACATTAAAAAAACACCTTGCATTTTCACACAACGCAAACAAATTAAAGAACATTTTCTCTCAGTGCAAACAATTTACGCATGCAAAAACATCGGAACACAACAGAAATGTTTTAAGTGGACTCAAAAATGTGATGGACACCACTGTGCCATGTGTATTGCTCAGTGAAGTTGTAGGTGATCTTTGAAAGGAGTTTTTTGTGTCTTTATTTTAACATCCTGATTCCCTTAGCTTTTGTATGTTAGCCTAAATAACTTGAAACATTTCCGTTGTGGTCCGTGCCATTTGAAATTGTTGTGAGAAAATGCAGCACATTTTCGTAATTTGTTTACATTGTGAGAAAATGCAGCATGTTTTATTAATTTGTTGAGAAAATGTTGTCAAACGGATTAATATCTTTTCTCAATTTGCTAGCGTTTTTCTGTAATTGCTAATGATTTTTATTTTTTTTTAATTGCAGCATGTTAAGCTCTCTCAGCCACTGTGAAAGATAGCCACTATATGATTTATAATGTAGCATACTTGTCAAACACACAGACAAAACCTTAAACGTGTGCGAACAGACACAGATATTTTATGCAGCATTTTATTTTAATTCCCACATCTGAATGCATTATGGACCTTTTCTGAGGTTTAAAGCGCAGCCGAATAAATCTTTTTAGATGTCCTGAAATTCAAATTTCACATGATTTCTGCATTGGCGCTCATGGGCCTAAAAACCTTCAGGATGGAATATATGTACATCACAGGATTAAGCTTTGAGGTCTTCCCCTCCATCATGCTTCTAAACACACACAACCATGCCTGTAGAAGCACAAGATTAGATCCCAATAACAACAGCATGCAGTCTTGGCTTGCTAAAGGGATTTCAAGCATGTCTGGATAGAGTTAAAGCTGTGTAGAGTCTGTCACGTGACTTTCTGTTTGACATCGCTTCAAATAAATGTAAAGTCAAGTCAGTTTTTATTTCTATAGCACTTTACACAATGCAAACAATGTCGAAGCTGCTTTACAAAGAGAGCAGGCAATAATTGCTCAGTTTGTAATTGATTAGTTGCGTTCAGTTCAATATGAATATCATGGTTGAAGGATGTGATTTATTGTAGGGCAGCTCTACTGACCCCGACTAAAAGAGCCAAAGGTGACAAAAAATTATCAGTTTTTATTGGTGAATTATCATAATAGTGAATATATGGCAATATATGCAAACTACTTATTTGACGTACAAGTTCATATTTGGATTTTCCATATTTAAAATGTCATATATGCAATATACATTTAAATTAATTTGGAATTTTTTTTCATATACTTTGTATTAAAATGCATTTGTTATAATTTCTATATATGTATATATAGAATTATATATATAAATATATAATTTACGGTGTAATAATACATATATAATCTACTCATAATTTACATATATAAATATTATGTACTTATATGAACATACACTCGCCGGCCACTTTATTAGGTACACCTGTCCTACTGCACCTTAACGCAAATTTCTAATCAGCCAATCACATGGCAGCAACTCAATGCATTTATGCATGTAGACATGGTCAAGACGATCTGCTGCAGTTCAAACCGAGCATCAGAATGGGGAAGAAAGGGGATTTAAGTGACTTTGAACGGACTGGTCTGAGCAGGGGCGCCGCTGGCCACCATGGGCCCTATGACAAGCTGAAATTGAAGAGCAGGGGGGTGGGGGGTGGGATAGTTGGTATCGTGGCATATATGATATATATTTATTATATGTGTGTTTTTTGCAGTTTGGGTTTAGTCTCATGTTGTTTGTCAAATTTGCCATGTGGAGAAAGATCTGCTGATTATGACACACAAACACACACACACACACACACACAGAGGGATTTGAAGCAGACAGTGGTGGACACGAGACAGGATCAGCTGGTGACATTATTACCAGTAGGGGCTCTCAACACTGCTGCTCGTCTGGATTTTTATAAGCCACAGCATCAGTGTGTGTGTATTTGTGTGTGTGTCAGAAGGGTCCATTGAAGACATTCTTATGTCTTATGTTATGAAGACATTAATTGCTAGAGAGAGATGATAATATCTTGATGTGGAATACATTTACTTTGGTCTGTTTGTTTGTTTGTTTTCCTTCTCCAAAACACTGACATATTTTAGTAATGATGGCCATAATTAATATTTAATAATAATAGTATAATATTTGATAATTTATTATATTATATTATATTATATTATATTATATTATATTATATTATATTATATTATATTATATTATATTATATTATATTATATTATATTATATTATATTATATTATATTATATTATATTGTTGCAGCTGAAAGGCCATCTATTGTATAAAACATTACGCTGGAATAGTTGGAGTAGTTTTATTATTTATTGAATTACCCATTCAATTCATTCAATTGTATTCCAACCCCAACCCTAAACCTACCTCTCACAGTGATGTAAAAATGTAATTATTGTTGTACAGTAATTGTATTGAAGTAATAACTGTTAATCATTATTTTTCCCTTTTAGACTTTACCTGGTTCATGGTCACAACTTATGACATCCTGCTCTGCTTGGTTCATTTAGATATCAGGGTTGCCTTCATATTTCTGTCAAATTGCACCAGAGTTTATTTGGAAGCACACAGAGATCCATCTCTTCAGCAGTGTTGATGTTTGTTTCTGCTCATTTGGTGTATACCAAAGCTTACTCAAATGAACCACACCAACAGAGCAACCACACCAGAATTCATTGTAATCAAACCAAAGCTGCCAAATGTGAACACACTCTTAATGTCCACAGGGCCAAAAGTGGCCAACCGTAATAGTAAGTGTGTGAGATCTTACACCAGACAGTAATTTCCGCCAGTGTTCAGCACTAGTCCTCTTTCCTCTCCTTCAGTCTGAGTGTGTGAGTGGCAAGAGGATCAGACGGGGCTAATGTAGAGGGACAGCGATGGCATTCTGAGTCTGCCTCGTGTCAGAGAGAATTAGCCCGCAGTCACACACACTCACACGGCCAATACACACTCACACGACCAATGCACACAAACACAGCCACGCGCAAATGAGCCTGTCACTCCACACAGGTCAGAGGTCAAGAGGGATCTCTCCTTTCTCCTCTCCCTCATCATTCTCTGTGTCCTTTCCTTTCTACACTGGAGATCAAAATTAGAGAACAACCTACAATTGCCTAAAGGTCATGGCTTAGTCCTGTTAGAAGTTATACTAACAGGAGTAAAAGAGCTGTTTTTAAGCATGCTTCATGAACTGCATGTATCATGAAGCACTGTGTAAAAAATATGAGACATTTGAAAAGGAACACTGATCAAAATTAAAGAACACTTTCAGATACCACACTGCTATTGGTCATTTCCTTAATTGTCTGAGAAACACTATCTAACTGGCAGTCTTTCTAGTTTTCAGTGAGCCATTTGAAAGTTACTGAAATATTCAGACAGCAGGTTGACCAGATGAAGGACAAAGGGATAAAACTTCCAACAATTAGAAGTGAAGTTGCTAGTTCTAGAATATTGCATCTCCCCTTAGTCATTCTTGTCCCCCAAAAATGTCGGTTGTCCACGAAAGAAAAATTGAGACAAAGAGAGAACAGATATTGCGAAAAGGTCTTAATGGGAAATCGTTTTAATGCAGCAGCTGAGTTTAGCATTTTATAAAGCTGCATAGCAGAGTGAATGCAAATGTTTATCAGAAGCTGTTTTGGGAACACGTGGTTCCTTCCCTGCATTCATCACTCAGTTAGAAACGTTCCCCCATTAAGTAGCAAAATTGGAAGCTGAAAACTTTAACACTGGAACTACCAAAATTACCATATCAGTCATTAAGACCATTCTCATATAAGACATCATATTGTCGTGTCATATTTACATTTAAAGCTTTTAATGAGATCTTAAAATTAAGCTTAGGATGTCTTTTGTCATATTTCGTTAAGTTATCATCAAGCGGCAAACTCCCGCTCTCCCTTGTGAAGCAAATACGGAAGTAACTGAAACTGCAATTCATCAAAATTGCACTAGTCCGGGCTCCATAATAGAGCAAATTTCTATTGAGCTCACTGTTAAAAAGGACAAGTTTAAAGCAGAAAATAGGTGTTTTACAGCCTGGTACAAAGAACGATTTTGGTTCATGTAGCTAATATTACCCTACATGACAACTGTGAGGAGGTGAATTTAACACATTTTCGTTTATATTAAGTTACATTAAGTCTGCATAATTAAGGGCGGGGCCACTTGAGCGACAGCTAGGTCTCACTGGTCGCCGTCACTTCACTTCAGCTGATTCCGGCTGATTAGCTGCTGAACTCGGTGGATACATTGTATTTTTGCTTTGTTTCAATTAGCTTTACACAGTCAGTTGCTTTTTGGAATTATTTCTTACAATTATCAGATGATATGGCATGCTGTGTGCACTTTATTGTGCTCACAAATCATTCACGTGGCCTCCGTTTCCCAGGTGAGTAAAATTATATATTTATACCATCTCTATAAATGTGTTTGTTTTATTTAAGATCATTTATCATTTATATTTTTCTTTAGAACTTGAATGCCCTCCAGAATCTGACAGATTGACTAGCTGTAGGCTCTAGAACAGTCATCTGAAATGTTGTCATACAGTGTTATGCCTGGATTTCATAAATATCTTTGCATTTACTAACACAGACTATATTTTAAGTGTTCGGAAGTGATTCGCATTTTCATCCTGTAGAAAAACGTCATAAGAACAATGTTTAGTGACTCAATGTATTTCA
Source organism: Danio aesculapii (assembly GCF_903798145.1). NCBI lineage: Eukaryota > Metazoa > Chordata > Actinopteri > Cypriniformes > Danionidae > Danio > Danio aesculapii. The sequence goes on from NC_079440.1 coordinate 35,128,907, forward strand.
ACAGTGTTTTTAAAAGACTAAACACTTTATCGATATAGTGTACAACCAAGCACATGTGGTCAGAACACAAGCGAGTCACAGGTAATGAAGTATTAAGCATTTCTCCCAAAGAAAGGCCAGTCTAAGCAAAATGCCAGCAGGCGTCTGTAGCTCCGCTCAAGCTCCGCCTCTTTGCCCTTGTTTGGAATCCCCCGGTTGGTGCGATGACGTGCAAACAAAATGACGACGTGTGGTTACGCCTACTTGTAGATTCTTTTGCGCTCTTCAGAAACCTATGGGTGACGTCACGGATACTACGTCCATATCTTTTACAGTCTATGATTATCACCCTAAAAATGTGGTCATATTGGTAATAATGCCTATAAATGTGTACTAGACCACCAGCGAATGTGCCTCACTGTGCCCCATTTTATTTTCACAAGCAGCAGAGAAGGATTTTTTGCGGAACTGTACATGCTGTTTTGAAAGACATATCTGAAGTGACGTTATATTTTTGTTAGCAGGAAGTTGCTAGGCATCATAAGTATGCCTATTCAAAGGCACAGGAAAAAGTAGCAAACACTGAAACGTATGCAGCCATTAGACCATTAGAAATACCCATAACTCTTTTGTTTTTTTTTGTCATTTTAATAAAATAACAATTCTATGAAAAAATATACACATATTTATGAAAAGTCAGCATATTATAAGTTTTTAGGAGGGTATATGTTGGTTTTATTACAACAAATTTACAAAATTGCAAAAATTAAAAACTATATTTATGGTAATAAAATAATGCAGTGGCTGCCCAGAGCCCTGATCTAAACCTGATTGAAATTTTTGGAAACAAAGTTATGTCTGTGGGTCAACTCCCTTTTTTGGTTCGATTGAATCAAACTCAAGTTCATTTCCCCCTTTGGTGCATATCTTTTGGGCAGATGTGAATAAAACAGTCTTGAAGTAAGATGCATAGCATGCTAATTTGTCATTGCTTCTAAATTCTATTAATTTGTATTCTTACTTTGTACTTTGGTCATTTCTGTTATCTACATTTGATTACTGTTTTACACACAAAAAAAGGGTTTTTGTTGAAATTCCTTGGTCATTTTATAAATCACTGTTTTACTAGCATGGTATAGGCACTAAATTAAGATTGACATTATTTCTAAAAAAAAATCTAAAATATTCTCTAATTTTGATCATCTATGTACTGTACATCCCCTACACTTGGATTTATTTCTCTGTTTGTCACAGTATGCTTCAGTGCATCATCATTAAACACATTTCTCCCTGAGGTAGCATTATGAGTGCACTTTAATTCTCAAGCGTTACGATGTGATTGTTTACATGTATATGTTCTTTCTGCATGTCTGTTCTTTCATTACCTGAACCCAGTTACAAATCACAAACAGCTGACTGAAGTTGTTGTTGAATTCAGTCTGCTAGAGCTCATAGTGCCTACTGAGCGACCTGAAGCGGACAAAGAGTTTGATGAAGAGGATGTGGAGTCAGATCTCCAAGTTAGTTTGTCTTAGGCTTCATTGGACATCTCAGCGTTTTGTTTCTCTAGTCAGCAGGTCCGAGTTGATGGGTTGAGTTTGTAGAGCTGTTGTTTTTAATTTTGCCTTCGTTAGGCCTTGTGTTAATTACCAATCTCATGGTCCACAGCCATGCGCTTGGTCTCCGCTCTCTAATGAGACGGAAATGAGACAAACAGCTGGGATTTATGGCTCGCTGGATGCTCACGCCATGAGAAAAGTCTTGTTCGTGCAGGACAGAAAAACAAACAATCGCATATACAAATCACACATTGTGATTAATTGCACAGCCATGCAGCTTGAAAGAAAATCTGCTGATTTGGGGAAAGGGGGACTAATATTACTTAATTTGATGATGCTGGAAAACTTTCTATCCCTTAAAAGCTTTTCCCCCACAAAATATGAATGTAATTTTGAAAGTAATATTTACACAAAGTTGTGTGTGTGTGTTGGTGGGGGGTGTGAGGGGGAGGGGGTGCCACATACAGTATACTTCTTAAAATAATAAAATCAATAAAATTGAACAGGTTTTTTTTTTGTCAATAGCAAATTGCATTTACTCTCTCTCAGAAAAAAAAGCAGCGGAAAACATCTGAACAATTTTTTAATCTAAGGCTAAACCAACATTATTATTCATGTTCATGTGTTATTAAGTAATTATATTAGAAAAATGATATAATAATAATCATATTATAAATAGGTTTAAGGAAATAACAAGAACTACAGTATAAAAATTCACTTTCAGTTATTTTAGACAAAGATTTTCTTTAAACAGTGCTCAGTAAATTTGAATCCACTCCCCACAAATCTCTAATATTTTCTATAGGACGCTTTACAATATTATATTTGTGCATATACATTAGACTAGCCAAAATCTGGAGCTTTTCTAACAAAATAACTTACATCAATGTTCGAAGAAAAACAAAAAATAAATAAAATTTTGTTGAAATGTTGTAGTTTGTATTTTTTTTGCAATATTTTGCATGAATTTAATTGTTTTATCTTTCCATTTTTAAATATGTTCTGTGAATAAAATATTATTTTAATAGCTATATCTGTTTATTAAATCTGTTTTCTTCAAATACACCAATATATATTACCCATATGCAATGAGAAATGGATAAAAATATTTATTTTCAAAATGGGGTGTACTCATATGTGCTGAGCACTGTATATGTAAACAAAACTGAAAATTGAATCTGCTACGGATAATATGAATCACATCAATGATCAATTCAATTTAAAAAGGCTTAACTGTGACAGAAAAGTCCTTTGTATTAGATATTACTGTCAGGTTACCACGACCAGACAAGGATGCCTCCACCATTAGTGCTTGGGAAATGTCTTAAATTAGTCAATAAAACATAATAAGAGTGACGAAACATAAAAAATGCTGCTGTAAATTTACTTGGAAATGTGAAAAGGGGGAAGAAAATGTCTAAATTTAAGTCTTTGAACATTCATTGAACATTTATTTAAAATCAATGTCGATAATTTTGTTTATTTGTGAAAACACTCATGCTTTTTTAATACTGACCAAACACATACATAATGTTATGATATTAAAATGATCTGGATAAGATAATATTAAACATGGAATATTATAATATTATACATAAAAAAACGATTTAGAAAAACTGCAGGGGAAATAAGTATTGAACACGTCACCATTATTCTCAGAAAACATATTTATACGGTGCTGTAGACTTGAAATTTCCCTCGGATGTTGGTAACAACCAAAGAAATCCATATATGCAAAGAAAACAAATTAGTTTACAAATTAAGTTAAGTGTAATAAAATGAAATTACGCAGATAAAAAGTAATGAACACATGAATAAAGGGAGCTGTAGAAAGACAGTTCAAGCCCAGACAGCAGCTGAAATCTCTCAATAGTTGTTCAGCAACCCTCTGTCCCTCATCATAAATTAATACTAGCTGCCTCAGTCCAACATCTACATTACCAGGATGATGAAGATAAAACCAGAAAGGACATTTCAGCAAGAAAATAATCCAAAACACAGCTGAGGAAACTTTCAAATGCTTTCAGAGTAAGAAAATCAAGCTTTAGAATGGCCCAGCCAATCACCTTCCTAAAATCTAAAAGAAAATACAAATTAAAGATTAGATTTCATAGACGAAAGCCACAGAAACATCAACATTTTTACACTGTTAAAGTCACACGCTGAATAAATCACACCTGAGCAATGTGTGTGACTTCATAGTTAATCTTGAAAAATCCAGTTTTTCTATGAAGCCCTGGATAAATATCTGGGTGTTATTCAGGATGATGACTTGAACTTTGACAAACAGATAAATGCAGTGGTTAAATCCTGCTTCTTTCAGCTTCAACTCTTAAAAACAGTTAAATAAAAAATAAAAATAATCCATGCTTTTATTACCACTAGGTTGGACTATTGTAACACTATACTTTGGGATTAGTCAGAAAACCTTATCCTGTTTACAATTAGTTCATAATGCTGCTGCGAGGCTTTTGACAGGTACCAAAAACATGACCGTATTACTCTAGTTTTACACTCTTGCACTGGTTACCTGTGCACTATCGGGTCACTTTCAATATCCTTCTCCTGGTTTTTACATTTGTAAATGGTCTGGCTTCTTATCTGTCAGACATGTTATTTGAGCATCAGCCTGGTTCGTTCATCTTATGTATCCCTAAGTTGAGGCTAAAACACAGAGGTGACCGTGCCTTCGCAGTAGCTGGTCCTAGGTTGTGGAATAGTCTGCCCCTCTGTATTAGATCTGTTTCATCTCTGTCAGTTTTTAAATATTGGTTAAAAAATTAGCTCTTTGATTTGCCATTTTATAAATGAAAATTGTCCATTTTAGATATAATTTTTATATTTTTATTTGTCGTGATGTGTATTGTGCAGCACATTGGTCAACCTCTTGTTGGGTTTAATAGTGCTATATACATAAATAAAATTGACAAATTGACATTCATTGTCCATTTGAGAGTTATCTTTAAGCTGCCATTACCAAAAATGCCCTTTACATGAAGTGTTAAATACGTCTCAGTAGTTCAGTGCTTTCTCCTTGTGTCAATTCATTGTTATTTCACATAACTAATTTTTCAGATTTTATTTTTTATGTTTGTATTGTTTGGGTTTACAAAATCTGGTTCAATTCCATGTCAACAGCTCCTTTAGAAATATTATTCCCAGGAAAAAAAACATGTGTTCAATACTTATTTTCCCCGCTGTAGAAAAAAAAGTAAATTCTTAATGGACTCAGAGGAAGATGTCTTTATGTCTTTATGTTAGAGTTTTGGATAATTACAAGGAACAAAAATGTTGAAAGCAAACAAAATACATTTTAAAAAGTTCATATTTTGTAATAAAATGTGATTAATTTAATAGAAAAAATTAATAGAAAGCGAGTATTAGATTTCCTTCAGCAAGTACAGTGGAATATAATGCAAGTTGGTGTTATGCGCACACTGATGTTAACATGATACAACTGTATGCAAATTGAAAACTGCACAATCCAAAATATTTGTATGAAAAAAATCCTTAGCAGATTAATACACACCTGCACCAAGACAAACAAGAGTGCTTACAGGGCAAAACCCACCCAAGGGCCTGGCAGACTCACCCTCAGCCAACATCCAAAGGAGTCCTCCTCTCATTCAGGGCCATTCCTCCCTCTATCAGCCTCAGGGGAGCTCCACAATTAATGACCATGCTGATGACCGTGTGTGTGTGTGTGTGTGTGTGTGTGAATCGCTGAGGGAGGCATCTCATGGCTCAGGTGATCGGGAGGCTTGTCTCGGTGGGCTGTGGGTAAAGACCCGACGCAGCTCTTTCAGACCTGTACTTCAGCACAAAGGGAGCTGTGTCGGCCTTTACCATCAGCAGCTTTAACTGCAGATCCAGACCCGCAAACCTGGCCAGCCCTGGTGTGGAGCGCTCCTGTGGACCACAGCACAGCAGACCACACAACAACAACCTACAGTATATGCCTGCTATTATGCTCAGCCTCAGGTGATCGGATTACAAGTGGTCAGCTCCAGCATATCGGAGTGTAAAGCTGTAAAATAAAATAAAATAGATTAAAATAAAAATCTAATCAAATAAAATAAGGGCTACATAGTGGCTCAGGGGTTAGCACTGTCGCTTAACAGCAAGAAAGTCACTAGTTCAAGTCCCGGCTGGGCCAGTTGGCCATTCTGTGCAGAGTCTGCATGTTCTCTTCTGCTGGTGTGGGTTTCCTCTGGGTGCTCCAGTTTTCCCCACAATCAAAAGACGTGTGCTATAGGTGAATAGAATAAGATAAATTGTCCGTAGTGTATGAGTGTGTGTGAATGAGTGTGTATGGTTGTTTTCCAGTACTGGGTTGCAGCTGGAGTGGCCTCCGCTGTGCAAAACAGTTGGCAGTTCATTCCGCTATGGCAACCCCTGATGAATAAAGGGACTTAACCCAAGGTAAATGAATGACTGAATATTAAATAATTTAAATACAATTAAATGTTAAAATAAAATATATTTTAAGCAAAAAATCTCATGTTCACTGTAAAAAAATTATGACAAAAGTCATGGCAACAAATATTTTTATGCTGCTTAATTCAATAAGTTAATCAGGTTTCAACAATTTTTTTAGCTATTCAAAGTTTAACATAATATTATTAGTCAGTTTCTCTGATTTAAGTTGAAACACTAGAAAAGTTAATTTGGTTCAACTAAAGAATTTAAAGCAATAAGGCATTACAGTGTAAGTAATGGCGAAATAAAAGTTTGTATTAACCTGTATTTTTTATTTTTGTTCATTCATTCATTCATTCATATATTTATTTGTATTTCATATATAAAATAAAAACATTAAATAAAATAACAATCAGATTATGTTTGTTCACTGCACATGTTTTTACACCCTGTGGATTCTCTGTGTGTGAAAACACACTGTCAAACACTCAAAAATGTATATTTTTGCTGTTTGTTCAAATTACTTCTTTACAATGAGCTGAATCCACACAATTCTTGAGGGTTTTTTTTGTGACAATTGTTTTCATGTTCAATCCACTTAAATTTGTAAAAATTAATAAGTTCTCTTAATTCCTTCATGTTGTTCCAACAAAAATGTATTGTGTGGAACCCAACATTTTTTACAGTGCACATACACTGTAAAAAGTGATTAGTTGTTAGCGAGTAAACCGTAAAAGCAGCAAGTTGACCTTTCAAAAATAATTTAAGAAAACCCATTGTACCTTGGAACTGTTAAGTTGTTTTTATAATTATGCAAGTTGTACTGACTTTTTTAATAAAAGTAAACTAATCACTTTTTCCAATACATCTTTATTATATTAATCTTTTTTTCTCAGCTTTTCTGTATCTAGCAAAATGACATGCAATAAAATACATCTGCTCTTCCAGACTCCAGTGTAAATTGGAGTAAATTCAATACAGGCTATATTTGTAGATTTTATGGACTTAATGAAGGACCAAATATGTAATATTGTAATGATTACAGTAATTGTTTGAAAACAGATGTGCTAAAATAGTCTGACACTGTAAAAAGAGATTAGTTGACTTTTAAAAAGTGAATATAATTATTAGCATAATTATAAAAATTAAGTCAACGTAACAGTTCCAAGTTGGTTTATTCACTTTAAGTAATTAATCACTTTTTTACAGTGTAGTCAAAGATAAATCTTCTTTAACTGCAAACACTTAAAAAAATCATTTGTTTACTAACAATGTCCTTACTGCATGACATCAGAATTTGAAAGTTAAACACTTCTTCCTCATCCCAAATACTGTACTGTGATTAAGTAATAGCAATCTGTGATGAAAATGACACATTAATATTTCTAGTATAAAGCATCCTAATGTTTAAAGCTAATAAATAATTTCAAATTAATACCATATTAATATCTTTTTTAGATCAAATGCTTAATTTAGTAAATGTTATCTATAAATTAAATAATATATATTTTTATACATTAATCTGACAACATATTTTCTCTGTCTTAGTTATTGTACTTTAGTTATTGTACTCTTAGTTATAGACTTTACACACCTGAAACTTGTCTATAGCACTTGTTCACTGCTGCTCTTATAGTTGTGTAAATTGCTTCCTTGTCCTCATTTGTAAGTCGCTTTGGATAAAAGCGTCTGCTAAATGACTAAATGTAAATGTAAATGGGAGTATTATACATACAGTATTATCTGTTTTCTTTTATTTTGACACATTTGGTTCTAGGTTTGCCTTTAAATTAAAAACTATTCACACTGAGACAAAAACAACAATATTTTATGAATTTGAAGTAAAATATTTTAAAATTAATTTACTCAGTTTAATAGTGTCTGCTTTTGGTCATTTTATCTTGGAATTTTCCATTAGAAATAAAATAAATGTATAATATTTTTACATTTTTGTATAGTTTGCAAAATCATTTCACATATCTTTACATAAATAATTAAACCATTTTATTTGAAATATTTTTAAATGCATTTGTTGACCTCTGAATGTGCTCAAAAAGTAAACTTTAATAATGTAATTAGTTTATAAAGCCATCCAATTTTAACAAATGTTAAATGTAGTCTTTATATACTGCACGAGCACCACAAAGCCTCCTCCAGCCAGATGTGCTTGCAGCAGCAGCAGCACTAGAGAAAGCTCCTGTATCCTCAAACACCACACGCACCCTCATAAAAAATCATACAAAATCATAAAGTGCGCTGCATCTGCCTGCAGCCATCGACCTGTCCATCAGTCACTCTGCAGAGGTGCTTCACCTATGAAGCAGAAAGCTGCGTCTCTCTTACTGCTAGCGGGTTTATTGGTTGTATGATAAAGGGAAGAAAGGCCCGTCAACACAGTTCAAACAAACTGCTTGCGTCTAATTGACCTCAGGCCTTCGGGTTTGTCTTTGCATTTACAGTCCTTGCTTAAGACAAGTCAAAGAGATCTCCTCACTTTTATCAGGCACTATCAAAGAATTCATGGACTTCAGCATTTTACACCTTTGATTACATGAGGATGTGTGTGCGCGTGTGTGTGTGTTTGTTTCCCTCCAACAGTGTGATGAGTGGATGTGTATTCAGCTAAATAACCCTGCTGACACAAGGTCTGTCCGGTGAGAGTGAAATGCATTCAGAAGTGGCTACCACAGACCACAGTTAATGAGACAGGTGTACCAGCACCATTGATCCGGGTTAAAATATTACCACCTTACCACATTCTGATCCATAGCATTCCATCTGACCCAATCTAACCATTTGCTGATATTCTCATTTGTTTCTTGCCAAGCAGAAAGTGTGCGAAAACAAACATGAACTTGACTGACAAATATAAATACTTTAGAAAATGAAATCGATAATAATAAGCAGTGATCGTTAAGAAGTACTAAAACATCGCCACTGTTTCACACTGAAAAAAAAGATTCATTAAATTTACAAAATTTTTCAGTTCGAATGTTATCACTCGATTGAATAGCATTATCAGTGGTTGACAGCTGATAGATATGGGCCAGCTGGTAGGCTCAGAAGGCTATTATCACCCATACGCATGGTTAATCAGCTATAGTTCACATACGGCTGTGGCCAGAAGTTAACGAGAATTATTTATATTATTTATTAAATTTTTCTTTAATTGTATTTTATTAACATCTACCCCTACCCCAACCGTCACAGTACTGTAAAACTCCCAGTAATGTAAAAACAGACCTGGATCTGGAGTCTTCTCTATTAGTATACCTGATTAACCATATAGATGGACAGCTTTCTGAGCCTACCAGTAGGCGCACTACTTACTAGTACCGGGATGGACCCCCTTTTGCCTTCAGAACTGCCTTAATCTTGCGTGGCATAGATTCAACAAGGTACTGGAAATATTCCTCAGAGATTTTGGTCCATATTGACATGACTGTATCACACAGTTGCTGATGATGATGCGAATCTCCCCTTCCATCTCATCTCAAAGGTGCTCTATTGGATTGAGATCTGGTAACTGTGGCGGCCAGTTAAATACAGTGAACTCATTGTCATGTTCAAGAAACCAGCCTGAGATGATTCATGCTTTATGACATGGCACGTTATACTGCTGGAAGTAGCCATCAGAAGATGGGTAGACTGTGGTCATAAAGGGATGGAACGATACTCAGGTAGGCTGTGGCATTGACACAATGCTCAATTGGTAATAATGGGCCCAAAGTGTGCCAAGAAAATATCCCCCACACCATTGCACCAGCATGCACCGTTGATACAAGACAGGATGGATCCATGTTTTCATGTTGTTGATGCCAGATTCTGACCCTACCATCCGAATGTCGCAGCAGAAATCGAGACTCATCAGACCAGGCAATGTTTTTCCAATCTTCTTTTGTCCAATTTTGGTGAGCCTGTGTGAATTGTAGCTTCAGTTTCCTGTTTTTCACTGACAGGAGTGGCATCCGGTATGGTTTTCTGCTGCTGTAGCCCATCTGCCTCAAGGTTCGATGTGTTGTACGTTCAAAGTTGCTCTTCTGTATACTGTACATAGGTTGTAACGAGTGGTTATTTGAGTTACTGTTGTCTTTCTATCAGCTGGAACCAGTCTGGCCATTCTCCCCTGACCTCTGGGATCAGCAAGGCATTTGCGCCCACTGCTGCTTACTGGATATTTTCTCTTTTTCAGACCATTCTTTGTAAACCCTGGAGATGGTTATGCGTGAAATTCCCAGTAGATCAGCAGTTTCTGAAATACTCAGACCAGCCCATCAGGCACCAGCAACCATGCCACGTTCAAAGTCACTTAAATCACGGTTCTTCCTCATTTAAATGCTCAGTTTGAACTGCAGCATATTGTCTTGACCGTGTCTACATGCCTAAATGCACTTAGTGGGTGCCATGTATTTGGCTGATTAGAAATTTGCGTGAACGAGCAGTTGCACAGGTGTACCTAATAAAGTGAGATGAAACAACACAAATCTTTAGCTTTTTGGGGGGGTGATCCTTCCTTAAACAAACTGCCAACGAATGCCCTGTTGTAAGCGTGTAGACTGCTGAAGCACTCATCAGAAAAACAATGGGAACACAGCACAAGGATGGGGCGATAATGCTGAGGTATTTTTGCAAAAATAAACTTCACAGCCTCATCTTTGGGTGGGGAAAGTAACAATAAATAACTTCAGAGCACAACGTCTTCATGACATAATTCAACCGGGATCTGCTAGTGTTTGTCTTCCTCTTTTTCTTTCTACAGTGTTTGTGAGCGGGGCCAGAGGGTTCAATTTTCCCGGGTCTGCGCACAACGTCACGTCACGCTAACACAGCTAAAGACTCATTACCTCTACGATTCCTTTGAAGCACTCTGAGTTGACTCTTTTATAGATGAATCAATAGTTTTAAACAGTGTGCACTTTCAGATTTAAACCTTAGCTGGATATTACTTATATGGATATCCTGTGACGCTCCAGAGACAGACGAGTCTTCGCTGAGGCCAGCTTCCAGCCTCTGCCACTGAGACTGCAGCTCTGCACAAGACGTTTGGCCAGCGGAGAAATTAAAATGATCGTGCCCAACTGAGCCTGGTTTCTCTCAAGGTTTTTTTCTTCACTTCCGCCATTAGTGAAGTTTTTTTTCCTCTCCGCTGTCGCCACTGGCTTGCATGGTTCGGGATCTGTAGAGCTGCGCATCGTTGGATTTGCACTTCAATATTTGGACTCTCAGTAGTGATTATTAAACCACACTGAACTGAGCTAAACTGAACTGAACTTAAACACTATAAACTGAACTACACTGTTCCTATTTACTGTGACCTTTTATGTGAAGCTGCTTTGACACAATCTACATTGTATAAGCGCTATACAATTAAAGGTGAATTGAATTGAATATTTCACTTCACTTAGAGCTGTGCTACACACTGCATGGAAGGTCATTTTCAAAAACACATAATAGTGGCTCTTTAATTAATTTCCTCAACCATATATTTGCTATAACAATGAGTAATTAATGAAAAATCTAAATAGATAAAAAATAATAAAACTGAGAATTTTAGGTTAATGCAAGTGTCACTGAAGTGTAAATGGCTCAGTGCAGGATCAAAACCTATTTTGAGTAAAAAATATTATGAAGAATATGTAATGTAATCTAAAGACACAGACTGATAAAGTGTGAAAAAAGAAACAATATAAAAAAAAGCTTTTGCCTTAATACAGCAATTATTTTTCACAGACATTTCTAAAGCATCAAAAGCAGAAGAATTAATTCAGAAGAATACAATCCACTGATTTCCAAATAAATACTTCATCACATCAAATATATTAACAATGCAATTGACAAAATATTTGGCAAAATTTATAAAAAAAATATTCATACTTCGCATGTTGTGATTACCTTAATAATGGATCACCAAAACATTCATAATTAGTTGATATTGATTCTTTTCCTTGTCATCCAGAGTTACGCAGATTGTGACCCTCCTGTCAGAGCTAATTACAGCTTATAAGCATAATGAATGCTCGTGGATTGTTGAAAGAGTTACTATTAATATTAATGGATGGCATTCTTGCTGACAGGCACTTTTCTATCAAATGTTTTATGATGAGTTAAATATGTTTACATATGCTGGCCTCAAGGGCTTTATCTGATGGAGCAAATGGATTTTTGAGGACAAAGGTTGAAGTGCTGCGTCAGCGAATATCCCTCATGGAGCAAAGCGTTGATTGATTTTTATGATTTTTTTGGGGAGGTAAGTTAATTAATTTGGTTGTATAACCACATTTATACCATGACATATAAGTTTATTGCCTATACAAGTCTTATGTATGCATTATTTTAAAATGATATCCATAATATGCAATAATTTAAAAAAGCATTCTGAAAAAAATTTAAATAGTTTACTTACAGACATATTTAATAGTTATATCATTCATGAAATTTTTTTTGGCCCCTTTATTCATCAGGGGTCGCCACAGCGGAATGAACCGCCAACATATCCAGCATATGTTTTACACAGCGTATGCCATTCCAGGTGCAACCCGGTACTGGGAAACACCCATACACACTCATTCACACACATACTCTTGTGTATGCCAGCCCCATCTGGGGCGTACTACCATAAGGTCTCTCTGAGGAGCTAGAGAGGATCCAAAAACGATGCTGTCGGATAATAGGTATTCTGACTTCAACTTTTCCAACACTGGATGAAAGGCATGAGGAAGCCCGCATATGTGCTCTCTCTAAAATACTCAATGACAGTTTATTACCACTGCATTGTTTTCTGCCAAAGGCTCCAGTGTCATCCTACCTTCTTCAATGACATTCAAAGACATTTGCTATACACATGGGTAAAGCTAATGTCATGAACTCTCCTTTATTCCTCGTGCTCTTTAATTTTTGTATACATAATTTATAATATATAGTGTTTGATGTTTTTTTAGTTATTGCATGTTGAACTAAACTAAACTAAACTGAACTAAACTAAACTAAACTAAACTAAACTAAACTAAACTAAACTAAACTAAACTAAACTAAACTAAACTAAACTAAACTAAACTCAACTGAACTGAACTGAACTAAACTAAACACCCAATACGGCCAGTTTACTTTATTTAATTCATCTACAGCATGTCTTTGGACTGTGGGGAAACCAAAACACCTGTAGGAAATCCATCTGAACACAGGGAAAACATTTAACTCCAAACAGAAACACCAACTGACCCAGCCGATACTCGAACCAGTGACCTTCTTGCTGTTAGGCGACAGTGCTAACCACTGAGCCACGTGTCGCCTAAAAGTTATATCAAATCATAATAATAATTAGTAATTTTTAATTAAATAATAATTTTTCTTCTTGTTATTATTATTAATGACACATTTAATAGCTATATCAAGTAATAATAATAGTATTTTTTTGCTGTTATTAATATTATTATTTACATTTAGATTTGAAATTTTAGAGAAGTTGTCGTCAATAATCATTTAGTATTACACTTTAAAAAGGGTGTGAAACTATTTTTACCTATAAACAATTAAAATTTACAAAAAATGACATGAATAAATAATAATAATATGAAAATAAAATTAAATATGAAATTAAATTAAATTAGTCAATGAAAAATGTGATGTACAATCAATAAGATGCGATAATCTATCTGAAAAATATTACAGTGCAAAGACTGAAAAACACTGGGCAAATACTGAGCATGTGAGCAGTAACAGTGTTGACTAAAAGCCGCATGGTCTGACCTCCAGCATGACCTTTGTTCATTTGACCTTGTGACCCCATGAGCTGGATTCCTCTGACCTTTCACTGACCTCAATGAACTCCAGACAGTTATGAGCTTCAGACGTTATGAGATGTTATATCACAGCGCTGGAGAACACGGCCAGGATTTAAGACATACAAAAGCCACTTTACACATGTCAATTCATGTTCATTACAACAAGACAGAGAAAGGAGAGCAGAAATGAAGGATGGGAACAGAAAAGGAAGGGATAAATAATTTACTAAACGAACACTGTGAATCAGTCTCTTTCCACTGAGAGAGCGAGAGAGCGAGAGCAAGAGAGAGAGAAAGAGAGAATGATGCTGTTAATGAATTGTACTCAGAAGTGCATGAGGGACGTGTTGTTGTGCTCATTATTGGAGGCAGGAAAGAAGTTAATTGTTTGGTGGCTTTTGGTGAGCTAATACTCCAGTGTCTGATAGCTGAAAATCAACAATGCGTTATCATTTGCTCTGTCATATGAAAAAAAAACAATAAAATCAAACATATCTTTTATTTATTTACTTATTATTTAGGTAGGTATTTCTTTGTATACTGTTACCACCAGGGGCGTAGCAACCAGGGGGGATGGGGGGGGATCCGTCCCCCTCACTTTTAGAGACAGACCATTTAGAAACAGGTGATTAATAATCATATGAATGTATGATCTCATACAGCTGTCCCCCCCACTTTTAAAATGTCCACTACGCCCCTGGTTACCACTACTCCTACTACTACTGCTATTATTATTATTATTATTATTATTATTATTATTATTATTATTATTATTATTATTATTATTATTATTCATTCATTCATTCATTCATTCATTCATTCATTTTCTTTTCGGCTTAGTCCCTTTATTAATCTAGGATCGCCACAGTGGAATGAACCCCCAACATATCCAGCACGCTTTTACGCAGCGGATGCCCTTCCAGCCGCAACCCATCTCTGGGAAACATCCACACACACTCACTCACTCACACTCATACACTATGGACAATTTAGCCTACCCTGCATATCTGTGGACTGTGGGGGAAACCGTAGCACCTGGAGGAAACCCACGCGAACGCAGGGAGAAAATGCAAACTCCACACAGAAACGGCAACTGACCCAGCCAAGGCTCAAACCAGCGACCTTCTTGCTGTGAGGTGACAGCACTACCTACTGCGCCACTGCGTTGCCCCATTATTATTATTATTATTATTATTATTATTATTATTATTATTATTATTATTATTATTATTATTATTATTATTATTATTATTATTACTACTACTACTACTACTACTACTAATAGTTACAGTTTTAAAGGTGGTCAGTCAATAGGGAGGAGAGTAACATTCATTTTAGATGAAAAACATAAGCACACACAATATACACACAATAAACACACAATATCAACAAATAAGGGACAATATACCACAAATAACTAAATGCAATAAAGTAAGTTTTACTTACAAAAGATAGTGACAATAAGTGCAAAAATATTTAAATATGTATAACAATAAACATTTACGACAAGATACTGGAAATCACAGGCAACAAAAGCGACACAAAATGTTTAAACAGATGGGAGAGTTGGAGAGATGAGACGCGGGGGCGTCCAAACAATAGAAAAAAGAAAACAAAACAACCTATTCTATTGGCCCAATTTCTACCTTAACTATCCATAAAGAAAAATATAACAGTATTGAAAATGAAAATCTTAGCGTCTCTGATACACAACATTAGCTACACTATGATAAGAGAAATCCCAAAGTACAATGGGTGGAGCTCACTAAGATGTGTGTGTCTAACAAAAGTGATATTCAAAGCCTACATGTGCACTTTGTATGTTGCGCGACATTCTTACCGGTCCCACCTCAGATGAGTGTAACTGACGGTAGACAAATGGAGAATACACAACAAAAGCGGACATATACAAAAATGTAACACACTGACTGAAAAAAACAATAGGAATATTAAAATAATATAAATTAATAATAATAATTTCCCCAGTGTTGAGTTGCAGCTGGAAGGGCATCCACTACGTAAAACATATGCTGGATATGTTGGCAGTTTATTCCGCTGTGGCAACCCCAGATTAACAAAGGGACTAAGCCAAAAAGAAAATGAATGAATGAATGAATGAATAATAATAATAATAATAATAATAATAATAATAATGATGATGATGATGATGATGATGATGATGACGATGTTTTTAATATTTCTAAATTAATATCATTAATATATGTAACTATAAGAGATTCCATCAAATAATAAGAATTGAATTATTATTATTATCATCATCATCCTCATCATCATCATTATCATCATTTACAGTAGTAGTAGTTTTAAAATAAATAATCAATCAGAAAAAATACAACTTTTTATGGAAACTATGATACATTTTTTTATTATTAAATACACTGTTAAAAAGAGGAATTTAAATAACAATAAAAATTAAGTTAAGTCAGCTTAACAGTTCCAAGTTACAAAGGGTTTACTTACATTGTTTTTAAGTGAAGTCAACATACTGCTTTTAAGGCATTTTGTGTACTCGCTTTAAGTAACTGATCACTTTTTACGATGTAAAAAATTAGTTCCACACAATCGATTTGCGTTGGGACAACATAAAGGGGTCACACTTTACAATAAGGTTCATTAGTTAATGTTAATTAATGCATTTACTAACATGAACAAACAATGAACAATACATTTACTACAGTATTTCTTCATGTTAGTTAACATTAGTTAATGAATATACAGTTGTTCATTGTTAGTTCATGTTAACTCACGATGCATTAACTAATGTTAACATGGACTTGGGTGTTAATAATGCATTAGTAAATGTTCAATTATGATTAATAAATGCTGTACAAGTGCTGTTCGTGATTAGTTCATGTTAGTAAATGCATTAACTAATGAACCTTATTTTATCATGTTGCCTATGGAGGAATTAGGTTAGCTTATTAGTTTTTACAAATGTAAGTGGATTGAACTTAAAAACAATTAATCGTCCCAAAAAAGTCAAGAATTGTTTTGTTTCAGCTCATTTTAAATAAGTAGTTCAAACAAACAGCAAATGTAGCTTTTTAAGTGTAGTATTACAATATAATAAGTTTTTTTGATTCTTAAATAAATGTACAAAAAATAACACATAAACCTAAAAATAATGTATTATTATTTCATGTATTTAACTATTTTTTACATTTTACAAAGTGTATTGTAAATGCAATATTACATCTGATGGATGAATGTGTTTTCAGCACAATCATTCATTCATTTTATTTTTAGCATAGTCCATTTATTCATCAGGGGTCGCCACACTGGAGTGAACCACCAACTTATCCAGCATATGTTTTACACAGCGGATGCCCTTCCAGCTGCAACCCATCACTGAGAATCATTCACACACATACAACATGCAAACTCCACAAAGTAATGCCAACTGACCCAGCTGAGGCTCAAACCGGCGATCTTCTTGCTGTGAGGCAACAGTGCTAACCACTGCGCCCGCACCGCCTGCTTTCAGCACATTCACAGTAATTTATTTTACTAAAGACTAATTTTCAGAATTCTTGTAATATTCAGTTCACACTTTCTGCAAGTGTCCTAAATGTGTGCGTGCATGTGAGCATGTATGTGTGTGTGTGTGAGAACCCCTGCTGCCAGAGGGGTGTGAAACAACAGCACAGTCCCTGCACCCCATCCTGAACCTCTGGACCCCTTACTGGGTGTTTGAGTAAAGTCGCACCTGCTGTCACACTGCCATGCACACACACATGAACACCAGATATTATCACACACTGTTAATGTATCAGGGTGACATGTGCAGAGGGTGGAGGATGCTATGATGACCACAGAGATTAATATTGTTTGGTTTTACGCTAAGATAAGGTCTTGAATTTTCATTTAAAATTAACTAAGTCATTATCTTTATGCTAAATAAATGAAAAAAAACCCACTATATTATAATATCATGCTACTTACTGTTTATTTAGTAAATTTAAAATTCAGCAAAATATATTAAATCACAAAAATAAAATATTTTTTTATAATAATTTATTAATATGATTAAATTAATATTTTTACAAATATTGAACTGATTCATCAAATGTCTAATGATATAACCTACTGATTAAATCTGTCACTGCATTACAGCAGTTTGTTTTAGCTAATATAAGAGTCCATCTGACATCTCCATCAAGCTTGACTCTCATGCTTCTCTCATGAATCCACCATGACTGTACAGGTCTCTTCTATTTTTTTCCACACCAGAAATATGATCATCAAATTTTAAAGAGCTGGTGTTTTTGGGAACTGGATCACGGCGCAAATCAGTGTCAAACAACATGTTCCTGAGCTTTTCCAACAAGATCCCACCTGACGTGCTCTGTGTTTCTCACTTCCCTTTCTCTGGCTCTTTCTCCCATCACTGAACGTGTGGACATTATATATTTATTTAAAATATTTAAATCTATATGAATATTTCAGCATCTGCGGTGAAAGAATGGCTCCAACACACAGACACACACACACACGCACACACACACACACACACTTAAAGGTCTGTCAGTGGAACATGAAGGTCTTTCTTTAACATAGTTTAGTTTGGTTTATCATAAAGAGCTAAGATGTTTTTTTATATTAATATACATATACATTTTTTTAATTAAAATATGTTAATGTTTTTTTTTTATCACTAAAGAATATATGGTACGGCTTCACTTTTATGGTCCTTATTGCACATCTTGTTTGACAGAAAATTGCATTGAAACTACATGTCAATTACTTCTCATTTGAATATTACTAGACTGTGTGCTTAATCTGTTGATACTGCTCATTTAACAGACATTTAACTGACTATATAAAACGTTGCAAGTACATGTCAACTCACCCACAGTCCACTTATAATGTATTGAGAATTAGTTGGCATGCAGATGCAATGTAACTTAAATTCAACAAAATGTTCTAAAAGGACCATTAAAATAAAGTGATACTGAATATATAATATCATAATGAACTCTATTTAATATTTTATTTCATTTTATGTGGTATAAACAATACACTATACAGCATGTGTGATACATAAAACAAAAGTTTAAGGTGAGTAAGATTTTGTTTCTTAATTTATTGAAGATATTTATTGCAGGGATGCTAAATTGGTTAAAACTGATTAAGCTGATCAAATATGACTGTGAGAAGATTTAATTTTGAAAATAAATAGGCTACTGTTGTTTAAATTCTAAAACTTGTATTCTATTACTAACTAAATATGTATTATTTTTTTATCAAAAATGGAAAAAAAGTATTTATGTGTTCTTTTCCTGATTATTCTATTTAACTAACAATCATTATTATAACAACAATACTAACAACAGTAATTATTGAATTATTGCTTTTTCAAACTACTTATTTAAAAGATTATTTTAGGACAACTTAATTGTTTTATGTTCAATCCACTTAAAACTTTTTTAAATGACACCTATGATGAAAATCATCTTTTAGAAACTGTTTGGACAGAACTGTGTGCAGGTATAGTGTGTCCACAGTCATACTGGCATGATGTAAATACAATAAGTCTCTTTTTTTTTTAATTTCCTGGCGTTAAAATAGAATCCAAATCCCTTCCATTTTGAGGCCCACCGCAAACGCGACATAGGAGTGCAGTTTCCCTGCCCACTCATTTGATTGACTGCCATGTATTAACATGTCTCCGTAGTAATGCGTATAATTATATCAAGAAGACAGGACATGGGCAAAGCAACTGGTTATTAAAATATCTGTTGAGCTCTCTGTGATCATTAATCATCATCAAATGTGAACAAGAATTAGTTTTTTAAGCTTAAAACATTTTAAAACAGTGCATGTTTGTAATAAATTACTGCGATTTTACTGTCTTCATCACCACAGCCGCAAGTCAGTACAATTATAAAAGATAATGATTCAATCCCGGTTTGTGGACGTTACATCAGGTTTATTTTGTACATTAACATAATGAAAATCCATACAGCAGTGGATAATAACGTGTATCCTGTCACATTTGCTGTGCAAAAACAGTACAAAGTCAAACGCATGTACTGTGTATGTGTGTGTGTCCGCTGTGTGTAAGTGAACTTTGTAACGACATTGTGTGTGACTCCTCATCGCAGAAAGGGTTGAATTAACTCTACAACAAATACATTAAATAATCATTGGGAAAGTTCTTACTGTAGTATTTTTCATAAACTTTACGTGAGATCTGCTTCCTTCATGTCTGTCACTATGCTGTTTAACTAATGCAGCTGAGGCGGAGACTGAGGCACACTTTGACAGGGATGTTGGAATGGTGAGCGGGGAGAGCTAGCATTAAAGGCACAGGCCACATAAAACAGCTACATAATGTTCAAAGCAGAAAATTCCACTATTCTGAAAAGTATAACGAATAATTTGATGGGTGTTTTGAGCTGAAACTTTACAGACACATTCTGGAGACATAAAAGACTTATCTTAAATCTTGAAAAAGGGGTTAAAATAGGTGCCCTTTAAGTTAATCGATTTGTGTCGGGACAAAGTGATGAGTTGTGTGGAACCCTGCATTTTTTACAGTGTATTCCTATTATTATTATTTACATATTTATTAGTTATATCAAATAATAATAACACTAGTAGTAATTTTTCTTCTTGTTATTGTTATTATTATTACTATTTAGCTATGATATCTTATTATCCCTATTTACCTTATTTGTCGTGTACGAGTGGGCGTGGGCATTTGAATCTTTTTGACTTGAGACTTCCGGTCTCATTCACTTCCATTCATTTTTAGATGTTAAAAACGGCTTGTTATGCTGCTTGATGTTGCAAACTGATATTTTCTAATTATATTGTTCTGCTTTGTCTGTATAGACATGCAAACACGTGTTTGTAGAGCAAGTAGTTAGACCAATTTCTGCCGTTTTTATTATTATTTATTATTGCTAGTCATTTACATTTACATTTAGTCATTTAGCAGACGCTTTTATCCAAAGCGACTTACAAATGAGGACAAGGAAGCAATTCACACAACTATAAGAGCAACAGTGAATAAGTGCTGTAGGCAAGTTTCAGGTGTGTAAAGTCTAAGAAGCAAAGCATTAGTAAAATTTTATTTTTTTTTTTTTTGAGAGAGAGTACAGTTAGTGGTATAGCCAGAGAGGCAGTTGCAGATTAGGAAGGAAAGTGGAGACTAAACAGTTGAGTTTTTAGTCGTTTCTTGAAGACAACAAGTGACTCTGCTGTTCTGATGCAGTTAGTGAATTCATTCCACCAACTGGGCAGATTAAATGCGAGAGTTCGGGAAAGTGATTTCTTCCCTCTTAGGGATGGAACCACGAGGCGATGTTCATTTATAGAACGCAAGTTTCTGGAGGGCACATAAATCTGCAGAAGCGAGAGCAGATAAGGAGCAAAGCTAGAGGTCGCTTTGTAAGCAAACATCAGAGCTTTGAATTTGATGCAAGCAGCAACTGGCAGCCAGTGCAAACAGGTGAGTAGCGGAGTGACATGTGCTCTTTTGGGTTCATCAAAGACCACTCGTGCTGCTGCGTTCTGAAGCAGCTGAAGAGGTTTGATAGAATTAGCTGGAAGCCCGGCTAGTAGAGAGTTGCAATAATCCAGTTTGGAGAGAACAAGAGCTTGAACAATGAGTTGAGCTGCATGTTCAGATAGTAAGGGTCAGACCTTTCTGATGTTATAGAGTGTGAATCTGCAAGATCGAGCAGTTCTAGAAATGTGGTCAGAGAAGTTTAGTTTCTCCCATAGGCAACTGAATCGAAAGTTCTAAAACAATTGCAAAAACGAGTGCACTTCCGCAGTGAAGAATAAGGTCAATAGCTTGCTAAAACATCCAGTATTTACTAGAAAAACAAAAAAGCCAACTATTTCAGTTTTCATTACAATTGACTGAAAACAAATGTTTCTTAAGCACCAAAAAGAATACAAATATGTATCAATATTATCGCATTTGGCAAAGGTTTTCACAAAGTTTTTTTTTTAAGAGTAATTGTATTGTCAAGTGATGGCAGCAACAGTCAGCTACATTCAAAACAAAGTGTTGGACAACAGCGCACCTTGTTGATAGTTGTTGTTGTCTGTGTGAAACAGTGTGTCCATCTGTTCAGACTGCAGTGGCACAGCTGCTCTTCTGCCTCTCTCACTTTCTCTCAGTGACAAGCCCATTCTCAATCCCTGATGACTGCTGGCACGAACACACACACACACACACACACACACACACACACACGCACACACACACACACACACACACACACACGCACACACACACACACGCAGTACCTGCACGCTCACACACTCAAAGACAAGCACACAAACCCTTTAAAGTCCTGGTTTCTCGTGCTGTCAGTGAGCACTAAACACTGCACAGTGATTGACACATTTACACATCACCTCTGCAGCCTCTGGATCCCAAACAGCTCATTCTTTCTGCTATTCGAAAAAACGTGGGATGTTTCGTAAAATGCAATTAAATCAGATATCAGGAGCCATATTCCCAAAACATCTTAAGGCCAAAAGTAGCTCCAATAAGTCGCTGATTTAAGAGAAAATCGTAACAATAATGGTGGTGTCAGTCCTAAATTTAGTAAATATAATTTTTTTTGATAAATTTTATGTTAAAAAGTATATTTCAGTAAGCGTTTTAACACAAAACTAGCTCATTAATCAGTAAAATTTTAGGCAAAAGACTCCTAAGCCACTCAGACCAAACCATAAACTATTCTAAAATTGCCTTGGCCGGTTATCTGCCTTGGAAAAAACATTTAAAAATCATTTACAATAAGCTTCACAAAAATATTTATGCTAATATATGATCCATACGTAACATATGTTACATTGTTTTCTAAATATTTTTAAAAGCATTAAAAATATATATTTGCTTACTGTATAAGAAATTACATTAACTATAACATTAAAAGCAAGGAACATACAGAACTGTTAGAAATGTATATAATTTTAGAAAATTAATTGTTCATTTAGACTCCATTTTAAAATCTTTATTTGAGTTTGGCAACATTTCTTTGAATATGTTTCTATGACAGAGACTCCCCCCACCCTCCCCCCATCAGCCAATCACTGCGTGCACAGTTAGTAATCATCCATAAGGTAAACTCTGCCCTTACTTTAATTCAGTTAAAGAGGAGCTATTATGCCCCCTTTTAAGTAAAGTAAGTCTCTAATGGCCTAAGAGTGTGTAGTTTCAGCTCAAAATACCCCACAAATAATGCTTTATAACTCTTTGACACTGCCCCTTTTAGACTTTGGTCCAAATTGTGCTGTTTTGGGGACTTTCAATTTAAATTTGAATGAGATTGTGCTCTTTTCAAAAGAGGGTGAAGCTACAAACGCCTATGCATAAACATAGTGGAGATTCAAAACAGGACCAATGTTATCAGTGAAAAACAGGACTCAAAATAATGTCGTCTATCAAGAGTACAGTGTTCATTTGTGAATCTTAAAACCTATAATCCTCTAAGGATTGCTTTCACACTAGCACTTTTGGTCCGCACCCGGGTTCGTTTGAGTTTGAGTTGTGTCTTCTGAACTCGGGTACGCACCTGTGAACTGTACCAGAGTCCGCCTAGAAGAGGTGGTCTGGGGTACGGTTCATGCGAACTTGGGTCTGGTTCACTTCTGGTATGAATGGTTCACTTCTGGTTCACTTCTGGTATGAATGCCAGACTTCTGGTATAGTTCATCTGGTTCACTTCTGGTATGAATACCTTGGTGACAAGTGCGCACCAAATACCAGTGTGTGTGTGTGTATGTGTGTATGTGTGTGTGTGTGTGCATGTGTGTGTGTGTGTGTGAGACGTATTGTACCTTGGTGACAAGTGGGACTGAGCCAGGGCAAACTCAGTGATAATATCTGTTTGTCTCCTCCAAAAACAGCTTCTGCACACACTGTGTGATGTTCTAAACGTTTGTAATATTTTTGCAGCAGATGGACGCGAGACGCTTTCTGAATGTCCAAAACCAAAAGATTCAGTAACATCAGAATGACCGCGATGTGCGGACGTCTTTCCATTTTGGTGCTTTGCTTTCGTGACTGTCACCTTGCAACGGCGGTAAACAGAAAAGCAGCTCAAAGACGCAAGTGTACCGGGGTTCAGAAGGAAAAAAGAAAGTGTGAACACAAACTAACCCAGAAGGTGGCAAGGAGGGACAATAGAACTTGGGTTTGGTCCAGGCAATTGAACCTAGTGTGAAAGCCCCCTTAGTCATCTGCATTATTTTCAGCAGGTGGGTAAATGGCTGCTTCTTACTCAGGGCTGTTTATGCTAATGAGGGAGAGATCGTCAGTAATGGGCGGGGCTTGATTACATATAAAAAAGGGAGAATGTCAATCAAAGTGTTTCTGCTGACTAAAGAGTAATAATAAAAATAGAATAATGAGATTTTTACCATTAGAGGGTGGCTATATTTACACACTTTTCCCACACAATTGTGTTTAAACCCCTTATAAAAGTGATTTTTGCCTAACAGGCCCCCTTTAAAACACTAGTCTGCATGAGGAGTGCTTTCATTTTAAAACACCATTTTGAAACAAAAACTCACTAGAGTAAAGACATCCTCAGATTCTCAAAAAAGTGAAGATGAGCATTCAGGACAGATGAGTTCACTTGTTTCTAAAAAATTAAACAGATGTTAAGTTCTCAGTCTCAAAAACCAAAGGACAATTCAGATTTATTGAGCAACTAAAGCAGAAAAGCAGCATGAGCTACACTATCTCACAGCAATTCATAACTTTTTGAGTTAATGGCTAATTTGTAATAATTTATATGATCTCATCGATACATTTTAGTACAATTTGCTCATCCACCATTGAGGAGTATGTTTAGTGGTGGGGTTTGGGGGTATACCTTCTTTTAAAAATCATACATTTTTAAACAAATAAAATTGTATGAGTTATGCTCTTTTCTAACAATACTTCAATAGTTAAGCTTCCTCTTGAAATCAAGCTGGTACGAGTGACTGATACATAATAAATAATAATTCCTTACACTTATATAGCGCTTTTCTGGACACTCAAAGCGTTAAAAAACATTTATGGGGGAACCTCCTCATCCACCACAAGTGTGCAGCATCCACCTGGATGACGCGATGGCAGCCATATTGCACCAGACCGCACACCACACACCAGCTGATTAGTGGAGAGGAATGCAGCTGGAAATGGGGATGCAGTGCTTAACAAACAATACATAATTATTATTTTTTTATTATTTAACTTATTACACACTGTTATTATATTCTGTTTCTTTTCAATGGGTTTAGGTAAAAAATAAAAGACATCGTCCTGGTTACGTACGTAACCCACGTTCCCCGAATAGGGAACGGAGACGTGTGTCTGTATAAAACAGACTTTGGAAGTGCTTCCAAAGTCTGTTTTATACAGACACACGTAGAAGTTCCATATGAAGGGGAACTACAATTTCTCCTGCTTTTATGCTATTTAGAAGCCATGTGCACCCACTGACAGGTAAAATCTGTTTCTCTATCTTTCAAGTTCAAAGCAAACTTGAATGCCAAAGCAATTTAGATATGTACATAAAAATAACCTATATAATATATTAACATCAAATTAATAAAATAATCAACAAATGAGAAATAAATGACAGAAAAAGGATTAAAAACAAACAATAACTCTAAAAATGATCATAATTACAAGATTAAAACCAGTAGATTATTCAAATAAAGCAAATGCGTTGATTAACCATTACTAATGGTGTTCATACATTTTGCAGCCAGTTTAGAACTGTCATTTAGTCTAGTATATTTAGTCTAGTATATGTATTCTAGTATATGGAAAAGTTTTTCTGAGTCGTTTAGAAATAAAATCTGTGTGGGAAGCACTGGGAATGGTTAAGCCTGTTTTATACTTGACACATCTGCTAGTTTGCTTGAGTGCGCGCGGTGGATGTGACGTCATCGCAGAGTTTGCGGAGGTTCGCTTTGTGTGCGTACAACATGATTTCGGCCAGCGGAGCGCATGATTTTTTTTTTGAGACTCGAGCGAACAGTGCGCGCGCCACCGCGTTTGATTTGAGTTGAATATGAAACACTTTGAAGAAATTTTGTCTGAAACAGTACGACTGTACAGACATCTTTATGATTCGTGATCATAGAGATAACCAGATGATCAATAATTCTTGGCTAGAAATTGCAAAAGTCGTGTGAAAGGAGGAAAGATTTTGTTAAAAGGTTTGGACAAACCTGAGAGGTTTGTTAAAGCCAAAAGAGACCATGGCAAAAGTTGAGACCCGGGTACACAATTTCAGAAGTATGTTTTGACACTATACATAGGTTTTACACTGATGTATATATTACAATTTTGAATTTAAAGGGCACCTATGAAGAAAAATCTACTTTTCAAGCTGTTTGCACAGACATGTGTGTAGATATAGAATATAGACCGTCATATTGGGGTGATATAAACACACCCAGTCCTTTTTCTCAATTTAACAACATAAAAACGGTGGACCAATTGGAGCGGTTTTCAGACCAACTGCAACGACGTAGGAGTGCGGTCCCCCTGCCCACCGAATAGATTGACAGCTGCATATTAACATGTCCCACTAGTCACGTGTATAATCATATCAACAAGACAGGACGTGCGCAAAGCAACCAGGAATAAAAGGTCTGTTCAGTTTGCTAGGATCATTAATTATCATCAAATGTGATCAAGAGTGAGTTTCACATGTTTAAAATGTTTTAAAACAGAGCATGTGTGTAATGAATTACAGCAATTTACTTCAGCTTTACTTTATCACCACAGCCGCGTGTCAGAACAATTATAAAGGAAGACGCTTCAATCCCAGTTTGTGGACGTTAAAACAGGTTTATTTTGTACATTAGCATAACAGATATCCATACAGCAGTGGAGATTAACCTTGTATCCTGTCACATATGTGTGCAAAAAGAGTGCAAAGCTAAACACGCGCGCTGTCTGTGTGTGTATCTGTGTGTGTGCGTGAACTTTGTAACAACATTGTGTGTGACTCATCGTTGCAACTCCTCAACAAATGCATCAAATACTCATTGGTAAATTTCTTACTGTAGTATTTCTCACAAACGCTACGTGAGATCTTCTTCATTTATGTCTGTCTGTGTCTGAAGCAGTCGAGGGAGGAGGCATGCTGAAAGGCATGTAGAAACGGTGGGCAGGGAGGACTAGCCTTAAAGGCGCAGTACAACAAAACCGCTACCTGATGCTAAAAGGAATAAAATAGAAACTTATAAAGGTATAATAATATTCTGATGGGTGTTTTAAGGTGAAACTTTACAGACACATTCTGGAGACACAAAAGACTCATATTAAATCTGAAATATGGGTAACCTAGGTGCCCTTTAAAAATATTTAATACTTACAAAACTATAATTAAGTAAATTATTTCTTTGATAACTGGAAAGCAATATTTAAACCTATGGGTTTACAATATACTGATGCCCTGTTTATCTGGGATTTCTTGGTGATAATGGTCAGGAATGTCAGACCATTATTGCCTTTTTAGCAAAAGAAGAGGACAGAAACTAACCTGACAGAAATGTGTGAACTGTGGAGCAGGCTAAATCTAAAAAAAGTCAGTATTTTTTAGTAAGTGTACTTTTTTTTGCTTTAATTCTTGCCATAATAAAAAAATATATATTTGTAGAGCAACCAATGTTCTGTTAACATTTTAGGAAACTTTAATAGGTAAAACTGTCCGAGAGATGAACAAAAGCAAGTGATGCATTAAAGTTTGATTTAAAAAATCTTGAATGGTTACAAAAATCCTTATAATCATTAAAACAATTTATAAAAATAATGAAAATAATTAATTTAAAAATCTTGAACAATATAAATGATATGACGTAGTTCCATAAACTTTCTACTTCTCTGTTTATCCGTCTGACTGTACGGTGGGGTTACTGTTGTTTTAAAGAATATCACAACGGCGAACGCGGCAAGTATAAATTGTTATGTGAGGTGCGCACGCAGTTGGCGTAGGTTCGTGATGTGGTGCCAGGCAAAAGTATAAATTCAGCTTTAGGACGCCATGACGGACAGAGGCCAGTGGGCAAATTTAACCAGGATGCTGGGGCTAAACCCCTCAAAACTCTTTTTCGAAGAACATCCAGGAATTTTAAACAAAGTTCCGAAAGACAGCGCTCACTGAGCAGTATAGATTTCACAGTAATTTACTGGGGCGTTAGGACCCACACAGACCGCAGGCTGAGCGCCCCCTGCTGGTCCCACTAACAGCACTTATGGCAGCAACCTAGCTTTCCCATGTGGTCTCCCATCCAGGTACTGACCAGGCACAGCCCTACTTAGCTTCAGTGGGCGCCTATGTGAGAGTTGCAGAGAACTAGCTGACAGCATACACATTGGGGTACTACAGAGACGTACTGTATTTTGTCGTCAAGATGACTTCTGTGGTTATTAGATAATGTTTCATCCTGCATGCGTTACAACAGCATGGTTTCATAGACATGGATTGAATGTGTTTGACTGTCTAGATCTGTTTCCTACTGAAAATACAGCCCAATCAGAAGATGAAGAACAACACAGATTAAGGAGCAGCTCAATTCTTGTTTGCAAGATTAGCCAAAAATCTTGCTTGTAAAACTTTACAATTTTATTTCCTCTAATTAAGAACAGTGAAGTGTTGCAATTAAAAAAATATATTTACAGAATGCAAAAAAACACAAAAAAACAAACAAACATTGGCAATATTTTCTTTGTACTTTTATCAATTAAATGAAGGATGATAAGAATTACCAAATCACATCTCCTTAATCTTCTTGCATTTTAGAAAAACGTCACAACTTGTTCAGACATGGAGTTGTAAACAAATCTTGTCAGAGTAGAACAAGGTCAACATTGGTCCACTGAGTGGTGGGCATTTGTTAACCAGACCACCGTTCTGCTGCATTCTTATCTATCCATTAATTCCTCCCTTCCAGCCATCAATCATCCTTATTATGAATCATTGAAATGTTGTTGTTTTCCATTGATATATCAACCCACAATTATCTGATTACTTGCTTAACTGTGTAACTCATTGTTTTGAATATGCATGATTTGAATGACATTAGGAAGCCTTTTTTCTTTTTTCTTTCTCCTTTGGCTTTTCTGTCAAAACTACAGTGATATTCAACATTTCTATTGCTTTCTAACATTGCTCTGACATGCCAAAGTCCCAGCGCTCCGCCGGGACACTTAAGATTTATCTGACTCATCAGTTCCCCATTCAGCCGTGGATACATCGGGTCCAGGGGAATTTACCCAGACAGGTTTGATGAATTTCTGTATTCCCCCTCAAACTGTAGACCGGGAGTTTCTCCAAAGTATGTCTCTTTGGGCAGAAATACAAGAGGTGTGCACAGGAACACCGTGACACATCTGTGACTTTCTTTACCCCTCTTGCTTTTCTATGCTATATTTTAGAGCCATTCTTCTATTGCAATAAGAAATAAAATACTTAAGTAAACAGTAAATATACATGCATAAATATCAATGTATGCAAAAATACACACAATTTGTAACTTACAAATGAGAGATTGGAAATTGGATTGGGACAGCATTGGAAAAATGTAGAGGTCACAAATAATTTCTTAAAAAACTGACTGTGTATTTACATTAACAATTCACCAACAATAAAATGTTAGGTAATACTTTAGTTTAAGTTCCAATTCTTACTCTTAAGTGGTGGCTAATTACCTGCCTATTAATACAATATTGTCTGTTTATTTGTGTTAAGTACTCTGCATGATCTTATTCTCACTAATCCCAATACCTAAGCCCAATTACTACCTTAATCCTTATGTACTGTTGGGGATGTTTTCATCCACTCTAGGGGGATTTTGAGTCTTAATTTGGCCATAAATATTTCTGTGTTTCAGCTAGCAGAATGATTTTTGGTGACAAATCTTTATTTCACACATATTTTGAGAAAATGCTTTGAATTTATTTCCCCAAAACTCAACAATACACTCTGGGCAAATTTACTACCCTTTTGTTATGTTAGGGATGAAAACATCCACTGAATTAAACTGCTGTAAAAATGCATCAGATTAATATTTTTTTCAAATTGCTTTGCATAAATCTGGAAATCAACCTCAGTCCTGATCAAAACTACTCAGTCCTGCTTAAAACTACCTTGCTTACAAAATTACAAGATTTTAAATCTTTAATTGCCAAATTAATAAATGATGTCACAGATTTAGTGAAAAAAAAAACACACACAAAATAGCTTATTTTCAAAATAAAAAGTAATAATGGACTGATTTTTTTTTTACCTTTTATCAAAGTCTTGGAAATGTGAACCAACATTGCCTTTGATGCACTGTTTTTGATTGATTTTCACCTTTTCTTCCTAATGTACTGTTGGTGGCTGATTTTGCCTCATTGGCTTCCATTATAACCATTTTCCATTTTTATTACAACACCATGACATCATATAATTATGCAGTTTTGATTGTTGGTGGTTTTCCCTGTTGGGAAGTGGTCAAATTTGTACATTTTACTGTTGATCATCAGTTGGCACCCTTAGCCCTTTAGATGGGCCTTAGTTTCTTGATTTTATGTGGAGTATAACAGCAAATCAAAGTGTGTGTATGTGTGTCTGTGAGTGTGTGAGAGTGACCTTTACGCACTCACCTTGATGTGTCTGAGAAAATCAAAATACGCATCTCCGCTCTCCGAACTATATGCAATAAATGAAAACAAAGACTGTATTTATGCACCATCAAATGTGCTTATAATGGAAGTCAATGGAGCAAAAACAGCCACCAACAGTAAATTATCAATGCTTCAAAGTCAGTGTTGTTACTAAACATTCACATGTCCAAGACTGTGATAAAAGGTAAAAACTAAATCCACTCCACAATAACTTTTTATATTGAAAATACGTCATTTTGTGTGTTTTTTTCACCAAAACAGTGACATCATTTGTGAACTTGCCAATTAAAGTTAAAATCTAACTAAAGAGTTAAAATCCTGTAATTTATTTAAGCAATTTAGTAGTTTTGATCTACTGAAGATGTTGATTAACAGATTTTTGCAAAAACAATTTGAAAAAAAATTTATCTGATGCATTTTTACAGCAGTTTAATTGAGTGTTTTCATCCCAACACAACAAAAGGGGAGTAAATTTGAACAGTGCACAAGGGTTAACAATTAATAAGCAGCCAATTAAGAGTTTATTAAGGCAAAAGTCATATTCTTGTCATGTTCTTGTTATTAAGTTCTTGCATCCTTGTTTTGCATTCTGAGAAACGTTTAGGATCATTGTAAAATCAAAACATCAAAAAAAGTCTATGAAATTACCATGAAGAAGAAAGAAAGATAATATACCAACTTACTGAAATGTTAAACTAGCACATCATCATTAAGTGAAAGGAATATATATATAAAATTTATTTTTAACTTTTTTTAACAGATAAAAATCTGAACTAAATTCAATAGAGCCAATTTCCTTCAGAAGTCACATAATTAGGTATTAATATTTTCCTGTGTGTAATTTCAGTATAAATACAGCTGTTCTGTGAAACCCTCAATTTGTTATAGAAAATTATTGAACAACCAGAATCATGAAGTCCACTGAACACACTATACAGGTTAGGGTTAACTTTGGGAAAATAAAAAAAGTTTAAAGCAAGATTAGGTTACAAAAATATCCCAAGGTTTAAAGACCTCTAAAAGCACTGTTCAATCCACCATCTGAAGATAGAAAGAGTTTGCCACAATTACAATCATACCAAGACACAGGGGTCCACCTAAAAGGCTAATTCGTACAAATTCATAGTAGTTCAGTCGTACGAAGTTGTACGATTTTAAAAAGGAGGCGTGGCACCTAACCCCACCCCTAAACCCAGCCGTCATTGGGGGATGAGCAAATCGTACTAAATCGTACAAATTAGATCATACGAATTCATACGAATTAGCCACTAAATCAAAAGGTTACGAATTGTCGTGAGATTGTGTTGGACATGCCGAATCAGAGAAGCAACCAAAATGCGAACTCTGGAAGAACAGTAGAGATCCACATCTACAGAGATCAACAGTTCCAGGACAACAATAAGTCCAGCACTTTAAAAATAAATAAATAAACAAACAAAAATAAAAAATAGCTATGGGGTGACACGTGACTCAGTGGCTAGCAGTGTTGCCTCACAGCAAGATGGTAAATTGAATAAGCTAAATTGGCCATAGTGTGTGTGAATGGATGTTTCCTGGTACTGGGTTGCAACTGGAAGGCCATCCGCTGTGTAAAACATATGCTGAATAAATTGGTGGTTCATTCTGCTGTGCGACCACTGATGAATAAAAGGACTAAGCCTAAGGAAAATGAATGAATGAATGAAAAAATTTGCTACATTTAGCAGGATTAGCTCCATTTTTTGACAGCAGATGTCGATACTTGTCGATATCTGGATGTTTTGCTAATAGTATTTACCACTTCACTCTGCTTCTGAAGGCCCTTTCATAGTGAGTACAAAAAAACAAACAAACAAACAAAAAGTCTTCACTTCAGAAATCCATCATGGGACAATGGCAAGGAGAAAACCATTGTTAAAAGAAAGCGATAAAAATTCCAGTTTGCTCTTTTGTGACAAGCCATGTCAGGAGGATAGTGTCATTTCATCGATTTCATATACAGCAAAAATATACAACATTCCAGTTAGACAATCCAATTTAATGGATACGTTTACAGTTTATGCTAAATTCAGGTTTACAGTTATGTGCTTCAACCCCATTGTTAGGCAACTATTAAATCCCTCTGATTTGGGGAATACTTTATGGGGACAGGTTTAGGGGTAGGAAAACACGTGGAAGAAGTTATTCTGGTCAAACGAGATTAGAATTGAATACAAACACCTCACACTTTTTTATTTTTTCTGTTTTCTGTTCACTTCACATTTTTATGCTACTTTTTGTTGGTCTATCAGATAAAATCCCAATACAATACATTCATGTTTGTGGTTGTAGCATAACAACACGTGGCACTGTAGATTGAGGCACTATGGATCAATCACGGTGCAATATTCCTGCTATAATTACTGCTTCCATAATGTCTGACAAATAAAAATAAAATGAAAACTGAAGGAATGTTTATATGTCAAGAATCTATTAAAACATGGAAACTTTTTTCATTACATTTGCTAAAAAGGTTTTTGTTCAGGACATTTTCAGCCTTTTCAGGCCCAAAGGTCAAAATGCATAAAAGGGGTTCTTTTTTAGTTGAAAGGGGATGTTGTGTAAATGTCCACTCAGTTTGCCATACATCAAAGTTCAGTTATTAACATTAAATATAACAAAAAATTGGCATAATATCAAAAACTGCAATATACAAACAACATTAGTTAATAAGTGCCATGATGTGTGAGAACACCTGCAATCGCCTGGTTTCCACCCTTAAATGTTAATAAAGGTGTCATGCATATTTCAGAGATGTAAACAGAAGCAGGTGAGGCTGGACTCAAGACTGATTTATTTATGAGGGACTTTCTTGTAAGGGTGGGGTTTACAGGGGGCTGTCCTGTTTGCATATCTGCGTGTGTGTGTGTGTGTGTGTGTATGTCAGCTCGGGTGCAAGTGTCACAGCACTGGTTTCTGAGCAGAGTCTATGTCTGACTTCGGTTGGCTCCCAGAGGCTTGCTAAGGGCACAATGCACTGACAGCTCCACAGTTTATTCAAACACAATCACGCAACATAAACAGCACCGCTACCGAGCTTGTGCCTGTATGCGGGAGTCCCCTGGGAATGTGCAGTTTGATAAGAAAATAGGCAATTTTCTTTGGAGAAGAGACCTTCTTTTCATTGAAAACAGTCCCAAGGCCCCTGCTTCACACACGGGGGAACTGTGCAATGATAGTTTGCATGCTTTACATGCTCCATCATGTTGCCTTGAATATATTCACCCATTTAAAAATGGCCTCAGACAAGACAGGTAGGTAAATTGTCTGCCCCTGAGGATAGGAAATCAATTGCGAAAAGAAAAGACATGTTTGCGTACCTGACAGCTTTGGAAATGCTTGACTTTCAGAGAACAAAAAGGGGATAGAACAAACAAAATTCAGATCATGGGGAGCACACAAAATAATAAGAAAAACTAATTATAATAATATAATTAATAATAATATCACTAATATATATATATATATATATATATATATATATATATATATATATATATATATATATATATATATATATATATATATATATATATACATATATATATATATATATATATAGACCAGGCATCTTCTATTGTCCAATTTTGGCTAGCCTGTAAAAATTGTAGCCTCAGTTTCCTGTTCTTAGCTTACAGGAGTGGCAACCCAGTGTGGTCTTCTGCTGCTGTAGCCCATCCGCCTCAATGTTTGACATGCTGTGCCTTTAGAGATGCTCTTCTGCATATCACAGTAATAAGTAAAAAACTTAATTTATAAAATAAAAAATAATATCTTTTTACCTTGCATTTAATGTTTAAATGTTCTCTCAAATAATATCTCTACTAAAAGACAGAAAATATTACTGTACAAACTGTATTGTAAATAAATCAGATGAATATTTTCATATTAGTCAATAATGTTACTGTAATTAATTAAAAAACTGAATAAATATAGATTTACACACATTTACACAAGTAAATAAACAGAATTAATGATGGGCTAAAAATCTGTGGAATTCTGTGGAAAATCTGCAAGATTCTGCGCGTGCAGATTCCGTGTGGGCCTATTAAGTAATTATTTGAGTTACTGTTGCCTTTCTGTCAGCTCAAACCAGTCTGGCCATTCTCCTCTGATCATCAACAAGGTATATTTGTTGTCATGTGTATATTTGTTGTCATATCTATATATATATCAGAATCAGAATCAGTTATATATATATATATATAATTAAATCTGCTGTAAAATCCTTGAATTTGGACATAAAGTTGAGGTCAGAGTTATAAGCCAGCCTGAATTTTTTGCCCCCGTTTATTTTTTCCCCAATTTCTACTTAACAGAGAGAAGTTTTTTTTTTTTTACATATTTCTAAACATAATAGTTTGATTAATTCATTTCTGATAACTGATTTCTTTTAACTTTGCCATGATGACAGTAGATAATATTTTACTATATATTTTTCAAGACACTTTTATTACAGCTTAAAGTGACATTTAAAGGCTTAACTAGGTTAATTAGGTTAACTAGGCAGGTTAGGGTAATTAGGCAAGTTATTGTATAATGATGGTTTGTTCTGTAGACTATTTTCTTGTTTTGTAGAAAAAATTAGCTTAAAGAGGATAATAATTTTGACCTTAAAATGGATTTAAAATTTTTTTAAATTGCTTTTATATATACCTGAAGGAAACCCATGTGAACATGAGGAGAACATGCAAACTCTAAACAGAAATGCCAACTAACCCAGCCGAGGTTTGAACCAGCGACCTTCTTGCGGTGGAGTTTGAAAAATGTCTGTTTGTGATTTATTGTCTGTTTTTGTGTGGCAAATTACGTTAACAAACTGCCTGTACTTTTAATATTTTATATTCTCTGCACTATTTCTTAAACAATATCTTGTGACAACCTACTGAAATGCCTATAAAAATCTATTTGTCAATCTGCAGTGTTGAATTTTCGACACTGAAAGTCGACAGAGCAGAGATAAAATTTCCATAAGCAATTCACATCCGTAAATAAACAGAAAACACTGTGTGAACCCCAATATACGGAACCTGTTAAATAATGGATATTTTTTTACAGTGTGGATATAACAAATAATAGATGAAAACATTGATCGATCGACTGACCAACTGATTGATTGAACAAAAATGGATAGATGGATGTAAATAACTATACATAGACAGACAGACGGACAGACAGACAGACAGACAGAGGAAATGACTGACTTTCAGAGAGGCATTTATAAGAAATTAAAACACAGCAAGTTGTATTTCTGAAAGGAAGAAGGTGGAGGAGTTCTCAGGTGGGAGTTCCAAATGTTAATGGCTTAAATTAGGGTCACCGCAACAGGAAATCGCAGACGACTGGGGTGTCATAATTCATCAGAGCCGCGCTCAGTAATGCAGTGTAGGAATAGGAGATGCAGGAAAGTCAGCCTTTCTTCCACCATGACCTCATACTGCCAATACGTCTCACCACAAGACATGCTCTCCGCCATTTAGACCAGAGAGATGATTTGTCAGTCTCTCTCTCGCTCGCGCTAACCAGCAGCTGGTGCAAATACACCTCCTTCTGTCACTATGAGCCAGTTTCTTGTCATTTGCGCAACTATTCTTACCACAATTTCTGTTTTCTTTCTCGCTCCATCTACAAGCTGAGTGTGCAGACTTTAGCGGAAAACTTTCTGCTCTCTTTCTGTATTATTAGGACCTATAAAGTGGAACAAGGGTAAACTAGGACATGAACCGGGGGCCTTTTAAATGAGAGCAGAGAAGATACATTTTTGATATAAACATTATAATTGATTTGGAGTTTCTTCCATTATATGCATCTTTTTAGCTTGTTAGAGGTGCTTTCTGTGTCGTATTATAGAGAGTTTGGCCACAATATCCTATAAATCTGTCAGTATGGTCTTAATAATAGATTGGAGGAGAGAATGCCAACAACTTTCCTCGGTTCATTGACAACATTACTGAAACAACAACAAGTGAGGGTCTTAAAGAGGCATAAAATGCAGAACATTGCGTGTGGCGGTTTCTCAGAGAGACCCTCAGGGCTGCAGTTTACAACACACACTGCCAACTTTTAGACAGGGTATCAATCCAAAAGCCTGGATACTTGAGCATTGTCTGTCAGCGAATATCAAGTGCACTAAATCTAAGATTACCAAATTAAGAGGAGGCACTTAAGTGAGGTATCTATTAGACGCACACACATATGCACATATGGGAAGTCAAAACGTATGCAGTTTTTTCATGCACTTATGCTTTTTGAATTGTAATAATCACCATATTAATAAATGGAAATAAATTTTTTTAATGAATGTAAGATTTAGTATATTATATTTGTTTACTTCATTTACTTACATTTTAAAATTACATTCGTATTATATTTTCCTTCTGCTGTTTAAAGACAATAGCACTCAAGCTTCATGATACTCAAGTATTTTTTTCATAAAACTGAATAAGAATTAAATTATTAAAATAATGAATAATAAATATTAAAACAGGAAATGTAAAACTCTTATTCCAATTGAAAGATTAGTTACTATTTGTTGAATTAATTCATTTAACAATTAATTATTAATAATTTCCTATATTATCTATTTTTAAAATTCAGTTCAGCATTGAAATTGTTATTTCTGGACAT
Source organism: Danio aesculapii (assembly GCF_903798145.1). Taxonomy (NCBI): domain Eukaryota; kingdom Metazoa; phylum Chordata; class Actinopteri; order Cypriniformes; family Danionidae; genus Danio; species Danio aesculapii. The sequence goes on from NC_079440.1 coordinate 35,165,959, forward strand.
TGTTAACATAGGGTACTTGGCGAAGGTAGTCCTGAGCCCATGTGGTGATATTGCTTATAGATGAATGACGAATTTTTAAATGAGCAATTATTTTAAAATGTTCTACTAGCTCATTTAAAAACAGTAATACTTTACCTGTATTACAAATATTTAAATACTACCTAAATAAGCAAATATAACAAATAGGGAAATTTGTAAATATTTGTTCGGATGCATTTTTAAATTGCTTTCTCAATTGCTTTAAAGGCAGAAATAATAAACCTTTTTATATTTTCATATATTCATTTATTTAGATTTTTATTCATAGTATTTGTTCTGCTCTTTTAAAATAACTTGTACTTAAAGTACTTGACCTGCATAATAAATATTCAAACAAACAAATCAATACACCATGTAGTACACCAATGTATACCAGGTAGATCTACATAGTTAGATCTACAACCCCAAATCAGAAAAGAAAGCAAATAAAAAAATTAATTCTAAATTTACCTTGACTTTCATTGCAGATAATACAACAAACATTATTTATTATTACATTATTTAGTGTGTTCTTTGTGATTTTAATTATATTTTTTAATAACACGTATTGCATTTTTGGTTCTTGCAACACATTTCAAAAAAAGTTGAAACAGTACAGCATTTATCACTTTGTAATGTTGCCATTAGTTTTCACAACACTTAAAAGATATTTGGGGACTGAAGATATCAAGTGATGAAATGTTTCAGGTGTAATTTTCTCCCATTCTTCCAGCATACAAGTCTTAAGGTGGGCAACAGTACGGGGTCTTCGTTGTCGCATTTTGCACTTCAAAATGTGCCGCACATTCTCTATTGAAGACAGATCAGGACTTCAGACAGGCCAGACAAGTGCTTGTATCATCTTCCTCGGCAGCCAGGACTTTGTAACCTATGCAGAATGTGGTTTTACATTGTCTTGTTGAAATATGCACCTGCGTCTCTGGAAAAGGCAGCATATTGTGCTCCAAAATCTCTGTACCTTTCAGCATTATTGGTGCCATCATAGAAGTGCAAGTTTTCTTTGCCAAGGGCACTGAAACAACCCAATACCATGACAGACCCTGGCTTTTGAAATTGTTGCTGGTAAAAGTCTGGATAATCCTTTTTTTTCTTTGGTCCAGAGCTCACAGCATTCATTTCTCCCCAAAAAATACCTGAAATACTGATTCATCTGACCACAGTTCACTTTCCACTGTGTGATGGTCCATCCTAGATGCCTCCGAGCCCAGAGAAGTTGATGGCGCTTCTGGACATTGTTAACATAGGGCTTCCTTATTTGGCAAAGGTAGTCCTTAGCCCACGTGGTGATATTGCTTATAGATGAATGACAATTCTTGATGCAGTGCCTGAGAGATCGGAGATGCGATCTGAGAGATCGGAGATCACGGTAGTTCAGCTTAGGCCTGCACCCTTGTACTTTACACACTGAAATTCCTCCAGATTCCTTGAATCTTTTAATTATGTTATACACCGTTGAAGATGAAATATCCAAATGTCTTCCTGTCTTTCTTTGAGGAACATTGTTTTTAAACATTTCAATAATTTTCTCACATATTTGTTGGCAAACTGGCGATCCTCTGCCCATCTTTGCTCTTAAAGGACTAGACTTTTCTTGGATACTGCTTTTGTACCAGATCATAATTACATTCACCTGTTGACATCACCTGTTTCAAATCACATCATTACTTAACCAATTTACCTGATTACTAGCTTTAAGCTGCTCCTGTCACAACTTTTTTTTTGGAATGTGTTGCAGATCTGAATGACAGGAAAGGATGTATATTTACAAATGGAATTAAGTTAACCAGACAAAACATGAAATACTTTGTGCTCATATTGTCTGCAATGAAATACAAGTCAAAGTAAATTTGGAACTCACTACTTTCTTTTTATTTGTGTTTTCTGTTCTGTCCCAACTTTTTCTGATTTAGGGTTGTATATACAGTCAAGCCTTGGGGTATGGTTAATTTCAAGCTTGACTTTAAATAGAACTTATTCAGATGTTATTTTCAAGACTTAAAATGTTTAAGCTCACTTTTGAAACGCTTCTATATGTCTGTGAAAGATTCCACAAAAAATTATTTCAATGAAAATCTACATTCTTTAGATTATGAAAATATTCTTTACACTATGAAAAATGTTTTTTTGAAAAACTCTTCACAAAAATGTTCTTTGGGGAACAAAAAAAATCTTCTACTATTTAGTGGGGTACACAGGGGCATGGACCCTGAACCCAACAACTATGACATCACTGCAAAAGCCAATTTTTGGTTTATTTTGGCACATTTATTATTTTAAAGAGTGTAAAGTATATCTAAATAAAGACACACGAATCTCACCTGAACAGTTGCACTTATTTTATCTATGTGCCAAATTCATACTGTACTAGAGGCCAAGAACAAGAACCGGAAAAAAGCTAATTAGTGTTCAAAGAGAGTTAAAGTAAGCACACAGTAAAAAAAAGGTTTAGCTACTCAAACTTGATTTGACTGTGAACTAAATCAATGTGAAACAGCTTGAGATTCCGACACAACAGCAGAGAAAAGAAATGAAGATACTTGCAGACTTTATCAGTCAGGCGATGTGTTTTTCTCCAGTCACACCAAACCTGCAGGAAAATACTTTCAAAACAAAGTGCTGGATGTCATTACTGATCATTCAAACTCATTCCAAAACATCATTATCTTGTAAATCTAGAGGAATGTCAGAAAAATTAAAGCTGCCTTGACCATATACAGGTCTCGTCCGGGCATCCTGGGCACATTAAGAATTAATGGACTCCTCGTCATGTCCTTTCCTTGAACTGCAGATACTTTGCAAACATTTCTACACACCTAATAATTATAAGGACAAAAAATGAAAAGGTGTTTTTGTGCATCTGGAAATGAATTAAAAGACAATGACCTGGCAGAGAGCAGGACTGCGACTTTCTGTTTAAAAGTTTATTTTACTATTTGAACTGATACTTTTTTCTTTAAAGATGTACTTTGAGCATGAATAAATATATAAATTAACTTCCTTTATTTATATTCATTCATTCATTCATTTTCTTTTCGACTAAATCCCTTTATTAATCCCTTTATTAATCCTCACACTTCACTTGTCACAAACCTGCTTGACTTTCTTTTTTTCTGATGAACACAAAAAAGATATTTTGCAAAATGATGCTGGAGACCGGTAACCATTGACTTCCATAGTAGGAACAATAAAATAATTATGAAAGTCAATGGTTACTGGTTTTTAGCTTTGTTCCAAATACCTTCTTTTGTGTTCAAATAACGTGTAAATTTTCCTTTTTGGGGGAACTATCTTTTTATTTCTCACTTTTGGACTCCACTGTACATACGTTTCTAAAAACAACAAACACCTAAATCTTTCAACTGCATAATTATATAAGAGTATCATCTTCTCTTCACACATAACAATAAGAAAGAAAAGTTTTTTGTGCATATTCAGATGCTAAAATTAGACATTTTGTCTACTTCTGATCCATTTTTGCTTTAAAGACATACATGGAACTACATTGTATCTATCTTCATTTCCGAAACTTGCTGTGTTTTCAGGTGTCAATGTCATTTTTAATGAGTATTTTTATTGCTTTTTACTTTTAATTTTTTGCAGAAAGCTAAACTGCATCTCTCTGTTGAAAAGTTTGACTATTTGAACTGATACTTTTTGCTTGTACATTGAAGCACTTTGCGCATGAATAAATAATTTCCTTTGTTTTATATATATATAATTCTGAAATTATATGAGGTTTCTTAAAAGGATATAGTTCACCCAAAAATTAAAGTTCTGTCATTTTTTTCTCATCCTTCACTTTTCACAAACCTGCTTGACTTTCTTTTTTTCTGTTAAACACAAAAAAAAATATTTCGCAAAATGCTGGAAACCGGTAACCATTGACATCCATAGTAGGAAAAATAAAATAACTATAGAAAGCCAATGGTTACTGGTTTTCTGCTTTGTTCCAAATACCTTAGTTTGTGTTCAAATAATGTGTAAATTTTCATTTTTGGGGGAACTATCTTTTTATTTACGAAAAATAATAAAAAAATTTGGACTTCAACGTACAGTACATACAGTTGAAGTCAGAATTATTGGCGCCCCTGTTTATTTTTTCCCCCAATTTCTGCTTAACGGAGTGCAGATTTTTTTTCAACACATTCCTAAACATAATAGTTTTAATAACTCATTTCTAATAACGGATTTATTTTATCTTTCCCATGATGACAGTAAATAATATTTGACTAGATATTTTTCAAGACACTTCTATACAGCTTAAAGTGACATTTAAAGGCTTAACTAGGTTAATTTGGTTAACTAGGCAGGTTAGGGTAATTAGGCAAGTTATTGTATAATGATGGTTTGTTCTGTAGACTATCGAAAAAAATATATAAAGGGGTGAATAGTTTTGACCTTAAAATGGTTTTTAAAAAATTTAAAATTGCTTTTATTCTAACCAAAATAAAACAAATAAGACTTTCTCCAGAAGAAAAAATATTATCAGACATACTGTGAAGATTTCCTTGCTCTGTTAAACATCAAAGGAGGGCTAATAATTCTGAATTCAACTGTATGTTTCTAAAAACAACAAACACAAAAATCTTTCAACTGCATAATTATATAAGAGATTCATATTCTCTTCACACACAACAACTAAGAAAGAAAACCAAAAGTTTTTTGTGCATATTCAAATGCTAAAACTTGAACTCCATTGTATATATGTTAATATATATATTTCCAAAACTTGCTGCATTTTCTGGTATCAACGTCATTTTTAAATGAGTATTTTTATTTCTTTTCTTTTTATTGCAGAAATCTAAACTGCGTCTCTCTGCTGAAAAGTTTGACTATTTGAACGGATACTTTTTGCTTTAAAGATGTACTTTAAGCATGAATAAATATATAAATTAATTTCCTTTATTTTTTATATACATTTCCGAAATTATATAAGATTTCTTAAACGGATAGTTCACCCAAAAATTAAAGTTCTGTCATTTTTTTCTCATCCTTCACTTTTCACAAACCTGCTTGACTTTCTTTTTTCTGTTAAACACAAAAAAGATATTTTGCAAAATTATGCTGGAAACCGGTAACCATTGACTTCTATAGTAGGAACAATAAAATAACTATGAAAGTCAATGGTTACTGGTTTTTAGCTTTGTTCCAAATACCTTCTTTTGTGTTCAAATAATGTGCAAATTGTGGGGGGAACTATCTTTTTATTTACAAAAAAAAAAAAAAAAAAAAAAGTGTTCTCACATTTGGACTCCACTGTTTCTTAAAACAACAAACAGAAAAATCTTTCAACTGCATAATTATATAAGTTAACCATATTATCTTCAGACATAACAATAAGAAAGAAAACCAAATGTTTTTTGTGCATATTCAAATGCTAAAATGAGACATTTTGACTACTTCTGATCCACTTTTCTGATCCATTTTTGCTTTAAAGACATACATTGAACTACACTGTATCTATCTTAATTTCTAAAACTTGCTGTATTTTTATTTATTTATTTAATGCAGAAAGCTAAACTGCGTCTCTCTGCTGAAGTGCACCACCCGATGGAGAGGTGAATGAGTGGAGTGCAGATGGAGCGTATGATTGTCCTGCTTTAAAGGGAGACTCTTCCAGCAGATGAGCGCTGATCCTGGTCCTTGACTCTGTGTGTGTTCATTCAGGGAAAGCGCTTTTGGCCCACTTGCTGACATACACGAGTAATGATAGTGTCAGTAGACTCGGCTGGTCGCTGGCTTCATTCTAGAGCTCCCTGCTTCCCATTTACTACTCCTCCTCGCTCTGTTTTTCATTTTACACCTTTTCAGTTCACGGTGTTTACAGTGTGAAAGTAAATTTTGACTCTAATTGTTCATATTTTGGTATTTGTGAGTATTAAGGTTAAAAGCAGTTTTTAAAAATAAGTCGATTCATTTGAGAACTCATAGTTCACAGGTGTATTTGAATTGACTGTCATATGGGAAATTAATTGTGATGTAATTTAAATTGACAATTGGTAGAATTATGAGAAACATGTAGGTCTATAAAATAAAGTGATTTTATTAAATACAACAAACACTTCACTTCAAAAGATGAAGTTTGTGAAAGAAGTTGGTTATGCTACCAAAAGCTGCATATGTGATCAGAATTTCAGAAGACAGTAACGATGAAATATGTCTTGGTATAATATATATATATATATATATATATATATATATATATATATATATATATATATATATATATATATATATATATATATATATATATATATATATATATATATATATATATAATTTTTTTAAATTATTATTTTAAGTAATAATTTCCAATTTTAATAATTTTTTTTTAAATAATGTCATTACTTAAAAATCATTCTCATATGTTAATTTAGCCCCAAGGTGTTTCTATATATAACAGTTTCTTTTAAAATGATCACTGTTGAAACAGGTTGTGTTGCTGATATTTTATTCAGGGTTCTTTAAGAAATATAAATGTTTGAAACAACATCATTTATTTTAAATGTATTGGTAATACTTTTATTTGTCACCTATTGTGTTGACCCACAAACCGACAGTTTTTAATTTATTACATTATTCTATACACTCACCGGCCACTTTATTAGGTACACCTTACTAGTACCGGGTTGGACCCCCTTTTGGCTTCAGAACTGCCTTAATCCTTTGTGGCATTGATTCAACAAGTTACTGGAAATATTCCTCAGAGATTTTGGTCCATATTGATATGATAGCATCACTCAGTTGCTGCAGATTTGTCGGCTGCACATCCATGATGCAAATCTCCCGTTTCATCACATCCCAAAGGAGCTCAACTGGATTGAGATCTGGTGACTGTGGAGGCCATTTGAGTACTCATTGTCATGTTTAAGAAACCAGTCTGAGATGATTTGTGCTTTATGACATGGTGTGTTTTCCTGTATCCCGAATTGTAGCCTCAGTTTTCTGTTCTAGGCTGAAAGGAGTGGCACCTGATGTGGTCTTCTGCTGCTGTAGCCCATCCACCTCAAAATTCGATGTGTTGTGCGTTCAGAAATGCTCTTCTGCATACCTCGGTTGTAACGAGTGGTTATTTGAGTTACTATTGCCTTTCTAACAGCTTGAACCAGTCTGGCCAATCTCCTCTGACATCAACAAGGCATTTGGACCCACAAAACTGCCGCTCACTGTATATTTTCTCTTTTCGGACCATTCTCTGTAAACCCTAGTGATGGTTGTGCGTGAAAATCCCAGTAGATCAGCAGTTTCTGATATACTCAGACCAGCCCATCTGGCACCCTTAGCCATGCCACGTTCAAAGTCACTTAAATCAACTTTCTTCCCCATTCTGATGTTCGGTTTGAACTGCAGCAGATCGTCTTGACCATTGCTACATGTCTAAATGCATGTTGCTGCCATGTGATTGGCTGATTATAAATTTGCGTTAACAAGCAGATGTATATGTGTATTTAATAAAGTGGCCAGTGAGTGTATACCTTGCTATTTTTTATTGGAAAACATATGTTGTCATCAAGTCAGTTTGTATTGAACGGATTGCATTTTTGCCACTTTATTTTACATTCTTAACAGTCTTTAAATTTGAAACACTAAGGCATTATTCTCATAGCAAATTTAAAAAACAAGCTTCTATCATTGTCGACAACAGATTTAGAAGCTCTCAACACAAACCTGAAGATGTTTGATACATGTTGTATTATGCGTGGAATATTTACTGTGAACAGAGCTGCTCCGAGGCTCTGAAAACACTGTCATCAAAAGATTCTCCTGTTAAAATATCACCGTGCTGCGCATCAGATTTCATATTCATTCATATATTTACAAAGCAATTTTTACAATTTGAATATAAGCCATATATTTCTTCTACTTGCCAACACCAATTTTTACTCACATTTAGCACTTTACACTTTAGCTTCTGTACTGTCAGTAAATTTCCATTATTGAGAAAACTCCTCTTCTATTATAAATTAGATTTCACAACAATAATCTGTAATAACTCTTGATATCCATTTCTAATTAAAAGCAATACTCTGCGTATCGCTTGCAGAAAAATGCTGTCAGTGTAAAACTGCTGTTGCTTCTCTTATGAATGCGGTGTGAAATGGGCCTCAGGGTAGAAGAGAGAAAGACAGAGGAAGAGATTTGGTGGATGAGGAGTCCAAAGTGTATATATGTGTGTGATGGCTGTTGGCCAGGTCCAGTAGAGTAATGGAGCAATTGATTGCTGATTGACCCCAATGCCACTAAGGACACTTCTTTCTGTTCAGCCACTGCATTACTTTTATTTTCATTACGACCACAAGAACTGAGACCTGCAACCACCAGCCACTCAATGACACATTATACAGTCAAACCAAATATTATTCAGACGCCTTGGAAGGTTCTCATATTATCACAGTTTAGAAAATGGTAATAAAATACGATACGAAATCAAATTCATCTTGATAATATCAGATCATTTTGATAAAAAGGTCCGGTGTGAAATGGATAACAATCAACCAAAAATGAATCAGATAACTGTGACAACATTTACACAACTATCCATATAAACTTTGATAGGCCACCATGATGTTGTCAAGCAGGTTTTTTTGCAAACCTTCAATATTTTACTAAAACCAAACTTAACCAAACATTAGTTGTTCCTCTTGTTTGTTGCACTAAAAAAATCTGGATTCTTGTAACCCAAAGCTGGGTCAAAATGGAAAACAAACCCATTATGTTAAAAGTGTCATTTAAATTTAGTAAAAACATCAACATTTTTATGTTTGTCCATATTTGACCCAACATTGGGTTACAACAACCCAGCATTTTTAGTGTTTGCTTTTTTTTTAAATTTCACTTCATTCATTTTCCTTCAGCTTAGTCCCTTTATTCATCACGAGTCACTACAGCAGAATGAACTGCCAAATCATTCAGCATATGTTTTACAAAGCCGATGCTTTTCCAGCTGCAACCGAGTACTGGGAAACATCCATAGACTCATTCACACACAAACACTATGGCCAATTTGGCTTATTCAATTCACCTATACTGCATGTTTTTGAACTCTGGGGGACGCCGGAGCACCTGGAGGAAACCCACGCAAACACAGGGAGAACATTCAAACTCCACACAGAAATGCCAACTGACCCAGCCAGGACTCGAACCAATGACCTTCTTGCTGTGAGGTGACAGTGCTAACCACTGAGCCACCTTGTCACCCCTTTATGATGATTTTTGATTATAACATGTCAGTTTAATTTATTTTGCTATCCTGACTTTCATAAATGACAGTGTCCAGAAATATATAATAATATAGTAAAATAAATATTAACTAGAAATATATAAATTATGACTAGTACAAAAGTATCAGAAATTAAATCTGGCTTCTGAATAATTTGTGGTTGGACTATATAAAAGGAAAACACTAAGAGAATGAGGAGAAGAGTATCATGGACAAGTAAAAACTGACCTGTTCTGAGGGACTACAGCTGAAAGAGTGAGCGGCGAGAACCGAAAAAACCCCCACATGTGATCAAGGGTGCGAACACAGCAGACTTGTGTGGAAAAGCAAACGGATGGATCAGAGTGAATCAGCGAAAACACAACCTCTTTCTGAAAGTCACTGCAGGTCAATGAGCGCCTGTAAAACAAAGAGTGAAGAAGAGCTTGGCGCATACATTAATATCAGTCATTTCGTAATTCTATTATAATGCAATTATTCATCCAAACATGTAAACATTTTAAGTTTTAACTCTTTAACTGACATTGTGACTGTCTGGTTGACATTTTGGTCATATGTTATTGTTGAAAAAAATAAACTAAAAAACTGCTTAGAGTGGTGTCAGAAACATTATTTAAGCAAATAAACTGATCTAATTTAGTGGAAGTTAAAGTGTTTAAATGACACAAGTATGTATCTTACTATAATGATTAGGGCCAGACAGAATCTGCGGACATTTTTTCCTATTTTTGCGCAATTTTTTTTTTTAATCTGCAGATTTATGCTGAATTATTTTTGGTGTATCGTAACAAAACCTTTTATATGTTAAATAAATGATTCATCTTTAACTTTTATTTAATGTTTAAAATGCAAATCCTATTATATCCATTTATTTGATAAACAAAGCAGATCTCTCATATAATATATCTACCATGTATCTACTAAAAGACAGAAATTATTACTTTACAGTATTACTGTAAATCATATGAACGTTTTCATATTAGTAATATTACTGAAATTAATTAAAACTGAATAAATATACATTTACACACATTCACACACAACTAAATAAATAGATTTAATGATGGGTTGAAAATCTGTGGATTTCTGCGTGTGCAGATTCCATGTGGGCCTATAGACATGATTTAATATAATACATAGTTGCTTTTTTAACCCACTTTTTATTTTCAGAGACCATTAAGAGGCCAGAAAATAAGTTAAAAAGGGGACTTCTCTCATGTCAAACTTAAAAAATGAGTCTGTGAGGAATAGACGTACCATACAGTCTGACGTTTTGCTGGCTGTTGATCATTTAGCTGCATGAAAAACATTGAAAATGCTTTAAAACATTTACTATAGTAAAAAAATGCAGAAAATGCATTATGAAAAGCAGACATTTGGACAGTACAATCCACATACCAATTCCTTACAGTCACAGAAATTTCATTTGCTTTTTTTAAATATGGTGTCTACCCTGTCAAAGGCCCATTAAAACAATAACTATAACCATATATAAAGACAGAATTATATTCATAATACAAAAGAATGCAGAGTTCACACCATGAGACTATAGCGATACCTGTGCACAGGAATGCTTAGGTTAGAATCACTTTCAGAAGGAGATTTTAGTGAGAGACTTTAGTGCCAGATTGCAAAACTTCAGCGTGTGCCCATAATTGACACTCTGATAATGTGTATTAGTGTGGACACTAATACAGTTTGCAAGTGTGAATGGACCTTTTGTGGTTTATGGCATTTGAACACACTCATCAGATGAGCATCATTTCAATTTTAAGTAATACTGACAAATCTTTCACTTTTTATTAGACATTGAGAGAACAGTAAAGGCTCTTAAAGCTAATAAACTACAAGAATCATAAAATCAAGGTGTCTTTTCAAAACACAAACTGTATCTGGAATACTTTGGAAACCTGAGAAGTTGTTGTTTGATGTTTATATTCAAGAAATAGCTTAAGATGTGACTGCTCATCCAACTGGTGTGGATTCGAATCCTGTTGATATTAGGTCCAGTAGACAAATGGAGCAATTGATTGCTGACTGACCCCAATGCCACTTAGGATACTTCTTTCTGTTCAGCCACTGCATTATTTTCATCACAACCACAAGAACTGAGACCTACAACCACCAGCCACTCTATGACACACTATACAGTCAAACCAAATGTTATTCAGACATAAACAATAAAAATATATAGTTAAAAACATATATATATATATATATATATATATATATATATATATATATATATTCGTAATTCAAATGAATTCACACCATGACTATAGTTATACCTGTGCACAGGAATGCTTATAGATTATAATCACTTTCAGGGAGATTTTTGTTTTCATTGAGAGGACAGTGAAGGCTCTTTTTAAATAAAAAGCAGCAAAGTAAAACTAATAAACTATCAGTATTATAAAATCAAGGTGTCTTTTCAAAACACAAACTGTATCTGCACTATTTTGGAAACCTGAGAAGTTGTTGTTCAATGTTTGTATTTAAGAAATAGTTTAAGATGCAACTGCTCATCCAACTGGTGTGGATTCAAAGCCTGTAGATCACCGATGTCAAACTCAGTTCCTGAAACGCCGCAGCGCTGCACAGTTTAGTTTCAACCCTAATTGAACACACCTGATCAAACTAATTGAGACATTCAGGCTTGTTTGAAACCTGCAGGTAAGTATGTTGGAGATGGGTTGGAACAGTGCAGGGCTGCGGCCCTCCAGGAACTGAGTTTGACATCCCTGCTGTAGATATTAGTAAAGTGTGTCTTAGGAACAGACAATGTCTAATTTTTCAAAAGTGTCTTCAATTTTTTAGCAGTAAATATTTTAGAAAGACATATTATTGCAGCTGTATACATGCAAAGATCATAACTGCACTGACACACAAAATAAATGAATAAACAAGAAATAAAAGTCTCAGAGTGTTCTCCTCTTTGGAGGAGAGAGAGAAAGAGAGAGTTCAAGCAAGATGCCCTATTTCGTTTTTTTTTTTTTAGTAGAAATAATAAAACTGCCCTTTTACCTCTGTTTTTTTGTCCTGCAGAGCCAATATTCACTTCACCTAACGCCAGAAGCAGCGCCCCATGCACGCGCCTTTTCTAGAAGGCTGTCGAAGTGGGCCATGATTGACAGGAACTCTTTCCACGCACTAATTGACAGAGTGGAGAAAGTATGAAAAATGCAAATCATCTGGCATTTCATCGCCCCGTTTTCATAATCAGGAACGGTTCGAGATTAGAAGCCATTTGTTTGTCTGTTTGTTTATTTATTTGTTTATTTTCGGGCGCACGAAAAACTGTGGGAAAAATCGCTTGCGTTGCAGATTTTATCCCTGTGATAGCATGTTTTTCGCTTTGTCTATTCAGCACACAGCGTGTCAGCGCGCGCGTTTGTGTGTGTGTGACAGCCGGTTGTGCGGCGGCGAAGGGTCGCTCACTCACCATCTGTAAATTGCTTTTTTTCAGCGGGTCGGTGCTGCGCCGGGGCTCCGCTCGCTGTGTGGAGGGAGCCGTTCCGCAGTAGTGAGTTTGTCGGCGTTTGGGGATCGCGCACGGTGCGCGCCCTGGGTCACTAATTCAATCCTGAGAGCGTTCTAAATAATTATTAATACCTGCTAAGCGTTAATAGAGCTTCATAGGCGATTCATCAAGCTGTCGATTTATTTTAGGGGTTGCGACATTTTGTGTCTATGATTTCAAACACGTCCAATAAACGTGGCCAGCGTACAGACCTCTAGAGGGGAGGCTTTTTATTGCAACCCTTTGAAAATGACCATTATGAGTCCAATCGTTAATTTAGTGCTCTTTTTGACAACCCACATATTCCATAATGACGTATGGATTGCTTGTTTGATTCTTACCAGGTATAGGCCTACATATAAAAAATGGTTTATGAGCACGATGTACACATTTCCAAAGTGCCCTCATAAGTGTGTGTGCAGTGCATTGTGCGTGCGTGCGTGTGTGTGAGAGAGGCTCTCTTGTAAGCTGAGCCATAGAGACGCTGACTACAGGGGAATCTCATCGGCAATGCAGCCTAGACGCCAAAGAACACACTACCTCTTCCTCTCACTCTCTCTTCCTACTCGCCTCCATCTCCATCATTAAATGCACCTTGGCCTATATGGTATGGAAACCACCAAGCAAGATCAAATTTGGGTCTTTAGGTACAGTACAGCTTTCTTTATGGTTCAGTGTAGCCTTCTGACTGAAAACGAGAAAACAAAGATAATAAAAATGAGCTTTGTCCTCATTCACACATATTAACTCACTCACACATCAAGGGATGATTATAAATAAACTGTCAACAAATAATGAATACAAATAAACTCACCTATCAAGACGAAAACAGTTTGTGCCAGTGTTCTAAGCCAGGATGAAGTGATGGCTGTCACACACATTGTCTCCTCTGACACAGCAGAAATGAGAGGAAGTCAGGAAGAAGAGTGGGGGAAGGGATTGAGAGTGAGCTGAGATTGAGCTTCAGTCTGGGATGCTGCCTATAAGCCGAACGAGGACAGACAGCATCTCAATGGCCACCTCCTGCTCCAACCAAACGTGGCCTGTTGTGTGCATAACACCGAAACATGACAAATGTCATGTTTAGCAACTCAGTGTGTGTGTCATCCAGGCTACATTTCCATTTGAGAAAGATGCATGCAGGCCTTCCCGTCGTCTGCTTTGATTAAAAAGTATAAAAAGCATCAATGTCAGTTACACCATAACAGTGCCTGAATGAAATGACAGTGGGAGAAAAAAAAAACTTTTACATGGCTGGTCAGAAAAAAAGTCTGAAATATATACATTTGCAGCATCAGTAGTGCCACTTCTCAAACTGTAAAGTATCTCTGCAGAGACTTCTGGATACTTAAAAGGGGAAAATGAAATTTACAGGGAAAACGACAGGAGAAAATAAGAAATATGTATTTTATTTTTTGGTTAATATACTAAAATAATCAACTTTAGTTTTCTTTTAGGAAATTCTAAGAGGGACATCCAGTATTTTTATATATTGCAAGTATTTTCTGGTAAGCCCTCTTTGTTTTCTTGGACTTGTTTTTCTCAAACTGATCTGCTGTATTTTGTTTGTTTATTACTAACAAAATGCACATGAAAAAAGCACAATCCGGACGGTGAATCAATGCATTTCCATACTCCAGTGTTTCCCTATTCTTCAAAGTCACTAAATGTCTAACACATTACAACGTCAACCAAGTCACCTATTACTTTCAAAATAACCAAACTGCAGTAAAAAGGGAAAATAAAATTATATAATTTACAATGAACAGAAAAGAATTATAACTAGTCTAAAACAGAGTAAACTGGCGTTTCGGCTAAATCACTGAATAAAAAAGATCACAATTTTAAAGATGTCCATCAATCTTAATATGCTGTTTGAGAAACTCATAAGTGGCAGCAGGTATGATGAAGAGCAAGTAATGCAACATTACGCCCAATGAAATACTAAAACATTCTAAAACATAACTAATGAATATGTTGTATACTTAATAAGAATTAAAAAAAAAAAGTCTTTAAAAATGAATTGTTTTTTTAAATATATTCTTTGTCGTATAGCGTGGATGTAGCTGAAGAAATATATGTGTAATAAGAAAAAAATAATTTGCAGATTGTCTTGCATGCGATGTAAAAAAAACTGATATTAATAGTATAAGGATAATGTAAAAACTGCTGCCTCTGACGCAAAGGCAGTGATATGAACACCAGAGGCAAAAGAGGTTAAGTGAAACACTTGGGAACTAACCATCGTCTTTAGCCTTTGATACAACAACAGGTGGACAGGCAAGAGCACTTCAAGTAAAACGAAAGAAAGGCTGTTTTTAACTTCAAACCAAGAACGCGAACCTGAAAACCGCATGGAAAAAAGAGACTCGGAATTAGACTCTCGCGTTTATCATGTCATATTAAACTTGTAGTGTTATTCGGATAATACCAGAAAACAGCTCGTTTTATATAACAGGTCTTCGGATGGAGAAACATTTGATTCAACACAATTTTGAGCAATTGAAAATTAATAGGATGATTTCCATTGACCTAAATACGCCTGGATAACCTGAAACATTAATACGCGGTCCAAACATTCAGACTAAATGCGCGTATAATGTTTGCAATTATAAAAAAAATATCATTCATCATAATATCTTAATTTTAAGTGTCAATTTGGTGATTACTTTGGTGATCGCAACCTGCCTCAACAACTATTTTTATTAGCCTTTGATTAACAGATCAACATTTAAAACCACTCAGAAATAATTTATTGCTACTGTTAAATGCTATAGGTTGGCGAGTAATAATATTAATGATACGAATAAATCACCCGAGCTGTTTGTTTATTAATTTATCTTTCAACTTCAATCGAATAAGTATTTTCTCAGAAAACATTTATGTTAATAAAAGTTTCCATGTTATAAAAGAATGTAACTGCACAGCGCAGTAGTGAAACTTGTTAATTTTAACGAGAATAAAATCTCCGACAATGAAACACTGTCTTCATATAAATAAAATTAATTATATTAAATTAATTAATTATGCTTTTTAAACGTAACAATAGCTAAACCTTTCAAACAGTAGTTCAAACTTATTTAATGTGCTTTATGCGGTGTAGGCACAGTGGTTTATAAAACATAGCGTTTTTTATTAGTTATTTCTTAAACTTCCATTATTTTACTTTTATGTATATTTTGTGGCTTTTAAGCAAAGGATATTATTTGGGAAATGAATTAGGTTTTTGTATAACACTTAAAACAGATCACATATTTAGCCATGAAAAGACACTTGTTGAGTCACTGGGAAACAGGTTGAAGCATTTGACAGAAGTTTTTATTAAACATTATGAAAACAAGATTCTGAACAACATTCCATTTCGAAACATTTTGCTTTGGACTTACTGACACGTAAGGACATTTATATTTTCGATAAATATATAGAAATTATAGGCTATGTACAGTTTTTTTTTTCTTTTTCTTTCTTTATTTTTTTTACATAAGAGAGCACACGGGACAGCACATGTGGTTATGTAACCCCAAGCCGCTGTGCCAGTTTAGACCAATATACAGAGAGATCGGTTCATAACTGCATCATAATTTAACCTATAAAATAATAATGTTAAGTGTATTTCAGGTGAGAATATCAAGCAGACACTAACCCAGGTAAAGGAGATCTTATTATTTGGCCGATTGATTTGTTAGTGAACTAAGCATACAGCAGGTCGGAAACGATTAAAAACTGGTTTAAGACAATTTACGTGCATTAAATAATCCGCTTTGGCAACGTTCCCCCCATACAGTCTGAACAAGATGGGCCATTATGTGACCCCAAATTATCGAGATCAAATGCGCATGATTAGTACTTGTAGTTAAGTTTGCACAAGTCTCTTTGTTATTGTTGAAATACATCCGGATTTGTTGTCGTGATATCTACCCGTAGTGTATTTGAGAATTGTCAGAAGCCTATTTATTATCATCACAGCATTGCAATGCAAAACAATAGGCAACTGCCCTTTATAGCGTATGCTAGTTTTTATTTTTTTATTGTAGTCATAAAAAAGTTAAAACAACCATTCTTTCCTTATTAAAGATGGTTGTCAGATAGTCGTCATCCCGGCCATTAAAAAACAAAAACAAAAAAAAAAAACCAACAAAACAAAAAAACAACAAAACAAAAAAACAACAAAAAAAAAAAAACTGTTCAAGAGATGATCGTATTTTGATATTCATGTCTAACCAGGTAAATACCTTCATTTATTCTGAAGTACAAAATTCACATAATCAGAGCTTCTGTTAATTGCTTTCGAATTTGGTGCATAGAATATTAGCAGCAATTAAATTCCTTGTGTTTATTTGCACTTTAGATCGACTAACTATGCCCACCCTGACAGCAATTCGATTATCACAGAGGAAATATTATATTAAATCCCAATTCTTCGAATCATAGTGCAGTAGGCTTTCCTTGAAATTGTACATATTCAGTAGGATAGAATATCTCTGTAATTTGCATGCTACTACATACAAACATTGTATTAAGACGTTTTAAATAATCAAGCAAAAAGGACTTTAAAAAGAAGGGTAAATTAACACACCAATTGACCTCTACATATGTACAAGTGGAAATAAATAACTCTGGCTCAGTTCGGTGTATTTTTTTCTTCTTAGTTCTTGCATTAAAAACAATAGAAAATAAACGTAATGTCTGGTATCATGTGATTTCGCAGGTACGGATGAGTTCCTTCACATACACGGTTTGTGTCGAGCAGAAGAAACGAAATAAAGAGAGTGGTTAAGGGCCATGCTTTTCATCCAAGTGCTGTATGGGGAAGAGAGAAAGGACCTGACGCGTTTGGAGTACCATACATGTCCCGCATGCAGGATTGGTGGGGTAATGCAGACTTGAGCAATGCTTGAGGGCCCTCAAAATTCACAAGTCCCCTCAACCTCAGTTTATAACTGAGAAAAGTCAATGATGTATTGCTATCTCCCTTTCTGGCTCATGTTTTAATTCTATCATCGCTCCATCAGAAGTCCATTTCGTTCCATTTTTTTCCTCATCGCCATTAAGACTAATCAATCCGTTAAGACAAAAAAAAAAAGTTTAAGGAGGCGACTGTATGTCCCTAACACAAACAAGTCGGAGTTTGCAGTTAACCTAATACTAAAACAAACAAAAAATAAATAAATAAATGACAAAATCCAAAATTGATGTGTTTCTCTGGAGGTTATGCGTGATCCCATATTTTGATCGGAGGTTTTGTGAAGTAGAAGGGTCCGTGCAGTCTTTGTGGAATATAATCCTAACATTACACTAACCTTAAGACTTTTATGGTGCAGTACGTACATACAAAAGAAGTGAAGGTTTTTAAATATGGCGCTGTAATGTTAGGTTGTACACTCTTAGAAATAAATGTTTTGCAGTTTCTTTTCAGCACTTAAAGTTCAACAAAGAACTTCTAATCAATAACTCCATCGGCTATAAAAGTGGGTGGCACTTTGAAGAAGAAAAAGGTTTGGATTTGACAATATGGGCTCCCCAGATTTCTATTGGTTATCTGGGTTCTTTAAAGATCCAGTACAAAATCAAAAATGTTTTCCGTTTGCATCAGACTGCACAACTTTTATTTAAAAGAGTGTATGTTCTAAAGCGAACCTCTGAGTGTTTATAAAACCAACTAAAATTAAAATCACACTGAAAATCATAAAAAACAAATACGTTGGTGAGGGGAAAAGTCTTTAACAAGAATCACTCTCACATGAAGAAATCCGTGGAAGTGGTTTTGCCGTGATTGCCGCTGGACGGGTCCCGAGTGTTGCCGCCGCCGTTAAAGGCTCGGCTCGCGAGCTTCTCGTACTTCTCCTTGTACAGGTCCCGCTCTTTGATCAGGCGCGCCACGTCTTGCTTGAGTTGCTCCACTTGGCTCTGAAGCGTGCACTTTTCGCTCTCGAGCATGTGGCGCTGCTGCACGCGCTTGTAGCGGCACGACTGCGCGTAGCCGCGGTTCTTCAGGGTTCGCCTTTTCTGCTTCAGACGGATCACCTCCTCTTTGCTGAAGCCTCTCAGCTGCCGGTTGAGCTCGCGCACTGTCATGCTCACCAGCTGCTCGTCCGAGAAGCGATCCTCGAGGCGCGCGTGTGCGTGGTGGCCGTGGTGATGATGATGGTGGTGCACCGGATGGTGATGACCGTTCGTGGCCGCGGAGAGATCTTCTCCCACATACTGCTGCCCGCGGAATCCCTCGTAGGGCTGGTGGTGATGGTGATGGTGGTGGTGGTGCGCGTTACCGATGAGCGCTTCCACCGCGTCCTCGGGCGTCAGGTTGAGGGCCTCTGGACTGATGTGATGCTGATAATTGGGAATCCAGTAGAGATCTTCCATCTGCGGTTTCCCCGAGGAGCCTTGGGTGTTGTTGTTACCGTTGCCACTGTTGTTGTTATTGTTGTTGACGCCGTTTACGAGGTTCTGGCCAGGCTGCGAACCAGGGCTGGGGGCGCAGAAGCTGGGCGAGGAAGGCACCGATGAGCAGGGTGTGCTGATTGGGGTGGAGGACAGCGAACCGGGTGGAAGACGGTGGCAATAGCGGTCGGCCTCCGGGGGCTCTTTCTTGATCTCAAACTTCATGAGGTCGAAGTCGTTGACATACTCAATAGCCAGAGGGCTGTTGGGCAATTCTGCGCTCATGGCGAGATCGGTGGCCATGTCAGTCCATGCGACGACACCTACCCTAACAGCCAAAGTGTCACGCGTGTGTTTCACTGGGGTTATGATGAAGACGACTGGTTAAGTTGACAGGCCAGGGTCTAATACATAGGCACGAGCTCCTATTTATAGAAAAACATATGCCCATGCATTTAAATGTACTTATACACCTGCCACTTTGCCTCTTGTTGACAACTTATCCCAGGTCAAATTCACGCGTTAATATCACTGGCCAGGGCGGCAGAAACTTGAGACTCGTGAATTCAAAACCACCAACCTTACTCGTCCTCGCTTCACTGTGGTAAAGCACACATGTGGTTGCAGAGAAATTGTCCTTAGAGCAACGAGACTTCAAATATCCTTCTTCAGCTCTGCGGTTTTAGTTCCCTCTAACTGGTGGCAACAAAGTTTAAGCGTCCATGAACTTTCTTCACATGTCTAGAAAAGTCCGACACACAACGCGCGTGCATCAAGTTCAGAACACGTCAGACTTTCCCTCGAAGTCCAAAGGAATGATGCTTTTGACAACCAGCAGCAAACGTGGACCGCAACAACGTGTGTGTGTGCGTGTGACAAATCTCCGTAAGATCCTCTGATGGGACGTGCCTCTACAGCCCGGCGAATGCACAATGCGCAATTCTGGCTCAGTTTACTTCTCCGCGTGGACAGATTTAAAGTTATATAGACTGTTGTCACAGTTAACGGCTTGAACTTATTTTTGCACTGTTGTCCACCGCTGACACGCAGTATCACTGGAGCACTGAATGGGGCAATGTACCACTTTATACACATGGCCCATCTGAGCGTCACACCCAGAGAACGGGACGGGCCAATAGGAGAAAGCCCAGCAGTAGACATGCATATTCCGAGAGCAACGCCTCTCTGTGGCAGCTGAGGCGAGCGCGCAGCAGCTGACAGCGCGCTGAAACAGGTGTTCCTCCCGCCCCCTAGCGACGTGGAAGGTGAACGCGAGGAAAGGGAATAGCCCAGCTTGTCTTACTTAGAAAATGTTTATCTAGAACAGAGCAAACACTTCTTAAACGTTATATGTAACTCTGTGCTCGGTAAAAACAGATGGATACAGCTCATTGTACAATGTAATAAATAAATATAGTGGTGATCCATTTATAATGTATAATATGTATTTTTAATATACTATTGCAGTATTTTCAAAAAGGATAACAGTCATGTCACAGCAGGACATTTTAGGTTCCCAAAAGAAAAATTCAGTCAAAAGTTCTTATAAGAACCTTTTATATTTTTAGATTTTTTTTGTGCGTAAATGGGCATGATGTTAAAGGTTCTTCATGTAGCCATCAATCCCAATAAAGAACCTTTTTACTTTCAGCGTGACACCTTTTCCATTACATTCTTAATAGTGGGAAATTGTATTTTTAACAAAAAGGTCAAGAGAAAAGTTACTTTTAAGAACTATTCACGGAAATGTTCTTATTTGAAAACGAACCTTCATACTTAAATATGCTTTATTTGCATTAATGTTCATTATGTTCATCTGTCTGCACACTTCTGATTATTAATAGCATCCTGTATATATATTCATTTATTGTAAATCTCTGTTTATAGCTAATACAACCTGTATAGAATAGTACATCCATCTGAAAATATTACCATAGTTTTTCTATAACTGCACTTTATAACTTATACCTGTATCCTGCACTTGCTGCTATTGCACTGCTGGTTAGACCGAAACTGCATTTCGTTGCCTTGTACTTGTACATGTGTAATGACAATAAAGTTAAATCTAATCTAATCTAATCTAAAGGTTTACACCTAAAGGTACAGAAAAATCTGTTTTTGGACTGCATGCCATAGATTATCAATTTTTGGTTCCCATAGAACCTTTCAATGAACAGTTCTTTAAAGAAAAGTTTTAAATGAGATAATACATTTAAATGGTAAAATTATAGTTTAAACATATGCTATAACCTTTCACAAAAAAGCCAAAGTATTAAAGAGGCATTTTATTTAGTGTGGGGAACATTTGAATAACAATCTAACCTTTTATGGAATGGAAATGTCCCACAGATGTTAAAGATCTTCATGGAACAATAATAAAAATACTTTTATTTTTAAGAGTGAAAAGCCTTTAGCATCCACAGAACCTTCATTTCCACAAAATGTTCTTTAAGGTGGGGGGAAAGGTTTTTAAAACCTCTTATATGAAGTTATAACATACGTTCGGCATTTTGCGAGCAACTTACACGTGGTCCCCCTTTCTTCGTTAAAAAAGTATATTATATTTTAATATAATATACTTTAATATAAGTATAATTTAACAATTACGCAGCATCACATTCCATTTCACAACAATTGTTCATTTTCATTTAAATATTGATTAAGTTCTTATTTATCAAAACGTCCTATCGTTGGAAATGCAGGAGTTATAGCATGACGATAATTATTTGGAGTGAAAAGGAAATCCCTAGTGCGTTTGGACAGACCGTTTAAAGTTTAATTGATTAGATAATTATCTATTAAACTGCATATTTCCTCGATGTGCCGTGACAGTCATTCAGTGTATTGATCTGATAGGATAACACACACGCAACTTTCCTCCCCGCTTATGACCTATAGGCGGTGATGAACTCAATAACGCGTGATCCAGCAATAAAATCAATCCACATTTCCGCCGGATAGGGAAAAATGCGCAATTTGTGCGGGTGAGTTAATTATGATCCGCCTCGCCAGTACCAGCCACGCTCCGGATTTCTTTCGCAATTAACCTCTAATTGCATCTCGACTCATCTGCGCGGATCGACAAATAATTAAGCCCCACGCAGCGCGCGCCTTCATCACCACAGCATATGTCTTAATCAGAGGAGCCGGTCGCGCGCTGAAGGAAGTACCAGAAGATGAGGGTCAGTCTAACACGAGCTCTTTATCGCAGAGTAAGGAATATAGATCACTGCGCATTGTTAAAATAAGAGAGAGACCTATTCAGCAATCCTTCATTAAATAACCGGCACAATATGCACGGCACTGACCCGTTTAAACCAACAATCTTTCAGATAAAGGTGCTCAGAAGAACCTTTCAGTGAAAAGCTGCTGAAAGCATCGTTTTTGCTTAGTTTGAAGAACATTTTCATAATCTACAGAACTATTTTCCACTCTAAATAATTTTTTTTGTGGGAAAAAAAGGTTTCTTTAATATTAATTCGGACAGTTCACCAAAAATGAAAATGCACCCACCATTTTCTCACCTGGCTGTGAGTGTGGTGAGTTTCTTTCTTCAACAAAAAATGAGATATTTAGAATAATGTTAAAAGCTGGTGCCCTTTGACCTCTATAGTAGGCAAAAAGCACTATAGAATTCAATGGCTGTTGGGTTCCAACATTCTTCAAAATAAGAATAAGCTCAAAACAGGTTTGGAACAAGGGGAGGGTGAGTATGATGACAAAATGTACACATTTTTACTGTATTACCCCTTTAAAGGTTACTGATGGAACAATCACTGCCATTTAGAGTGATTCCAAAGTGCTTCCATATCAATATCAGAATAAAATCTGCTGCATAAATAACTTCTTACTATACGATTGAGGCCTTTTCTAACTTTACGTAACATGCTAAGACTTCCTTTCCAGGTGCCAATGAGTGAAATACAGACACGCTTGAGGCTCAAATCTGCCAACGGAGGGGAAAAAAGAAAAGGAGCCTAAGAGGACGGGACAAATCATATCAAGGTATTTGAAGTTGAAGGTGCGCTAAGTCATTATGGGGGGTTTTATCAAATAAGCACGAGTGGACCTCAAAGTCCAAGCTAAGCAGTCCGCTTTGAAAATGCCACATTTAAGAAGATCTGCCATCGTCCATTCAGTGAGCGGAGGTGGGTGGGTGTGGATGTGGCCGAGGGCTTGAGACATAAATTTTTGAAGTCAGGGCTTTCATTGTGCCTTTGCATATTGGGAGTTAGCTGCTGGTGCAGTTCTACCGATTTAAGCAAAATGGACATCAGCATGGCCAAGGAGAAAAAGAGTTTGATAGTGTGAAAGAGAGAGGGGGAGAGGGGTTTGAATTGGACAACTATGAATATGAGTGAGAAGGATTTGTCCAGTTAACCCGTCTTTAGCCAAAATACAGCAGTTGAGAGGTGTGAGGTGGAGTAGGGGGTTATCGGAAGAAGGTTTGGAAAGCAGGTTTTTGTGGGTCTCAAAATCTCACAAAATGCCCATTCAAATACTCAGCAATAATCGCTTGGCTATATTCAAACTAACAAGTATACAAACTTCTATGAAGTTCTCAGCAGAAAAGTGAGCCCTAAAGAGCCAGATGACAGAAAGCAGCACAACAGTATTAGAAACCGTATTAATCAGCAATTTTAAATTAATTGTAACAATGCCTGAGGACGTAGTTTAGCATGATTATTATATTTTTTTACAGATGTTTAATTTAATGCACTGCACTGTGATATTTTTATCTGAGCAGGTCATGGTAACAGTGTTTTTAGCGTCTCAGGTCACAGTAAATTATTCTGATATAACACTTTCATAACATTTTGAGTCGCTTATAATCAGGGCCAGACAGATTCAGGGACATTTTTTTACTATTTCTACAGAATGATTTTGAGGATCTGAAAACCTTATAACTTTAATTTAAGTTTTACAATCAAAATCCATTTAGCACACATTTAGAACCTCCTTTTTTAACAAAGCTAAAAGACAGAAAATATTATAATCAGAAAAAGTTGAGACAGTATGGAAAACACAAATAAAAAATAAAGAAGTGATTTCTAAATTTACTTTGACTTGTTTTGAAAAATCAAAAAGTTGGAACAGTAAAGCATTTACCACTTTGTAATGTTGGCATTCCTTTTCACAACACTTAAAAGACATTTAGGGACTGAAAGACACCAAGTGATGAAGTGTGTCAGGTGTAATTTTGCTTCTCATATTCTCTATTGAAGACAGGTTGGGACTGCAGGCAGACCAGTCAAGTAACCTCTGCAGACAGGACTTTGTAATGTGCGCAGAAAGTGGTTTTGCATTGTCTTGTTAAAAAAAAGCATGAGCGTTCTTGGAAAAGAAGGTAGTATATTGTGCTCCAAAATCTATATCTACCTTTCAGCATTAATGGTGCCATCACAGAAGTGCAAGTTACCTTTGCCAAGGGCATTGACACAACCCAATACCATGACAGACCCTGGCTTTTGGACGTGTTGTTGGTAACAGTCTGGATGATCTTTTTCTTCTTTGATCTGGATCATACAGTACACTTTCCACTGTGTGATGGTCCATCCCAGATCCCTTCGAACCCAGAGAAGTCAAAAGAGCTTCTGCACACTGTTAACATATGGCTTCCTTTTGGCACAGTACAGTTTTAACTGGCATTTGTGGATGTAACTACATATTGTGGAACTTGACAAAGGTTTGCCAAAGTAGTCCTGAGCTTATAGATGAATGACGATTCTTGATGCAGTGCTGCCTGAGGGATCAGAGATCACGGTAGTTCAGCTTAGGCTTGCGCCCTTGTCCTTTTCGCACTGAAATTCCACCAGATTCCTTGAATCTTTTAATTACATTATGCACTGTTGAAGATGAAATATCCAAATGTCTTCCTATATTTCTTAGAGGAACATTGTTTTTAAACATATCAATTATCTTATCACATATTTGTTGGCAAACTGGCGATCCTCAGCCTATATTTGGTCCTAAAAGACAAAAGCTTTCTTAGATGCTGCGCACTAAATCATAATTATAATCACCTGTTGACATCACCTGTTTGAAATCACATAATTATTTAACCAGTTTAACTGATTACTAGCCCTAAATCAATCAATCAATCAATCTATCTATCTATCTATCTATCTATCTATCTATCTATCTATCTATCTATCTATCTATCTATCTATCTATCTATCTATCTATCTATCTATCTATCTATCTATCTATCTATCTATCTATCTATCTATCTATCTATCTATCTAACAATATACTGACTGTAATAAAGGATTGGGACCACTTGAAAAATTGACTACGTGAGTAAATGCTATTTTATTGGGTAAACTATGAATTTAAAATAATTAAACAGTCGTTTTAAAATAAATTTCACATAGAATTATATATATATATATATATATATACATATATATATATATATATATATATATATATATATATATATATATATATATATATATATATATATATATATATATATATTTTTTTTTTTTTTTTTTTTTTTTTTTTTTAATGCATTTCTCCAACTCCAATTTTTTGGTTTAAGGAGTTAAAAAATAGTAAAAAAAATACAATAAAATAAAAAAATAAAAAAATCATTAAAAAAGAACCATAGAAATGAATGAAATCAGGAGCAATAGAAGAAGAAGAGGTAAAAGGCAAACAGAAATAAAGCAAGCAGAAATATGGCAGAAAGAGAGCAGCTTGAAAAAAGGCCAGAGGACTGTTACACTAATGACTAACTACTTGCAGTGAAAGTATGATCTTTATTGATGGGCTGGAGTCTTTGCTGAGCTGTAACAAGTTTGTCTTTTTTATGTCCAGGCGATCTATTGAGGTAGAGAAAAATTACACTTGACCTTTCATTCTTTCCTTTTTCTCATTCAAGTGAGATTGTCCTCGAAAAAAATGTGAATGTGTTTTCCTCCTTTCTCTCGCTCTCCTCCTCTGTTCTCTTTCACATGCGCTTTTACTAAAAATTGAAATATTGATCTTAATTAGAGTTTGCCGAGCTCAGCAGCTCGCGTTGAGCTTTGAGACAAGCGGCAGCAGACATCTGTCTAAGGCACTTACATCCTCGCCGTCACAGCGAAGGAATGAACGAGAGGGAAAGGGAGGGAGAGAAGAGAAAGACTGATTGCTCCACAAATTTCTCTTTTTCTTCACATGCAGATAACAGAAGCTGGTGAGTGACCATACAGAGAATCATGAATACGGATATAAGCATCACACCTCTATTTTTTTTCAAAGTATTGTTTGTCAGTTGTGGTTAATAATTTGCTGTACAAACTTCTTTAAAGTTCTTAAAGTCTATATGGTGATGCATGTTTTTACAAGATAAATTATTTGTACTTGTCTGGCACTTTAAAAAAATTGGTGCAGGAACAACTTGCCAAAACATTTCACAAAATAAATTAGTAACACACTGAAGTAAAAGTTAAATTATGAATAAAAAAAAACAAATTGGTAATTAAAAAGTACCCCCCCCCCAAAAAATAAATAAATAAATAAATAAAAGTAAAATAAAAGCAAATAAAAAGCAAAACCAGCTAACTCTGATTTAACAAACAATTCTGAAGTAGAAACATCTATCAAAACAAGATCAAAACAAGAGAACAATTCCTTAACACTTGATTGTTTCAATCAAACTTAAATTTGAAGCGTTGTGGCAACATCTTCCTAGAATAATGATTTACAAAATAATCAAGGCACTTCAACAAAAAACAAAAAAACAAACAAACAAAAAAACCCAAAACAGTAATCATAAGAAAAATACAAGGTGTAGATCAGGACTCTTGGCTGCCATTTCCTTATTTCAATGTTTTTCAGCATCAAGAAACTGTTTTACTCGTTTTGCTGTGTGATGGGACTCATTGTCCTATGAAAAATGCTGGATGATATAGGCAAAGAAAGAACCACGTCACCAGAGTACAGCTTCTGATAAATATTTGCATTCACTCTGCAATGTTTAAAGGAGCTGAACTTCAGAAAACCTCATCAATCCATGAATCTTGCTCCACCTTTGTCTGACTTCATGTTCATCGTCAAACTGGAAAAAGGCTGAACCAAAAAAAAAATGACGGTTTCCCATTGGACCCAAATAAATGAAACCTACTTTAATGCAGCACTATGTTTGTTTTTGACCTTAAAATAATGTCTCCAAAATTATATCAGTAGCAGAATAGCTAGATTAACCCTGCTGCAGTGGCTGCCAGATCTGCCTGCTGTCACCTGAAAGACACAAACCTCCACCTAACCCTGCCAGCAAAACTATGGACGTATATGCAAATGAGCTAGAGCGGAAAAAGGGGATGGGCTTTTGTTTTCATAGTGTAGATGGAGTTAGCCAAAAGCTAACTGTTAGAAGAAGTAATTAAATATGAAAGCAACCGCAACATGTGATCATAATTGTAGAACTTGGTGTAACAGAATATTTTAGCAGGTCAGTGGGCATGTTTTCCAACATGCTTCTCAGCAAAGGTTAGACAAGCTTTCATCCGGACAAACTTGTCACCATCTTGCAAACTCAGTAACTGCTGGAAAGCTTGGCTGCCAGTTAAATAGGGTTTGTCAGGTGCCAATTAACACAATCTCATTGGCTATTTTGAACACCTGTCCGGCAACCTACTTTGACCTGCACCTTTTCCACTATGGACAATGCCTCCGACATTCAGACTGCAGCTCTGACCATGATGTTTGATCAGAGAAGAACTGAACTGTTTTTCAATTCCAAGAAGGCAGAGAGTTCACTTGTGCTCCCTTGGAGATCATTCTTGCTAGGTCACCTCGGAAGAACGAACTCGGGAGACCGAAAAAAAAATCGAGAACGCGTTCTGTGAGAAATGAGATACTGGTTGTTTCTCAATATGCATTCTTCAACGTTCTTGCCTCCTCGTGTAACCTCATCAGCTGCCAAAGTTCGGTTTCAATACTCAAGTATATATACTAAATCTGAAATTGTTATGGATTTTTTCCCCTTTATTTTATCTACTGTATGTTAAGCTGCTTTGACACAATCTACCATTGTAAAAAGTGCAACAGAAGCTATTGAATAGCACCAGTAATTGCCCGCTTCCACTGAATGATACGGTATGGTTTGGTATGCTTTTATGGCTGTTTCCACTGTTAAAAGGTACCAAAAAAAAAAACACACACATACCGTACCACTTTTTGGGTACCCTTTCGAAAGGAGTGAGACACGAAAAAACAAAGGAGAAGCCAGAAAAAACTGATGATATTAGCAACCTAAAACTTGAACAAACTGCCATGTTTAACCATTATCATCACCTTTTGGACTGTTATGAACTCGGAATGACAGAATTACTTTCTAACAAGAGGTTACATGTGCTGGTGAAGATTAAAGATACAGATGAGAGGTTTGCATTGACTGTGGGCTATATTTCATATTGTTTTTGAACCCAAATAAGGACTAAATGTATGCTGTGTGTAGTTTTTCCTGTAATTGATAACATATCGGAGACCATAAGGGTCTGTATGTGTTTATATATGTTGCATTTATTTATTTATTTATTTTATACAATTGCAGACGTTTAAGGTCTCAAAACTTAGGGCTTCTGGTAGTACCTAGAATAGCAAAGTCGAGTAAAGGAGGTCAAGCCTTCTCATTTATAGCTCCTAAACTCTGGAATAGCCTTCCTGATAACGTCCGAGGCTCAGACACACTCTCCCAATTCAAAACTAGATTAAAGACCTATCTGTTCAGTAAAGCATACACTTAGTGCACCACTTAGGGGGCTTCCACACAGGTTCTGCATCTTGTTGATATACACTATGAACAGCAGCTACGCTAATTATTTTCTTTATTCTCCATTTCCACCTGGGGATACTCTTCCCGAGGCCCTCAGACTATGCAGAGTCACTGATTCGATCCAAGACCAATGACGAGATGATCCCAAGGTTTCCATATCCTGCACCAGGCCGTATCCTGAGCAGCTACTGTGATGGTCATGGAAGAGTGGAGAACATGAGACTGATTCCTGTGACGCTCCAGAGACAGACGAGTCTTCGCTGAGGCCAGCTTCCAGCCTCCGCCACTGAGACTGCAGCTCTGCACAAGACGTTTGGCCAGCGGAGAAATTAAAATGATCGTGCCCAACTGAGCCTGGTTTCTCTCAAGGTTTTTTTTTCTTCACTTCCGCCATTAGTGAAGTTTTTTTTCCCTCTCCGCTGTCGCCACTGGCTTGCATGGTTCAGGATCTACACTGTTCCTATTTACTGTGACCTTTTATGTGAAGCTGCTTTGACACAATCTACATTGTATAAGCGCTATACAAATAAAGGTGAATTGAATTGAATTGAACGTTACAGTAGACTATTTCACACTACCATTGATCTACAGTTGTAATTAAATCCTGTTCATAGAAAAGTTAGTCATGAACATTTATACAGAAGTATTTATGTGTATAAAGCATCTGTTTTGTGAGAAGTGCTCCTCATATATGTGAACGACCCGTACAGTTTTACATCAACATTTCCTCTAGCAAGAATGACGTCGTCTGAAACTTTCTGTCGTACACCACGCCCACCATTGGGTACCCTTTTGGCAGTGGAAAAGCAAGCCTGATAAAGGTGACCCATACTGTACCATACCACTCAGTGGAAACAGGCCATTACAGTGCTGTATCTGAAAGTGTCCTCGAAGTTTGATCTGTTTTTTGTACTTCAGAATATATGTAAATAATGAAATATGCATGGAACGTCCTCTTTTAATCAGGGTATCTTCTGTCCATTCCATATCAGTTTTCAAACAAAAAAAGGAAAACTAAGGAAACAGACGTTTTTCGATTTTTCTTTTGCTCACAAAAGAAGAGATTTTGGCTCGATTTTAGTTTTTTGGTTCAGGGTAGGAAAACAGATAAACGTCACCCTCAAAATAATAGTCCTATATATGTATATGTATACATATATATATATATATATATATATATATATATATATATATATATATATATATATATATATATATAAATTAAAATAGGAGGAAATAAAATAAAAACACCCTTTGTTATAGCCCCAGGGACCAATGTGTTCTTATTCTGGTCCTGCTAACTTCTATTAAAAAAACTAAACAATAAAAAAAGTAAACAATATTAATTATTATCATTTTTATTATTAGCCTATTATTATTATTATTATTTATGCCTACAGTAGCTCTGAAACAATCTTGCAAACCAGGTGTTGCTCGGAAATGGTTATCTTTGCATTAGGCGGACAGCAGCAAGAAGTTTGGCGCGAACTATAGGCATATATTATTATAATTATTATTATTATTCATTCATTTTCTTTTCACCTAAGTCATTTTATTAATCTGGGGTCAACACAGCGGAATGAACCGGCAACTTATCCAGCATATGTTTTAGCAGTGGATGCCCTACCAGCCACAACTCATCACTGGAAACATCTATACACACACTCATACACTACGGTCAATTTTAGCATACCAAATTCCACTGTACCACATGTCTTTGGACTGTGGTGGAAACCGGAGTACCCAGAGGAAACCCACGTGAACACAAGGAGAACATGCAAACTACACACAGAAATGCCAACTGACCCAGCCAAGGCTCGAACCAGCAACCTTCTTGTTTTAAGGCGAACGTGCTTTTTATCGTCACCTTATTATTATTAATTCTTCATTTTCTTTTCGACTTAGTCCCTTTATATTATTATTATTACTATTATTATTATTATATAGGCCTTGCTCGGAAGCAATCATGCAAACCAGGTTCTGCTCGGAAATAGCTATCTTTATTCTCAGCGTCAGGTGCACAGCAGTAAGACGTTTGGCAGCAAACTATGACCTTATTTTAATGACAAATGTCTAATAATACTGCTAATTTACGTTTTTATTTAATTTATGCATACGCAATGAATGTAATTGTAATGTAATTGATCAAATGACAGAATATGTAAACTTAGTTTATATATAATTAAATAATAAGAAAAGCCTGGGTGCTTATTCGCAGAGGACTAATATTTTGAGGGTGACGTCATGAGCTCAGATTTGGTTGGCCAATCAGGGCGTTTCTGCACCGCCTACATGTGTACAATGCATTTTAAAGTCGTTTATCCATTTTCCTACCCTAAACCAGAAAATCTTGTCAAAATCTCACCAAAATCTCGTCTTTTCGTTTTATTTTGTGAGCAAAAGAAAAACCGAAAAACGACCATTTCCTTAGTTTTCCTTTTTTGTTTGTAAACAGATATGGAATGGACTGAAGATACCCTGATTCTTTTACTCATGTTAGGATAACTTAAAATTTGAGTAGTAGTGAGCATGAAATTTAGGAAAATTGTTGGTTGTTCTATAACTTAGATCTACAAGACACAACTAACCATATACTTTATAAAAAAGAAAAAAAAAACATTTGAAATTCAAAAAAGACAAATAAACTAAGAGAGGTTAGATGATGTATGACAACTTTAGTTGATTTTACCACACCCCTATCGACATGCATTCTCTTGAAGTATTTCTCCCTGCATGAACGATTAAACAAACGAGAAAGCCAGACAGAGAAGTCAAATGAGGGAGCATTTGCCTTCTCTCCATCCCTCTATGTCACAGTAAACGTGGTTCGCATCATGGGCACAACCTTTATCTCGTTAACACGGCGAGCGGCAGGCCTGTCACTGCCAGCGAGTGTGTCGTGTTCCGCAGCGAGACCCTCGACACGGTGTATTAATGCCCCCTGTCGCTGCTGCTGCCGCCGGTTAACCAGGTTTCCCGTTGCGAGCGGCAGTCGTTTGTCACAGAGCACGGAGCACAAGGCCTTGCTTCACCGGAGCATTAATAGTCTGAATATCAGCACAGCGAGGGGCGTTCGGGGGATTACAGCTCCCATCATCCTCTCTGTGCCTCTGTTTAACACTCAACATTTTAATTACATTACCCCAAGGACGACGAGCGAAAGAGGCAGGAAAACGGATCCTCAATCAAACGTGCATTTACGGAGAAGACAGGGAGAAGAAAAGGAAAATGACATTGTCAGAAATTAGTTGTGATGGATTTGGTTAGACAGCAGTTAGAGAGGAAAAAGTGAGAGGTGAAGAAAAATGAGCTTGGAGGAGTGTGAGGGAGGTGTTATGTGTTTTTTTCCTTTTCCGATAGATTCCTTAAGACTCAATTACTGTGACAGACATAGTCCTGTGAGTGATGGTGTTCACATTCGTCTGGATCTCAGACATGTGTAGAGGAATGGTGATAGTTTTTATGTTAAAAGATGGCATTCGGGAAACAACATTGAAGGAAAATGCTTTGTGGTTTTATTGAGTTTAATATTTATAACAGAATTGTTATGATATTCTGTTGACACTTCAAATTGCATTATGGAACGTTGATCTCAGCGGTACGGTGGCTCAGTGGTTAGCACTGTTGCCTCACAGCAAGGTCACTGATCCGAGTTCCAGCTGGACAAGGTGGCTCCATGATATAGGTGAAATGGAAAAACTGAACTGGCTGTAGTGTATGACTGTGAATGAATGAATTTATGGGTGTTTCCCAGCACTGGGGATTCACAAGTTTTACCTAGCGTTTCTGAAAAGATCTCCGTCCACACTACACTACTAAAAACGCACATCACGTGACCAACCACAAACTCTGGCATGCACTTCAGCATATGCGGGTGCTTTGAGCACACGTCCCAAGATGATAGCACTACATGTCGGACAGTTCATAAAGGATCTACTGCTGGATCTCATCTAACTATAGTTGTTAAACGTGTTATTTAATTGATCTTGTTTTATCTAACGATTCTTTGGTCTTTTAAATCTATTACTTGTTCTCAGGTAACGCGTTTTAGCTGAGCGCAAAGATATTAGTTTATGTAACCACGTACACTGATTTACTGTGGTTACATAAACTAATTACTGTGACTGCACATTTGACTGACTGCTTGCCTTTATTTCCTATATTGTATAAATGTAATGTGCATTATACTTTTATAATGGCCATTATTGATTATTAAAACTGATATTCAGCAAAAGAGACCGGGTGTGCTTCGTATTTTTCGAAGAAAATGAAAGAAGGCAGCCATGTTATATGCTCAGTTTTGTTATAAATATCCATACAGTGAAGATGACGGTAAGATAAATATGTAGCTACATGACACCTTATCATTTTTGGTGTCTGCTAAGCTGTTAATATCAAAATTTTCAGTTCCTTATATCATGTTTTAATTTTATTGTTACTTTACTTATTCCTGTCTTATTTTACCTTGCAGTGAAGAGGCTGAACAAAGTTTCTGCCACCTATTTCTGTCTACAGCCACTGTTCTGGCGCAGTTTGGGTCTACTCTCTTTTGGAATGCTGGGTTAAGTGAGTACATCCATTTCATGGGCCTGCCTCTTGGACATCTTCCTTGGGTTCTTGCCTCTAGCAACTGCTTTGGAACCCTGTGGTTTTTCATCATGACAACATGACCCGAACCACTGGTCTCTACAAGTTTTAGCGGCGACTCGTCTAAGGTACCACATCTCCATCGCCTGCAATCTGTTGTTCTTGCTGCTAGTAACTGCCCAAGACTCACACCCATAGGTAAGAGTAGGCATATAGGTGGAAAAATTGCCACATGAACCTAGTAAAGCTGATGATTCTGGCATATGCTGATGATGTGGTACTCATGGCACACTCAGAGGAGGGGTTGCAACACAACTTGAATGTTTGGAATGCAGAACTGCAGAAACGAGGACTGAACATTAACCCAGCCAAAACTGAGACTATGATCATAAGCAAAAAACATGTCCAACACTTCACAAAGCTGGACAACATTGTCTTAAAGCAAGTGGAAGAGTTCAAATATCTTGAATCACTGTTAAGTGAGGATGGGAAACCCATCCCAATGTAGAAGGATCTCAATGCGAGGGTCGCTGCATCTGGCAGATTATATCACGCTTTAAACAGAGCCTTTCTCGGAAAGAGAGAAGTCTCCACCAGAACAAAGCTAGCTGTTTATAACTCCACGATTTTATTGTTTAGATAGTGAAACAACGTAGCCAGGGTGATGTGACAGACGTCATAAAGTAGCCCACACTGTTCCCTTTGATGATTTACCCAACGTTTCCTCTGAGTTTGTTTTCCATATCAAACTTGCAAAGTCTCAACTTAAAAGAAACCACAATACTGAACTTTGTGCACTTAATATTGAGAAAAAGCCCCAATCAGCCTCTGTTTTCAGATGTCTCCTTTTCCCCCCATCTACATTGATACGCAGCAGCATTTTAATACCAAAACAGCCTCTTCAGCATTTCCAAAGTGCTCCATTTTCGGGGCTCGAAAACTCTGTGGTAGTGTGGACGAAAGGCATAACTAGCTAAACTTATGCATTTTAAAACTAAAACGTATTAGTGTAAACAGGGCCTAAGTGTACTCTCAGTGCTGGGTTGGGGTTGGAAGGGAATAAAGACATATGCCAGAGTAATTGGTGGTCCATTCCAATGTGGTGTGACTGCTGATAAATCAGGGACTAAGTCGAAGGAAAGTGAGTGAGTGAGACCTTTGGCGCTACAAAGTGATTTTTATTGACATTTTGGTAGTTTAAAAGAATATATTGACTGGGTTGGTGAATTATGGTGCAAAAAAAATTATATATATATATATATATATATATATATATATATATATATATATATATATATATATATATATATATATATATATATATATATTTTTTTTTT
Organism: Danio aesculapii; assembly: GCF_903798145.1. Lineage (NCBI taxonomy): Eukaryota > Metazoa > Chordata > Actinopteri > Cypriniformes > Danionidae > Danio > Danio aesculapii. The sequence continues at coordinate 35,200,809 of NC_079440.1, forward strand.
TTTTTTTTTTTTTTTTTTTTTTTTGCAAAAAAACTTATTCTGTGCAAAAACAAATTGTATTTCAAACCATATCATGTGTTTTAATATATATTATTTCAAATGGCAATAAAAGTCACTTTGTTAAACTGCAAGTAAAATTTTCAGCATCAAAATTTGAGTATTAATGACAGAGTATCATTTTCCCAAAATGCACTTCACCCATGTGAATTATTGGAACAACTGTTAATAAGCTTTTTTTTTTTTTTTACATTGCAGTCAAGCATGCAGTTCACTTAATGGCCACCGGTCACTAATAAGAAGTCTAAATAACCTTTTACTGGTGCTCATTCACAAACTTTCACAGAAATTAATTTTTCCATTGTCAGTAGTGATGTATGAAACACTGTTCACACAGAGGTCACCTTAAAACCAAGGTGTTTTTGCTGGTTAGCCAAAAAAATTGTTTGATTAACAAACATCATCTGCATGGTAAACTTATTCATCCTTGCACAAATCTCACGCATTGATATCTACTGAAGTAAATTTTACCAGTCTAAACCACTTGACCTCACTGCAGCTATTTTCATATTCCCGAACATGTACACAAACACAGTCCCAAATGAAGAGATACACTACTGTTCAAATCACAGACCGATTTTATTGAGTAGCTTTCCATAGTTTGAAAATACATCATACAAGCTTACATTCCACATGATAAAATAATTTATTTGCATAACAAACTACTACATTTTTGAAAATCCCTGAGAATTACTTTACATTTTGAAACTAATTCCAAGAACTTAGAGTGTAAACTTCTGCATTTTGTTTTTGCAGGCCAGAATTTGATTTCTAAGTACTTTGAGCAATTCAATCAATTCCTAGAATTTGCATCTCGAAATTCTGAATCTAAATGTGTCTAGAGACCAAAACGTTTGTGAAGGAGTAATTTAAAGATGTCTATAAACTATCTGTGAGGCAGGGTCAATTTCTAAAATAAGAAAGAATGAAGAAAAATTGTTTCATTATTAATAATGGATTAAAACACCCACCATCAGCCCTCCTTTGGTGAGGGGTCTGTCTGCGTTGTAGAGAGAAATCGTGGCTTGATATGTAGTGTCTTTCCTGTAACAGAAAGAAGAAAGGAGAGGAAAAATTCCACACACAAAAAGATAAAACAGAAACACTTTGCAGCTCAAAAAGAAAAGACATGTTATCCAAAGATCTTCTGAATTACTGTTCTTTTTTTAATCATAATTTCTTATCTTTTTGGTAACATAGTCAAAACAAAAGCAAAGAAGACAGATTAAACTTTCATTTGGGAAAACAAAACCAACAGACATGAAATAAATAGCACCTGCTATGTAATGACAGCAGTAGCTATTGCTCTGTTTGTCCTGATAGAGGAGTGACACAGGAGTGTGTGATCGTCTCTGAGTGACTGATAGCACAGAGATGGAGAGACAAAGAGAAGACGCAGGCAGTGATGCATAGAGTCTGGGTTAATTTATGCAAAGCAGAGTGAAGTTTGTCTGGACAGCCACAGTCTTTAAAGTGAGAGTTACACTGTCATTAGTAACAATTAACCACTGATGCTGTAAGTCTGTGTGTTTGGTAAACTCAATAGATTTGGGACTTGAGACTCAGTTCTTATTCAAAACTAATTCCAGGGATAATTTAAGATAAAATGAATGAACTAACAACTTCAATTAAAACAAATATATATTTTCTGTATGATTTCATCACTTCCACCACAACTAATGGTACTGAAACATCGTTTTACTACCTGTTATTTGTTTAGCCAGAACGAACCAGAACTGATTCCTCAAAGGTTTGTTCTACATTTCTGTCATTTGACCCTTTGTAAAGCCCCACCCCACTTCTCTATGCATGACAAGTTTTCAGTATCAGCCATGGCACTCCCCTATCAATCTGTGCACTCCCCGGAAAAGTAGTGAATCATATCTGGAAGATGACCAACTGATTCCAGACAGAAGCAGACATAAAGGTCTGCAATTTGCACAAGAGGGATATATTCAGGATGTGAGCGTAACTCAAAATTACCAAATGCAAAAGTTTGGATCATTTGGTCTTAATTAAAATGTTATGCATTGATTCCGTGGTATAATTCACAACCGGTGTCCTTTTGAACAAGACAAATCTACATTGCAGCCATAAATATATAAGAGGCAGCCAAGATTTACTCATTGTTTACCAGTGTCTCAAGTTAGCTCCACTCATCTCACCTGTCATCTTCTGCACTGCCTTTGTTGTCACGTCACATCTCCATAAACTAAAAAAGTGGGCTCTCCCGGTTTGATAATGAAAAATATTAGTTCATCAGTCTTGAGTCTTCACATTTCCAGTCATCCAATGAGCGATTAATATCGTTATAGGCCAAATAATAAACTCAGACTATAGTAAGACCTTCCACATAAACGTATCCATTTTATAAACATCTCTAGATTATATTGGCCTGGCCTTACTGGATACCTGTTGTCTGTAATGCAAGTCCCATACGAGTCCCATACCCTTTTTACCATTTTTCATTTTAATAGCCAGTGTTACTTTACTATGCCAGGTTAATCGGACTGTTTTGCTTGTCGGACAAAATGTCAAACAGTGACGGGGAGTGAAGTGTTTTGATTGGCCAGGCCAAGAAACAACCTTGAAGGGTCAATTGTTAGAGTTTTGGTTATTTGCTTTTTGAATTGCTTAGTTGGGACCATTGGAGCTGCCATTCAAGAACTACATTGGCATTCTACTGTGTTTATGCTACCTGCTTGATATATTGATATATCACACAATGATGCTTGTGAATGAACACACAACGTACACTGTATAAAGTGTTATATGGCAAATATATATATATATATATATATATATATATATATATATATATATATATATATATATATATAGTTTTGTCTGGTTCTTGAATCTGATTGGCTGATAGGCGTGCAATATTCTGCAAACAACAGCACTTGTCCAGCCTCTTAACCATTCAACCTTAATACATTTATTTATAATGCGCTTTTCTCTGTCCCTTATGTATTACTCCACCCACATACACACAGCTACAAGCAAAGGACACTCTACAGATTGACAAATATTGCTGCTGTTGGAAAACATAATGGATTTTTGAGGCTTTTTTAGTCACGAATATAGTTGTTTAAATTGCATCTATGCAGTTTATTAATAAGAATAGTGCCAATTTTAAAATATTTATAATTTCTGAGAGACAGCGCGTCGGCGGCCATTAGCCTGAAATTTAGCAGAGCAAAGACAGTTGACGTTGTGAATGGCAACAGAGACAGCATAATAAGCCCTTAGGGGATAAAAACAGCATAATTTCTAACTACAGCTGATCAAATTATTATTAAACAGGTAAATGACATTCAATCTTTCTCTTTTGTATGTTGCAGTGCTGTATTTATACCATATAATTGTAGTGCATTGAGCATGAGATGGGACTTACATATCTGGAATGTATGTATTTTGTGTTGGCTACTCTTTGTTTAACCCTGAGTTGTTTTTTGGTTGGCCATCTGTTTGTTTCTATTGAGTCTCCTGCTTTTGTTAACGCAGACTAGTTCAGTAAAAAAAGAAATAAAGAAGAAATGCCCGCATGTGTTTAGTGTTTTCCTTATCGCAAACACAACAGTAATCTAGTAGTGATTGCGTTACTTTTTGCTTTTTCAGGGATAGTTATAGTGATCTCCTGATTGCAACAGAGAAATATTGGGAAATCTCTGTAGACTGATGACATTTCATGCTGTTCAGGCTTATAATCACAAAATGTCAGCAGTTTTGTCATCACTTTAGACGTTACGCTAGAGAATAGTTCAAATACTAGTTCTAAAGTGACGTTTATGAAGTAGCAACGGTTTCTGCTGTTTTGACATCAGCTGCAGATATGAAGGAATGGTGGAAGAAAGTAGTTCCTCATACAAAATAATTTTGAGACTCTCCGTGTTTGATATTATTTTTATATACACGATTATGCTGTCGAACTGTTGTATGAACACAATATCATACTCGTAGTGGTGCGATGTGGCTTTATCTCATCACTGGTGGGACACAATGCACGCCTCCCACCAGTGCAGATATACAGCCACAACACACTGCTAATCATGTGATGTTGTTCATATATATATATATTTATATATATATATATATATATATATATATATATATATATATATATATATATATGCACATATTTATGGAATAAAGAAAGAAAGAACGAACGAAAGAAAGAAAGAAAGAAAGAAAGAAAGAAAGAAAGAACGAACGAACGAACGAACGAAAGAAAGAAAGAAAGAAAGAAAGAAAGAAAGAAAGAAAGAAAGAAAGAAAGAGAAAGGAGGGAAAAAAATGTTCTGGAATATATGTACTGGAATACACTTATTCTTGCTAAAATGTAAAATGTTCTTATAACTTAAAAACATATCCAAGAATAATAAAATTAAATGGTATCCATCATCATCATCATCATCATCATCATCATTTTCAGAAATTTCTAAAATGATTAACACACCATTTAGTAATCTAAACCACTGATTGCAGTCAAAACCATCACAGAATTCTCAAAACATATGATTTTGTGATTTTGAGAGCAACACTTGTTTTGCCTGAGTGTAGCAGATGATGATTTCAGGCAACAGGATGAGAAAGTGACATGTGAAAAGCCATGGTGGTCTGGTGGGCACCTGTGCTATTCTGAGACGCAGGGATTGCCATCAATGATCCCAAAGGGGAACTGATCTGAAACTTGGCATGAGAGAAATAGGAAGTTGGCAGACGCATGTGTGTATATGTATAACAAGCCCAAATCATATAAATATGCAGACATGACACAGAAATAAACCTGACAACACTCACAAAAGCTGGATGGAAAGTGAACAAGCTCGGACACGATTTAAAGTGGTTCAAAAATTATGATCAAAAAAATCACCAGTAAACCGGTACAGTAAACAGCACACATTTAGAAATGTTTACATATAGAGAAGAGAATGAGTGAATGGCACGCTTCAGAACGGCATGTCCATGTGACTGTGAAAAGACACTGTTAGGGTGTAAGGTCAGAGGTTAATCACAGGGGTTTCACTTCTGCTGTGACTAATTTAAGAAAGGAAGTTATGAAGCATGAGAGAGAAGAAGACAAGCTTAAAAGAAATGACAGGCATTCTAAAAAGTTAAAAGAGGTTTCTCAGAACATTTGAGAGAAGTTGCTCATTTCTTGCAGAAGGAATGCAATGTGTTTGAGGTTGCATGTATATCAGGTTTGTTTTTTTAGTGTATAGAGAAACACGGTGTTCTATAAGGAGTGGCTGAAGTGTGTGTGTGTGTGTATGTGTTTGGATATAGGGGCCCCTCTCCTCTAATCCTCCATCAGTCAGACTGACATACCAGCTTCAGCTGTGCCTGTCCTTAACAACAAACCTAAATATTAGTAACCGCTCAGTAAGTATTATATACCTCAAGTTACAAACTCTTAAATAATATCAACCTCCTCGTTATTATTAACCCCATCCGTGCGTATTAAATAACCCAACTACTTACACCATAAATATTTATTATCTCCTTGCTCTTTATATATACAGTGACCCCATAAAGTATTTGGAATCTTAAGCCGCACTTATATATTAACACATGCACACAAGTGTAAAAGGGCTCATCCAATTTCAATGCATGAGATACTGAACAATCTAACTGGTGACTAAAAACAAATTATCAAAGACTTTTTCTTAGAGAAATGAGTTATTTTCCTGATCAGTTACCCCAATTTTTTATGGACATCCACAAATTTTGCTATGGGAACAATATAATTACCACTGAAAATCAAACAATCTCCTTTTCGTGAAATCGTTTTACTATCTTTCTTTAAAGTACTACTTGATTTCATAAAAGCAACTTACGCAGTGGCATTCCATACACTGGGTGTCGCTTGAGTATCTAAAGCATGGGTCTCAAACTCAACTCTTGGAGGGCCACAGCTCTGCACAGTTTTGCTCCAACCCTAATCAAAAACAGCTCATCCGAATAATCAAGTTGTTTGAAAGAGTCTTGAACACCTTGATTAGTTGCATCAGCTGTTTTTGATTAGGGTTGAAGTAAAACTGTGCAGAGCTGTGGCCCTCCAGGAATTGAGTTTGAGACCCATGATTTAGATCATTTGAAGGGCCAAAGATGTCAACATGTTCCTTTTGACCTACAATACTCACCTTTGGCCTGTGGGCCTGTAGCAGAAGGGATTTTTGGGGTATCAGGGTTTTCTGAGCCATCGGGAGAGCTGGACAAGGAGATGAAGGAGGGCAACTTCTCTGGACGAGAGCACGATGAGCCTTCATCTGCCAGTGTGGACTCTGAAGACTGAGTCTGAGCTGCATCCGAGCTGTGAGGAAAAATGTAAAAATAAATTATTTATTATTATATTATATTATATTATATTATATTATATTATATTATATTATATTATATTATATTATATTATATTATATTATTCATTTATTTTCTTTTCGGCTTAATCCCTTTATTAATCTGGGGTTGGTACAGCGGAATGAACCACCAACTTATCCAGCATATGTTTTAAACAGCGAATGCCCTTCCAGCTGCAACCTATCACTGGGAAACACGGGGAGAACATGCAAACTCCACACAGAAATGCCAACTGACCCAGCCGAGGCTCAAACCAGCGACCTTCTTGCTGTCAAGCGATCGTGCTACCCACTGCACCACTGCTTCACCTATATTATATTATATTATATTATATTATATTATATTATATTATATTATATTATATTATATTATATATTTAAATTAGCCTAATCAATAGATGGTCAAACTTTTTATTGAAGGTAAACTAAATAATATGTAATTTTTCTAAAAATACATGTCAACAATTTTGTGTACATAATAGAAACATATAGAAGGCTGTCAGTTTAAATAGTTAACATGCTCCATTTATCTGAAACAAATCACACAAATGTAATTCAGCGTTTTCATGTGCCTCAGCATATATTTAAATAATATATATTCATGCTTTTCTTTGCAAATGCTGATATTCAGATGTATGATTAAAATGTATTGTTTGTTTAAATTTGTGGGGGCTCGTCCGGGATGGGAGTGAGGTTTAGGAGGCTGAGTGTAATGGAGGCCAGCTAGCGAAGTGCTATGCAGGTAAACCTTACTCCTCTGACCTCTAAAGGTGCTCTAGCGACAAACGCTACAGGCCATGGTTTTAGCCTCATTGTTAGAGCAACTGACTTTCATGCAAAGAATCGGTTGTTCGATCCCAGCTCAGTGTGGGTTGGGTGGAGTAGGACCAGTGGGTCCAAATATAAAAAAATTACATTTGACTCAGCAGGATCACAACATCAGTGTAAAATGAGTGTAATTTTAATATACAACATATGAAAGCTGAATTAAAACAGTTTTCCATTTATGTATGGATTGTAAGGTTAGAAAAAACATTTGTCAAAAATGCAAGTATTTAACAATCTGAAATCTGAGGGTTAAAAAAATAAGTCCCCTTTAAAGTGGTCTAAATTAAGTTCTTAACCATGCAGTTTACAAATCATAATCTGTAATAAGTCCTTAATGTCGATTGTCAATCAATCGATCCACAATAGGCCCTTTTTACATTTTGGGGTTTCTCAGCAGTGAAAGGCGTCATAGTTGGGTAAACTCAGAGCGCAGTGAATGGGAGAGTACAACTGATAACTTTTTTACAACCCTATTTGCTGAAATAATAGAAGAAAAACTCCACGATAGTGTTATCAAGACTTTCAGAAAAAGGAAAAAAAATTGCGTTAGACTAATGACGGCAGCTAGAGGAGAAAAGAACGTCAAATTTACTCTCAGCCCCATAGATGCTGCATTAAAAACACCTCGCATAAGCAGTGATGACCGTTAAACGCGTCATAACGCTTCTTGTGAAAAGGGTCCATAAAAAAATAGTAAAATAAAATAAAAATGGTGGTGTCTAAGAGGCATTTTCTTCAGTGCATAGCAGACATCACAGGTATATTTTTCATCTCTAAATGTTAGAAAGTCATCCATTTGTCTGTCAGGAGAGGATCAGTAAACAAGCGGGCTGCATACAGGGGGCTGTGCTAAGATGGAGGACAACAGAATAATAGCACAATAATCCTGTGTAAAATTTGGATTTTACTAAAATATTTGTTGTTGACAATAATTTTGCCTTCTCTAGAATATAAAGTTTAAGCTCAATAAGTTATTATGTTTTTTCTTATAGCAAATGAGGTAAACTTCTTTTGCAAATGTGGTAAAAAGTCTTTTGATTTTAATACTTTGAAAAGCAGTTTTAGACTGTAATGTTCCAATGCCCTGCTATTTGTTTAGCTAGCTGTCATATAACCAAATAGAAAATCTACATGGCTAAAATAGTAGCCTATGTGAGAGACTCAGGGTTAATATTATTTTTGTTCCTACAGTCAGTGTTTGAGGAACTGAGCTTAGTTTAACAGTTAAGTCTAACTGAAATCGAATCCTACTGGATCGTGATGGCTGAATCGTATCATACTATGGAAGTCAATGGTAACAGGCTTTCAGCGTTCCGAAATATATCTACTTTAGTGTTCAAAAGAGGAAAAAACTGTGAGTATATACACGAGTAAAAAATTATTTTTGAGTGAACTAACACTTTAAATGTCACTCTGGAAAGATCTGAAAATGAATTAGAATTTAACAAGAGGGCTAACTATTTTTTTTTTTCAACTGTATTTCCACATTTGAATGATAACTGAAACCAGGGGCATCACTAGACCCCATTCACTGGTGCACGTGCCCCAGTAAAAATTATCAATGCCCCAGTAAATGCTTTGAGTTAGAGTGTGCTTAATATCTACTGTAATGTATTAATTAAGAGTGGTAGTCCCAGAATAGAGGCATTCTCTATTCACAACTGAATCATCACTTACAAAAGCAATGCAGTTTAATTGAAAACAATCGAAAAACAAAAACTGACGCATGTGCACAGAAAACAGAAAGCTGATGCGGTGCTCCAGCTCCTGTTGTGAATCCCAGTTGTTTACAAGCCCAGAAAACAAATAAACAGTGAAACTGGCGTGACCAGCCTTTAATGCAGAGGTGTTGGCACACAGCGAGTTTTGCAAATCAGCAAAATCAATGTTTAAGTAATATGATGACGATCCTAATTTGACTATATGGCTCCTGTAAGTTTTTTTTATAAGAAGCAGAAAAGAAAGATGATGAGTCAGGGAGGTTAGACTTAATAACATTAATACTTGGCCATCAGAGTCAAGTCTATAAAAATAATTCTTCTAGAATTGTCATCTGAAAATCATTCATTCATTCATTTTCCTTCAGCGAGTCTATTTGTTTATCACACGTTGCCACAACGGAATGAACCATCAACTTATTCAGCAAATGTTTTACACAGTGAATGCCCTTCTAGCTGCAACCCAGTACTGGGAAACACCCATACACTCTCACATGCTCATATATAGACTACGGCCAATATAATTTCTTTGATTCACCTGTACCACATGTCTTTGGACTGTGAAGGAAATCGGAGCACCAGGAGGAAACCCACATGAACACGGAGAGCATGCAAACTCCACACAGACATGCTAACTGGCCCAGCTGGGACTTGAACCAGCGACCTTGTAACTACTGAGCCACCGTGCCGCCCTATATGAAATCAATATTCATGCAAAAGAATTCTTTGACGTACTTAGCACATCACATCTTTTGTCTGGATTGATTTCTGTTATTTATTTGGAATAATAACTGTATAATAACAATATTTTTATACTACTACAACTAATAATAATAAATTGAATGAATTTATTCAGTACAGCAATTTATACATGGGTAAACAGTACACAATATATTTTTTGTTGGGGGGCCCGTGCCCCAGTAGACCTTTATGTCTAGCAACACCCCAGACTGAAACCATTCTGAAAATATAGAAATCCGAGCACCTTTTTTCCTGCTTAAATAATTGTGTCACATGGGAGGACAAGGCAATGTCAATGCAAGCCAAATGCACACTTTTTCTCTTTCTTTGGTTACATTTCAACTTTAATAGCAGCATTATTAGCAGACTTAGTTAAACTCAACCAGGGCCTGTTTTAAAAACTTTCCATTTGAAAGAAGCTTTTTTTTATTTGATTTATACTTATTAATACAAATGAAAATTATGAAAAGGATTAGTTCTTCCTGACCTCCTTAAAACATCTCTTGTACAAGCTTTCTTGGCCGCTCCATAGCTTGCATTAGAGCCAGTACGTTTCTTGCTCTGCCTGTGGTGCAGCTTGCATTTGGATCCACGTGGACACACACCAGTACTGGAGAAGTCTGGACATACCAGCGTATGTTTCTTCTTACACTGTAAAGACAGAGAGATAGAGAGAGAGAGATAGAGAGAGAGAGAGAGAGAGAGAGAGAGAGAGAGAGTGAGTGAGAGAAGAGAACATCCTTAATGCTTCATTCCATTAAACCCACACAGGAGGTTTTCAGGAATGGTTATTAACGTGGGACACTGGCGGGTACAGATTTCACCTGTGCTGCGCTCTGCAGGAGCTCACAGAAGTTATCAAAAGAAAGTGTTTTTTGTGTGATCGCACATGAGTAGGTGCATGTATCTGCTAAGTGAGAGAAGGTGAGCATGTGTTTGTGTGTGTAAGTGAGAGTAGGTGAGAGTGTCTGTGTGCCTGTGTAATTTGGGCGTAAATTGGTAGCTTCATTCTTCGGGAGACCCGATCCCTCCCACCTGTCAGAGGAGCTAATTATACCCCACTATGGGGTGAGGAGCGCGAGACGCGTGGATAAGTGAGAGAGATAGAGAGACTGGGCGAGTGTGGCCCACGTTGCTCCAGAAATAGAGAGAGTGTGTCTGTATGTGTGTGTGTGTGGCTGAAGGATCGTGTGTCCGGGAACAGTGTGGACTCCTCGTCACCCCTTGGGACAGACTGCCCCAGAGACATTCTCTCCAAAAGAAATCAGGCAAGTGTAACAACCAGCCTAAAATCACCCGATCTACAGTTATTACAGGAAAATAGTGTATCAAAAATTTTCACATAGACATCAGATTGATGCTATTAACGTTTTCGATGTAAAATAGATTTTTTAAAATGTTGTGTTAAACATCTTACCACAATAAACATAGGCTGCTAATCAACGTTTATAAAAGCATCCAGTGCAAACAACCACTTAGAAGAGTCAAGAGTACAAACACGCAAAACACAGCAAAGCAAAAAATATTAAACAATTTAAGGTGCAGTAGGTGATTGTCTTCAGAAACATTTTTTGTTGCGCTGGTTGAAAGCCTCTTAACATTCCAATAGAGGAATTACAAACCTACGTCACACATGATGTCACACAGGTTTCCGGTTGCAATAGCAAACATGTCATGTTGTGCGGTAGGATGCCAAATTCGATTGTTTTTTATTCACATTGGTTAATTTTTGAACAATGACAAAATGTGACACACTCCCTATATTGTTTTCCATGCTACTCTGAATATTCTGTCTGAAATAGGATGTAAATATGGCTTAGTAACAAGTGTAAATCCTGCACACCACTGGCCAACCACTTAGCATATAGTAGTTGCTTTAGGGCAAAGCACGTGAGAAAGTGAGACCAGCGATCCTTGCAAGCATGAAATATTGCACATTATGACAAGTTTTGCATGCTACACAACTGAAAACGTGCTAGATAGAATACCGTTTTTTTTTTTTGTTCAGAATTGTAGTATTATAAAGTACTATAATGTTTTCTTACTGGCTAATGACATAATCTAACGTAGTGGGTTGTCTCTGTCATCTTTAAGGTGCGCGTTCAAGATATCAGGAGGCGTGGCTTTGGACGGCAGGGGAGGAACTGTGTTTTAAAAATATTATGCTTGCCGGTTAGCATTTTGGCAGATCACTTACTGCACCTTTAACCAAAGCAAAATAGAAACAAATCAAACCATGCAAATCAAAAAAAAAAAAAAAAAAAAAAAAAACAACAACTACATCAGTCCAAACAAATTCACACAAATATTAAATAAAATGATGTTGTGAGAGTTAACGGACTCTACCAAACTACATAAAAAATGTACCAGTTCAAGAAATACATAACATAATGAAAAAAAAAATTAAAACAAGCTCCAAAGAAAGAAAAACAAAACACTAAAGCAAGACCAAATAAATAAATAATTTAATATGTTAAAGGCAATATAAAAAATAAGCAAAATAAATATGTTACCATTAAAACAGGTGGCATTAAATTAATCACATAAAAACAAAAACAAAACAAAACTGAGAACTGCAAAAAAGAAACAAAAAATAATAACACATCAAGAAAAAGTAGCAAAATAATAATAAAACTGTTAAACCAAGACAACAATAACAAAAAAGTTACCAACCCCCCCTCCCCCCCCCAAATTAAATAAAAACATTACAAAAGTGTAACATTCAAGTAACTTTCTAGATGACCCCTTTTGCTATATGTGCTGTTGCAAAATAAATAAATAAATAAAATAAAAATAATAATATATTTTATATATACACACATTATAGTTTAACAGGATTATGGCACCCAATGAATCTGGGTCTCTAATGCCCCCTAAATCATCCTATAGACAACATCATCACTCACCACACTCATGGCTAATTGGCCCAATTTGCTAAATCCCTTGCCACTTGAATTCAGTCGATTCCAATTCCACCCCATTTCAGAAGAGCATTTGGGACCTTTCTTTTTTTAAACACCCATTTGTTTCTTGTTTGACTGATAACATCCATGTCGAGCTTTAATCATTCAAAGGTCTGGCCAAGGCAGACAGAACAAATGTGTAAATTGTGAGAAATTACAAACCTTGTAAGGTGGGATAATCTAAGAGTACTACATCGGTAATACTACAGTAGCTCTTCTGATTTAGAACAATCCCTTTTTGTGCACACTATTCTTATTCTTACAGTTTAATTATTTACTTTTTTTTGTAGGTTACCAGTTCTCATCTCCTTCAATCACAATAAAGTATGAATAAGAGGTAACCCCAAAAATCAGACAGATGATAGTCCACAAATTTTGTTGTTGTTTTGTTGTAAAGCAGATAATCTTGAAGAAACTGTTAACAAAAAAAATGTAAAAGTAAATAAATAAATAATCATAAAAATATTCAATAAAAGGGGCGACGCAGTGGCGCAGTAGGTAGTGCTGTGGCCTCACAGCAAGAAGGTCGTTCTTTGTGGAGTTTGCATGTTCTCCCCAAAAAGATGCGGTACAGGTGAATTGGGTAGGCTAAATTGTCCGTAGTGTTTGAGTGTGTATGGATGTTGCTGCGTAAAAACATATGCTGGACAAGTTGTCGGTTCATTCCGCTGTGGCGACCCCAGACTAATAAAGGGACTAAACCGAAAAGAAAATACATGAATGAATATTAAATAAAATAAAAAATATATAAAAATATAAAATAAAATAAAACAAATGAATAAAAAATTTTATAAAAGTACAAAAAATTGTAATAAATTAAATAAAATTAATATTGGGCCCCTATGTCATCCCCAGTGTGGTCTAAGCTGGATCCGGGTTGTTTTTGCAGTGAAATGTACTGTACCAACCATCACACTGGCATCTCCAGAGCATTTATAATTTAACAACATTGACTGCATCTTCTCTCTACTTTCCGCCGCCAACAGAGCATTTGATGTATATTGACCACTAAGATGGCCAGAGCACGTTGAATTCACCAATTTCAGACTTATTGGTTGGCTGCAACGCTACAACCTGAAGTCAGTTTTTAATCACTCTTTCTGAAGTCCTGTTTATTAGTTACTGAGCTGTTACTGTAGTCTCTTGCTTTCCCTTAAATTCTGAAGGGTCATGACAGTAAACCTTTTTCAGGTCTTTAGGATATTTTGTTTAATGTAATTAATTCTCTGATAACCTCATTGTTGTCAGTATAATCCTTTTTAGAGCCTGCCACTCTTTTAAAAGAGCTGACACTTTGTTGCGCGGCAGTTTATTATTGTGAAAACACTGACAGATTTACCTGCCTCTTTCATCACATAAAATCCACAAACCTAAGTGGGAGGAGTTCTTGGCCAGAAGAACTCAAAGTTTCTTTAATTGGATTAAAGGGATACTTCACCCAAAAATGAAAACTTGATTGTGATCCAAAGTTAAAAACTGTTTTTCCTTTTTAGCTAAAAGCTGGCAATTCATATAATCAAATGAGTATTGGCACTTTGAGAAAATAATAAAAATAATACCTGTGGTCCCTTATCATAAATTAAGGTCTTATGAAGTGAAATTATCAGCCTTTGCTAGGAAATTATTATTATTATCATTTTAATTAAAGTTAACCTGTTAGCCAGCTCTCATTTTGGATATATACACCTACCTAACTTTCAATAGTAACAGTTCTTGACCCCAGTGAGCTACAGTATTAACATAAATTAGATATCATTGGAAAAAAGAAAACACTTTGAGCTTTACTATGGTCGATAAAAAGTGTTATGCTAAAAATATGAAAAGTTATAAATTATGAAGTAATGAGAAAGAAATTTGTACTGTGTTCAATATTGCTTTCTCATTTACAAACACAGAAAAACATTAATGTAATAACATAGAAAATGCTTTGAAAGCCAAGTGTCTCATGAGTTTATATTTCAAATTTGATGAAGATAGCATGCAAAATTCTGCAAAAAGTTTTCTGAGACTATATCAGTGTCCTTCCTTTCCTTACCGTCAGAGGCATTTTCTCGAAAATCTTCCCAAACTAAAGCAGTAACAGTTGCTGAATAATTTGGTCTGCATTTACAGTTCATGTTTCTTTGGAAAGAAGACACTTTAGGCTTCACTATCCATCATCTAGAGTTTATAATGCTCAAAGCACTGTTGGCTGTTAATAAATCAGGGCCATGATTTTAAGTAAACAGCTTCTACTCAAGAAAATGTAAAAAAGTCACCAACATTTTAGAGGGCCGTGAAACTCCCCTATTTTGGTCCAAGTCTACCTCAGAATTTTTTCAAAAAAATGTTTCGAGATGGGCGAGCAGAAGGAGAAATGGGCGTGGGCTGCAGAGCAGGGGAAAAAGAGGGGAGCAAACAACTGTTATTAGTTGGCTCCAAAATGAGACACAAACTGTGAGACCCATGATTTTATAGTTTACAAAGTTAAAATGTAAAGAAATAACCAGTAAGTAATTTAATTTTCTGATACATTTGTTATTCGTCATTTCATATACACATAACCACAATTTGTTCTGTCATTATAAAGATAATTGTGTTCATATAAACACTATAAATGAGGAGGACTTCACTCCTCTTCTATCATTGGGTCTGAATGCAGACACAGTGGATAGCAGTGCAGCAGGTCTCTTGCCATGTCTATTCCAACCATTAGCCCTGCCAGTTATCTGGAGGATTTTAAACATAGGTGAACACAGCAGCACGGATATAGGTGATGTGTCTGAATGATAACAAACTCAACTGATAACAGACAATGTCTGCCATTCTCCAATTCTCGTACAGCTCTCCTGACAAAAATGCTTGCTGCAAACCAACAGCTTTGCTGTATCAGCCTTGACAGAATTGTGGGGAAAACCATGCTACAAACCCATGGATCATGGAAACAAACACATACGACCCGTGCCGTGTGCAGAGGTGGTCTCACCCAGTCATTGGGTCTCACAGCTTGACAGGTCTGCCTTGCCTTCGGAAAGCACAAGCTCTCATGAATAATTAAGAAGCAGGGTCTTCTCATAGGATAAGAAACTCCACTATGAATAATAATGAGAAACCAACATGACATATCATCCCACTAGCAGATTTGCACTACGTCACCGATTTTGATCAAGCCCCAAAAATGATTTTAAACCCAGAAGATGAAATTAGCTGACAAAAGCTCAAAATTATCCAGTTTTCCTCACATTTAAAACTTACAGGTGCTAACATTGGCTTAACTGATGCTCAACACACACAACAATATGTTAAAATTAAAAAAAAAAGTACAACAGCCAATAATTCAGAGAGATATCTAAAATACCAATACTAAACGTTTTGCAGTTCTGCCTTTTAAACCTTATTTTAAATTAATGATAATTATTATGCAGTTAGATCTACTTCCCTGTTTCTTGCTTAAAGGGACACCCCAGGATGTATATAATAAAAACCAGAGAAATATAGTACATATACTTTTACTAAGTGCAAGAAAGTCTATGACAATAAATTGGATGAGGCCACACCCTCCAACAATAGCACAGCAGACGGAAAAACTTGAATCAATATATAGAATGGAATATATGACTGCTCAACTTCAATTGAAATTGGATATTTTTAAACAAAGATGGGCACCCATTACTATGTATCTGAACATGGCAACATAAGAATGGGAATAGTATAGTAAGAATGGGAATAGTACATAGTATTCCCAGCTGTATCCTTTGAAATTTTGTAATTTGTTTTATTTACTGGTAGTGCTACTTGTTATTATTATTTTATTAAGAAAAATTTTAAAAACTGCTGCTGTCACTGACTGTTTAATTCTGAAAAATGTTTTAATGTATAAAAAAAAAGAAAAAAAAAAGATAATTACACATTTTTAAACATGAATTGAAAAACTTTATTCTCTCAATATCAAGTCGTCTCAGCTAGTTTTCTAAACAGAAAATGCATTTCTCAAATGATCATACTCATTCTTAACTAAATTCTAAAGATTAGATTAAGATTGCAAAAATCTCCATTTAAACTCGCATTCATCCATCACAATGCAACTAAAGCATGCTAGATTGTGTCAAAAGTTTTGGCAAAGTTTCACCTCAAGAAAATTTAGTGTCATCATTATCATTCAATTTAATTAAGCAAATCCTCACCAGAGACATATCAATTACACAGCACAAATTAAATGCACTTTACCTCCCACTTCTGGATAATCTGCCCTCAGCAGTGGCTGCATGTAAACAATTGGTCAATATTGATTATAGACCGATTCATTGACGCATCTCTATCATGCAATAGCAATCAACCAACCAACATTTCTACAAATGATTGAAAGTTATTGTAGCATGGGTAATATAAATCTCACCTAACCTATAAGTTGATTGGCTATTTGGAATCATATCTAATTAGCAGAAAATCCCAGTGATGGTGTGGTGGACGCAGTACAGAGAAGCCTCATTAACTTTAATGTTCACTGCTGCGATTCCAGCAGAGAAAACACAAAAGCCCAAGTCCTCCCCAACCATGCTCTCTCATACATTTTAATTTACATAAAAGCAGGAAAATAGAGGGAAAAGAGAAGTGCGTGAGAGAGACGAGAAAAAAAAGAGAGAGAAGTGGATGGAACATCTTTATATCAGTGCAAGTTAACAATTTTCCACTTGATTTAAGAAAGGCTGGGAAGTCTCTGGGGCCTATTAGAAGAGCTTTCTACTGGCCACAAAGCAGAAAGAGTCAGCACATTTTACATTACTGAGACAGAGAGCAAGAAAGTGAGAGAGAGACGGAACGTAGGGATGGTGGTGTGAGCTATGATAAAGAGCTGGGAAATGAGAATAGTGACAGAGTGATAGAGGGATGAGAGTCAGAGGGAAAGCGATCAGGACGAGGTGCGAATAGATGAGACCGGGCAAACAAAAGAAGAAACGGGACAGGAAAACATGGGGAATGGCAGACAGAAAGAGAAAAAGAACAGAGCGAGGATGAGAGTGCGCTTTAACCCTTGCTCCGCTGGCGTATCCATTGCTGGCCTCTCGCCTGTACTGCTGTCATCAGCACTTTTTCACGTCCATAATTATGGTGTGCTATCCATCATATCTAAGACAGTGCTTTTGGGACGGCGCAAAATTACAGACCTAAGCACTTCGGCTAATAGAATAAATATTAATATCTCTCTTCTTATATATTCTCATTCTCACCCCAAATATTTAAATGAGCCCTGACAGCGGGAGAATGCATTTGTTACGATGAAGGGAAAGCAAAGAAGAACAAATGGAAGTGGAGGGGATGGGGGGGGTTGAGCGGGAGACAGACAGAGACAAAGAGAGAAGACGGGAGAAGCAGAAAACACTGCGGAGAAACAATTCACTAGAATGAGACAAATCCAAAGAGCAGAGGACTGATAGGGGCGGCGATGGAAGTTTCTGCAGAAAAACAATAAAGGGAGTAACTGTCAGTGTAAAAAAATAAATCACTTTCATTCTGGTGAATATGAATTATGCTGAAAGCTTTGCACTTTAAAATCTATAGAAAAATGACACTTCAGTTAAAAAGATGCACTCAGTAATTTTTTGATGGGCACATACAGCGGTTGTCTTGGACTTTCGTTCGGAACTGTTTGATATCAGAGATGTGCATGATAAACATGATCTCGATATGACAACCTCTACAAATCGAGTGCGAAACTAAAAGTTAGTCTATTGTATTTCTAGTAAACTATATGACGTTGAGTTTTCTCATGCCAGATAATTGTATTGAATCATATTGTATTAGATTTCATTTTAGTTTGTAATTAACCTTTTGATGGCACAATCAGACTGGTGTGATCAGTCTTGGCTGGTTCCTAGAGTGTACAATCACAGCCGTGTGATTAGAACGTTCAGTGTCACGTGATCAGCTGCTAAATCAGAATCTGCTTTCGTGCAAGGGCTGGTGCCATGCCAGAGAAAAGATGCACTTGTCATAGATTTTTTTTAAACAAATAATTTATGTGTATTGATGTGTATTTTACTTTTCAGAGATCTAAATGTATATACAAAACATAACATTTATGATTTGTGAAATGTACAAAAGTCTGTGGAGGTGACAATAATAATAATTTTTTAAACAATAGCTATGTTTCCATCCACCTATTTCTATGCGCATTTTGGATATGTGAGATGTACATAACTTTTGAAAATGTGGATAACAAATATATGCGCATAACTGAGTAGGATAAACTTTTTATCCGATAAGAAAAGATGCGAATGAAGTACAATGGAAACACTTTTACCGAACAAATTTCAGTATGCGCATTAAAAAAAAAGTCATGTGAATTTTGTTATAAGAGATCATGTGATGATAAAATGTGTGTGAATGGACAAAATGGCAGGACCACATTATAAAACATCTGAAATGTTGTTTCGGTCATTCTGAATTGCCTTAAATATTTCAGTATTAGTGTTATTATATTATTTATTACCTCCAGAACTGTCAAGAGCATCTGTACTCCGCTTCTCATGCCTTCGAACACCACCAGACATTCATTGCATGTAGACATTGTCTTCTGAGATGCGAGTCATTAAATAAATAAAGAAAAAATTCACGCAGCTTCTCCTACTGCAGCAAATTCCATTTTTACTTTTGATATTTGGCGCAGTTAATCAGGAAGTGGCGATTTTGTTCTATTTGACTCGTTGAGTGGAAACGCTGCTTTATTCGCACATCTTTTATGCGATATTCCAGTTTTGCACATAAATTCACATTTTCGGATGGCAACATAGCTAATGAAACAATGCGCTTTATTCTCATCAGATACACATTGTTTGTTAATAGAATGTTTACTCTATTCTTCTCCAGGTTAAACAGTCACTTCATGTATTGGGAGATGTTGTAAACCCAGCAGCTCTAATCTCATCATAGGTCAAATAATATGACCATTATTAAGCTGTTTAAATGATGAAATTCATGTTTTATCAAATCATTGATAATCAGAATATCAGATATTAGGACATTTGTCAATATTTACAGAGAAGGGGAAAAGAAAAAAACAAGTATATATGCATAAATCATCTGGACTGTAGTATTACATGACAAAAGACACGTCCCTATGGACACTTTAAAGCGATGTGTTCTAAATAATGGTCACATTTAAAAAAGTCTTTAAAACTTATTGACCTGTAATATTAAAAGTTTTTTTTTTTGGTAAAAAATAAAAACGTGACACTTTACAAAAATAGTTGGTCTCATTACTTGGATAAATAGTTCTTTCATCATTTACTCTATACTTGTTTCAAATCTTTATGAGTTTATTTTTTCTGTACAACACAAAATATATTTTTGACTGAGGAAATCAGTGGTTACACATTTTCAGCTTTCATTAAGATATCTTCTTTTGTGTTCAACAGAAAAAAGAAACGCAAGGATTTGGTGATGATCTTCCATCATTTCAAACCCATAAGAAAAATGCTTCTCTTTGGAATACAAATGAGGATTATTTAAAATGAAGGCATGTTAGCTGTCAGTCTCAGGTTTAGAGGTCCATTACCAAACACTAGCACACCACTGCCTCATAGATTGGCAACACACTGGTATACTATTCTGTATTGTAAACATTGTATTGTGCAAATATAGCTTGTGTGATATATATTTTTATGAAATTAAAGATATTGTGGAAAATAACCTATGTATGAAGTTAGTTAAACGGCCTAATGCTCAGTGCACAGACATAGCACAAACTGCACTGCGGGTGTCCAGAGTTCGAGTCAAGACTTGATGACCTTTCCAGATCATATTCCCCCATCTCTCTCCAATTTTTTTTTAGTATGCTTTTTTAAATGCCATATTTAGCAGCAAAATATCCCAAATTGAGTTACCTTCAATCAAGCTTTTTTTTTTTTTCTTCTTTTCGAGAGTAGAATCTGCACTTACAGTGGGCGGGATCACAGTCCAACACAAAAATAGACATTCTGACATGGAACACACATTTCAAAGTAAAATAACTGCTCATATAAATCATCATGTTTCCCAGTGTTATGGGAAAAACGAAAATTACCCTCTTGTCTTTCCCAGTAAGTAACTTTCATTCATTCATTCATTCATTTTCTTGTCAGCTTAGTCCCTTTATTAATCTGGGGTCGCCACAGTGGAATGAACCGCCAACTTATCCAGCATTTGTTTTACGCAGCGGATGCCCTTCCAGCTGCAACCCATCTCTGGGAAACATCCACACACACTTATTCACACTCATACACTACGGACAATTTAGCCTACCCAATTCACCTGTACCGCATGTCTTTGGACTGTGGGGGAAACCGGAGCACGCAGGGAGTAAGTATCTTCAAAATGCGAAATGCTGTAAACATAGTTCTCTGATCAATAAAAGTGAATAAAAGCCTAAGTTAAATCTGCGCATTATATAAAGAGCGTATGTCTCTTTGAAGTGTTGCATTAAACCGACAGATTCATACACATCTATTTTAATCTTTTTAAAAACATTTTGAAGTCAATGTTTCAGTTAAATATCAAAATATAGATTTATTTGTGGTTCAAAGATTTCATTTAAATTAAGTTCTTATAATTTCTGAATGACAAAAACACTAAATTATATTACTTAATTACATTATATTACTGTAATAAAGCTAGACTCATAAATGCTGTATTTTCAATGAGCCTATTAAGTAATACTGAACTGAAACATATTTTTAAACATTATTTTAAGAAATATTACTGAGCAAACTGTTAAGTTAACAATAAATGTAACAAATAACATAACCAAGTCAAATGATGTCACATATACAAACAATATGAGAAAAAGGGTACAAAAAATATTACAATATAACAGGGGCTGCACCTGTCCTGCAAGCCTTGGTTTGTACACTCCTGTGTGGGACAGGTGTGATGGGAGAACAGGAGTCTCTGTGTCTGTGTGTTTGTGTGTGCGCGTGTTAGGGTGAAGATAGAGGTCATGGATGGGTCAGAACCTGCTGGATTAAGGGCACATGAGGACACTTAGTAAATGTGGGTCACATCACCCTCTCTTGTTACTGCCCTCAATATGTCACCCACTCACAAACACAGAGAAAACCAAATGCATATGTCATAAGCAGTCTGATGAAGGTTTAGATTAACATCAGGAACACAGTCAAGTTTTAAGAGCTCTATTTAAAACTCTTGCAAAAAGTCATCACCAATAAACGGCATTCATTCATTAAGACCCATAAAACTGTCATCGACCGCAAGCCACTTTAATCCGACAAATGTTATGAATGTTAAAGTACATGTACGCTGGAATAATGAGAACAGCATCTATGTGGACGCAAGTAGATGAAGATACAGTATGTTGACAGTGATGACCTGAATGTGCGATGTGCCAAACAGTCATTCTTTTTCTCCTAATCAGCACCATTTACCATAGAACCATTTAGGTACAACATAAGTGTGTACAAGTGTGTATAAAATGAGATGAATATATTCTCAGTTGAAGGAACTTGATTTTAAAGAAAAACAAAACCTGGTCAAATAATTATTAACAATTTACTGTACTTTAATGGCAGTTTAAAATGTAAAACCAAATAAAATGCATGAAAAATATAATATTTTTTTAAAGAAAGCGTTTTATTCCTTATAATTAATTTTAAGCTAGGTTTTTAAAGCCACTTTAAATTTAGAAAAAGTTAACATGAGTAATTTACAGAATAAAATAAAAATGATATTTTAGTGACCCGTAACTATAAAATGTAAATGCAGAGAAAACTTTATTCATAGTTGTTTCCCTCATTATTTTTCATATAAATATAGTAGACTGTAGATGTTACGCATCTGAAATTTTCGTCCGTAATTTTCACATGTTAAAATATAAATTCGACCTTGCGCAACTCTGTGATAATGAGCTGAACTCTCAGACTCCGAAATGTTTTGCGTTTTTTGTAATGGTTTAATTAATACACAACGACTCAGTGTGCAAGGTTTGTTTACATGATGAATTTTTCGCAAATGAATACCTACGGAAATAAACGCATACGAAAATTTCGGACTTCAGTGTGCAAAGACTTTAAGTTGTGATGATTGGTCTATGCTTTAGTGTGTTTAAAAAAGTGTCTGTTTAATTTGAATTTTGTAAAACATTGTTTTTATATGCCTGATAACATTTGTGTGACCAAAACGTTGCTTAATACATACATCTTTTGCAAGTAAGACTTTTCATTTTTTTAAATTAAAGAAGTAAAATGACCGAAACGCTTGCTACAGACTTAAGGTTTGATCACACCGAACACGATTTTACATTCTAAAAACATTAGCCGCACCAGACTGCCTTTTTTGTTAACAACGAAAAATAATTTTTCTTTTTACGTCACTAGGTAATGACTAAATCAGCTGCGTATCGTGCGCAAGTGTTGCTGTTGATGTTGTTATAATTGTAATATTTAAAAATATTCTGTCATACAAGGCATACAACTCTGGATCATTTAAAACAGTGACCTCTAGCAAAGAGCATAGAACCACCAAGAGGCGACATTATGTTGCTATTTGGGAAACAGCCACTAGATGCCGCTAGTGTCACGCGGGGGCCATTTTGGAATGAAAATTTCAATGGAAAAACAGCACAGATAACTAACATTATACAGAATGAATTAAAATATTGAGTTAAATATAAGTTAAAATGAGTACATCCCCTCTGAAAAGTAACATTTTAAAACAATATCCCAAAAAAAATTTGATTATTTTCAAAATGTTGACCAGACTAAGTTAATACATCTGATATCTAAAATATCTGTTTCACATATAACATAAAAGGTTAACAAAATAACTTATTAACTTTTTGTTTTACTCAAATAAAGGTGAAGCAAAAATGAGTATACACAACAAAAACTACATTATCTGGTAGTTTGTATGGCCTCCATGATTTTCAATGACAGCATTAAAAATCATGAATAAAAAATATCTAAAAATAACAAATAAATAAATTGAAGAAAGTAGCTTTTTAAATAAAACTTTATTAGTCTTTTTTTAAACTGACAACACTTGAAAAAATACTATGTACTATTATAATATAATACTCCAACAAAAAGTACTGTTAATCTGCTATCAACACCCCATTTTGAAAGTCATGTTAGTTTAATTTAACATGTCAGTATTAATATGTATTATGCCAGTGCGTAAACTATTAAATTAAAGTAATTTAAAGTAATTTCACCTAAAAGTGACAGTTTCAAAAAACAATATGGTTAATGAATTAAACATTAAGTCTGTAAAATAAACTATTAAAAGTGCTGATAATCACCAGTCTATGATTTTAAGTGTTGTATTGTTGTCTTTCAGGTTGTATTTTAGCTCTGAAGCTCTTTTTAAATGAATAAATAAAAACAAAGCAGCTGCTTGCCATCGCGACAGTAATAAGATCCAATGGATGGCCGATCGCTTTCACTCTGAATGGCGGAATCGCTGGGCGCTGCTGTTGCAATGGAACGTTCTATTGAGTGTCGCCTCTTGGTCATTCTAAGCTCTTTTTTTTCAACTGCCACCAAACAGCACGTGACAGTAAAAACACAAGGCACAGCAGGCAGATAAAAGTAGTAAAGCATTCAAAAAGGCGCTTCTTGACGCAAAAAGTGTGTTCGGTGTGATCAGCCTCTAATTAACATGCCAATAACAAGTGTTACAATAAAGAAACTTAATTCAATTAAAACTATTTACAAGTTATTTTCTATTTGTTTGTTACATTTTAGAGAACAATAACACAATAAGTACTTGGATAGTCAGATAGACAGATTATATAATTAATTTATTTGTAATTTAACTAATTTGTTTATTTAAGAACCCAATCTTCCTCTATATTTGAATAATCAAAAACTTGTGTTTTGCAATATAAATCTTTCAACTGCCTTACCTTATCGCCCTGAGGGCAGTAGCCTCGCACAAAGTCTTCACACACCTCAGCTTTACGAGACACATAGACATGGCTGTAGGGACAACTGCTGTTATTACATATCCCTTTCAGAAAGTATGAGCACACCGGCATCTACGAGAAAAAGAAAGAACCATTCATTTAGATATAAAAAATTACTTCATTAATCCCACACAAATCAAACAACGCGAAACTACAAACTAAAACATACACAGTTGAAGTCAAAATGAGTATCATTATTTTTTTTTCTTTCTTTTTCAATTATTTCCCAAATAATGTTTAACAGAACATGGAAGTTTTCACAGTATTTCCAATAATATTTTTTCTTCTGGAGAAAGTCTTATTTGTTTTATTTCGGCAAGAATACAAGCAGTTTTTAATTTTCTTAAAACCATTTTAAGGTCAATATTATAAGCCCCCTTAAGCAATATGTGTTATCAATTGTCTACAGAACAAAACACGGTGATACAATGACTTGCCTAATTACTCTAACTTGCCTAATTAACTTAGTTAAGTCTTTAAATTGCATTTTTAAGCTGAATACTAGTATCTTGCAAAATCTATAGTAAAATATTATAAATATATGGCAAAGATAAAATAAATCAGTTATTAAAATTATTATGTTTAGATTTGTGTTGGAAAAATAATCTTGACTTCAACTGTATCACTAAAGTTTGAATATCTAAAGGTTGACTGTGGAAACTATACGACTGAGCCTTAAATCCACTTTCTAACATGTGTAAGTAGTGGAAAACATAAGTGAGTTTTACACATTTGGTTCCAGTATAATGTCATACCTATTGAAGTCCCTGTCAAAACACACATTTATCACACATTGTCTAATCAGTAATTATGTGCATGTGTCAATGGCACAGATTTGCACTGACTCCTGGTGAATATAATCTGCATGTATGAATAATCTGAACGTGACTTGAGTTGCTCTCTGGGCTTAAAATAGACTGTGAGGTTTGGGCGCACGATGAGCGGGGTGGAAGGTGTAAGGGGGGCGGGTTGCGCTGCCCTCTTAAGTGGAATCTCATTTCCATGGGGGTCATATCATTTCTGCTTAATTAACTGCAACAGAAATATTGACCCAAGCGGGGCGTCGTACCACCTGCATGATGTGTTTATGTGCAGGGGAGGGGAAATGGACGCCAGCCATGGCTGGGGTGAAGGGGTTTGGGGGGTTGGGGGTCTTGTTTCTCAGTTATTTGGAAGGGGGGACTGTATCGTTTTCAATCGCAGGCGTGAACTCAAGCCATGCTTCATAGCATATACATGGATGACACACAGGGTGCGGGGTTAAATTGAGCCCCGAGGCTGTGGGGGTATTATGGGGTTGGGACGAGCAGGTGGGCTTGTGCTGCGATGAGGTGGCTCTGCTCCTTTAAGACAAGTGGACAGCTGGTCTCTCGCTGGACTGGAGGGGTAGAGGGCGACGACTGTCACAGGTGCAGAGTTTTCGGTGTGGTGTGTGTGGGGGGGGGGGTGTATTGGTAGAGCAGGGCCTTGGACAGAATACAAGCAAAAGTCTGAACAAGTGTTGGAATATGAAGAGAGGAGGGGGAGAGTAAGACTATGTATTTTACAGAAAGTGAATGAGGGTGGGCTTTTTTTCTGTGGCAAACAAACAAGGCAAACAGGTGTCTTGCTGTGACAAGAAAGTATGGGGAAAGTTTCTGAGCGGGGCCTACTGAACCTGTCATTTATACCTCTTCATTTGCCACTCCTGCTGTCATTGTAAATCTTGTATTGTATTACGTCTCTGTCCAGACCTCCTAGTTTTTTTGCGATTGCGTGATCGCTGAATCCAATGCAAAATAAACAAAAAGACGCAAATTTTGGCCATCCTGCAAAATTCTTATTTAAACACAAAATAATCGCAAAAAAAACAGAAATAATCTCATAAAACATCTAATTTTAAACCATATAATCAAATTATATTTATTACAGTTTGCAATTAATTGTTTTACATGACTTGGTACATAGATGTTTTTGTGTCTCTCGAAAAATTACGTCTCACCTACCACAATCATTATATTACATGGGGGGGGGGGTTTGTGGCCTGTGCAATAAGCATAGGCAGATGAAGCGCGAGTGATTTACATGTGAAGTCAATGCAAAAAAGGGATTAAACATCCTGTGCATTGTGCATTTGATGCGTTTCAGACTGCAAAAGAAAGTTAGAGCAAACATCTAACAAACGGAGCAATGGAACTAACAGAAAAGCAAGCAGCTAGCAAGGATGGAAATTGGTTCAAGGATGATGGCCGCTGGATGTGACCGAATAGAAGGACATTATTTGCGCTTTATATGTATGGCTGGTATCACGATGTGCATCTAATCAATAAATTATTTTTTCTGCAGTTAACGAGAGAAAATGCTTCCCTGCCATTGATGAGTTTAACGAAAATCCATGTTTTAGGTGTATTATGGTAGGGGAAGCCCTAACGCATGTCATGAATGAGGTACATGATGTCAGATGCTCCGGGGAGTGAAATCTGAGTGAAAGAATGTAAGATTGTGGATAAGAGTTATACAACCTTCCTTTGGCTTAATTCCTACAGTTTTAGATCTCATCTTGACAAGAGACCAAAATAAAGAAGCTTTATTTTATGATTTGTGTCATTGTGTCAGATTGAACACCTAACATAGTAGGCTACCTAATATGGTAAATAAAAATATATAGTTAAAATAAAATAAATTTTTTTAATAAAATATAAAATAAAAATATTTTATTATAATATTTTATTTGCAAAATTGTCTGCAAAATTCTGGGAATTACCACAACAAAATCAGTAAATTTTATTTTAAAAAAAAACTTGTGAAAGCTAGGGGGTCTGTCTGTCACTTTCATATTATACAAGATGCATTCTTAAAATGTTAAAGCTTAATACTTTAAAAGTTAAAATAAAGCAAATAATCTGATAAAGCAAAACAAACAAAAAAAAAGAAAAAAAAACCCACATTGCATTGTAACCATGTCACTACCTCGGGTGTGCGTTATTTGCAGCACAGGCACATTGGGAAAATGTGCCCAGGGATATGTTTTTGAGAACTGAGAAATATATGCATGTGGGCACATATATCTGCATTTTGTGCATTTTCGTGACTGCTTTGCTTGGTAACTTGGTGCTTGGTCTCAGACTTGGGAGCAGATTGAGGTTAGAGTACAGCAAAAGACAGTTCGGGGATTTTTCAAGGAAGGATTTACGAGAAATGGCACATATGAGAAAACGTGCCCAAGTAACATATTTGAAAACATACATAGCAATCTCTAGTGGATTTCACAAAAA
This sequence comes from Danio aesculapii, assembly GCF_903798145.1. NCBI lineage: Eukaryota > Metazoa > Chordata > Actinopteri > Cypriniformes > Danionidae > Danio > Danio aesculapii. The sequence continues at coordinate 35,228,664 of NC_079440.1, forward strand.
CAAAAACTGCTAAAATATGTTGATCCCAATACATATTTCTTGGTTCTCAAAACTGTATCCCTGGGCACAAAATGTATATGAGCCTGCATTTACAATGGTGACATACCTAAAGACTTGGTTCAGATGTGGCATTGCAATGCATGTGTAAGGTGTAAGGTTCATTACATTTAATTTCCAGAGATTTCTCATTCTGTTTTAATTAGTGTCAGATTTTCCATAAACAATTTCACATAATGTACATGCAAACATTATATTGTGTCTTTGTTACTTCCATATAATACTAGAAAAAACGTTAATATTATTTTAATATTAGCAAATGAATTAAGATAATTCAGATTATTTTGTGAATTGCTTTGACATATGCACTTAAGAACTCAGAACCCCAGAAATCATTTGTTTTTCTTACTATAGAAATCAATGGTTACAGGTTTCCAGCTTTCTTCAAAATATCTTACATAGTGTACAACAAAATAAGTAACTGATAAAGATTTTGAGTCTCTTGAGAGTAAATACAATTTTTTTTTGAGTGAACTTTCCCATTAATTATTCTAAAAGAGGCTGAGTAGTCATTATATAATATATTAATATCTACAAATTCTTCAAGCTTGGAACATTTTATCCCTAAACAATTCTGAGCCCAAGCCTCCATTCATTGTAAACAAGAATACCAACTCAACAGCAGTAGTATGAATGCTATTGCAGTACAATTTCATGCAAAGCTTTAAACATTCGCTCAAAGTACTCCAGACAATTTGAAAGATTCCTAAAATATGAATCATTCATAAATCTGCTATTTAAGATTTTGCTAAGGATATAAAAGTTAGAATCCTGATTTTATGGTAGTACTGGAGTACACAATGATTGTATATTAGTCACTGTTCTTGTTTACTTTTGGTATCTAAAAGACCATTTAAACCCATAAATGAACAATAGCCTGGCAATAGCCCAAAAATCATCAGATTCTATTTGACAATAATCCTCCACATGCAATATTTCTATAATGGAATCAGCTTAAGGGGTAACAAGGTTAGACGGCAGACTTTAAGACAAAAAATGACCATGCACATGCACGTGAATGTGTCTCTGAGAGGGGTAGGTAAGTAATGAGGTCGTAATGTTCACTTCAGGAGAATCTAGACTAGTATATGATGGGTCACATGTTGCGTCAATACTGATCCCATATCCACCTGTCTTCATGACGGCAATGCCTCGGCAAAGACCTCAAAGTATGTAACTCAGGAATCTATGGGATTGCCTCACAGATATTGAGACTGTAACACACACCATCATAACCTGAGAGAGGAAGCTAAGAACCTGACATAGTATCTTAATTATCACCCCACCGGCCAGCAAGCCCTGACAGTAACCTGATACTACCACATATGGCCAGTCATGAACTTATGTTAAGATTCTGATGGCTTTATGCATAATCCATCTGTCAATACTGCCCTACGAAGATAAAATACTGTAGCTGCACATTTTATGTTTGAGTTATGAGTGAAACCAGGTCTATCAGATTATGATCTGCCCTGTGACAGATGAATGTGGATTCAATTCTGCTTAGATTCAGGCTACGTTTACATTACAAACGTTTTCCCCCATGCCTTCTAAATAAAGTTTCACGTTTACGAAACAACATTTTCAAAACAATGCGCATTTACACATATATTTGCGAAAATGGCCAAACCCGCTGTATTACATATGCCTGGCTATTTTTTGGTGCTGTAACCTTGTTAGTAAAGAATTACTGTAGGGAAGGGTGTGTGTGTGTGGTGTGTGTGTGTGTGTGTGGGTGTGTGTGTGTGTGTGTGTGGGTGTACAATTTGTCAATTCACAACCGTCTCTTACTGTTGGGCTGTAATGTTGAAGTTAATTCACTTTGCTGATGAGCGTTAGCAAACAATTAAGCACAGCAACACTACCACGTACTCCACCGAGTGGTTTGTTCATGCTTACCTTTAATCTATGCAACCATAACACATACAGTGCATACACATGACATCATTGTTTTTACAGACTTTTGATTAAGGCGTTTACAAGGATGCTACAATGGCAGCATTTTCAAAAACTTCCACCTTGTTGGCACCAATAGCCTAGTGGTAAATGTGTCGATATATAGCACTGAGGTGCTCATTCCTTTCTCTATGTCTTTTGATGCTCATTCCTCTCTCACTCCGCTCCCCACAGATTTCTGTCAAAACTCTCTACTGTACTATCTATTGAAGGTTGAAACATCCTAAAAATATAATAAAAAACATCCAATTTGAAACCATTTACGAATTTGTGTGTTTTCAGTCTCCAAAATGCCATTGCTGTGTAAACAAACAGGCAAAACGCATACACATTTTCCAGTTTTTGGCTGAAAACATTGTTACTGTATATAAATTGCCCCAAAGAAAACATGATATTATTATTATAAAAACAAACAAACTATCAAATCAAACATTTGTATTCCAGAGAAGCATTCTGAACTTTTATTCATATTTTTACTTAAATTTGATCTCTTTTCATATAAAACATGAAGTAAATGGTTGATCTTGACACTTTATTATCTGTATTATCCTGTTTTTGAACACATTTTAATCAGTGCTTCCACTTGGTATTAACATTCATGTCTTCTGTTTGCATTCTGTCTATTGCTTATGAGTAGGCCCACATAAATTTGTGCATGCAAGAAATCTGCAGATTTCCTCAGATTTTAGCCTATCACTGAGTCTATGTATTACTTGTGTAAATGTGTGTAGTCTTTATTAATTCAGTTTTTAAAATTCATTTCACTAATATTATTGTGATATAATAACAATAATATTAAAATGTTGATATGATTTATTTATAATACAGTTTGTAAAGTAATATTTTCTGTCTTTTAGTAGATATATGAGAGACTTGCTTTGTTTACCAAATAAGTGGATCTAATTGGATCTGCATTGGAAGACTGTAAAGCCTAGTTAACCCAATGCGTGAAGTTGTGGACGTGGAGCTGCTGCAAATACAAGCACATCAGATGTGCGTCTAATAATAAAGTATATTTATTAAATTTTTCTTTTTCCCTTTTAATTTACCGATCATTTGATGCGCTTTGATTCACTCTCTGTATTACGCTGCCTGACAGCCTGTCTGGGTTTCCACCATTATTGTAACGGACTGAACACAGAGACTGGACAGCCTAATTTAACCCAATGCATGAATAACAGTAATATTAAAATGTTGATATGATTTATTTATAATACAGTTTGTAAAGTATATTTTCTGTTGATTAGTAGATATATGAGAGACTTGCTTTGTTTACCAAATAAGTGGATCTAATTGGAACTTGCATTGTAAGATTAGATAAAAGTTTAAAAAAAAAATTTTTATTAGTAGATAAATAGATTCAGTTATGAGACTCGTAAAATTCTCCGCAAAAATCCGCACGTTTACAAAATTCATCGAAGAAATAGCAAAAAATGTCCGCAGATTCTGTTCTGGCCCTACTTATGAGCAAGTGAAAATTAAGCATGTGGATGGCAACCACAATTCTGATCATAATTCTGGTTTTGGTACAATAAAATAGGGTGATACTTGTTATGGCATCACACACATTAAAAAATATGATTTTTGCTGCTTGTTCAAATTGCTTATTTCAAATGAGCAGAATCAACACAATTCTCAAGTTTTTTGGGGGACAACTTGATTGTTTTATGTTCAGTCCACTCAAATTTGTAAAAACTATTAAGTTAACTTAATTTCTTCACGTCGTTTCAACACAAATGGATTGTGTGGAACCCAACATTTTTTACATTGCATATGAACATATGTTAGATCTGCAAATGAGAATAACAGGTCTTTGTGCCTGTTCCAATGTATTTACCACATGACTATTTGCACTCTAAAAGTGAACTTCTCAAATGCATTTACAAGTGTGTAACAAATATTTCCTGATTATATAGTGTCATATACTGTTAACTGAATTGATGAAATACCACATGTAAATGAAACTTAAACCTACATATTTTTACACTCTTGGTGAAAGAACACTTAAAGGTACATATTTACCTTCTCTTTGGCAACTTTATGTGAGAACGGACAAGTTCCATCTGTCCTTCTTACATGTGCCTCTGAGAAACCTGCCAACCAAGAACAAGAATTTTCAATTTGTTCAAAATTACAGATGTTAGACATTTTGTTTAATGTGAGACTTTGCAGAGATGCTCTGTACCTGGGTGCAGACAGCCACTTTGTCAGGGTCGTGGATGTAGGGGCAGGTGTTGCCATGGTTACACTTGCCAAACCGGTTGTAATACATGCAGTACTGCTTGGCCTTCTGTTTCTTCTGTCGGTCATGTCATTATTATTGCTAAACTCCTCTGCACAGCACGACTGATGCAGCAAAAATAAATAAATATGTAAATAATTAATGTATACACACACACCACACACACAACGCACACACACCACACACAAATTAAGGGGCCATGAACTACCTATTTGTATTGTACTGTTCTCTGAGGTCCACTAAGAGTCTTACATCAAAAAGCATCCTATCTTAGAAGCAATAGTCTGTTTTTAATCGTGTTTTGAGCCCCTTCATTGAAACACATTGTTTAAGTATGCATAGAGGATTCATTAGGACATAAACATTCTCTTTCTGTAAGATGTGCATATTAATAAATGTTAAATGCTTTGCATCCAAGATTAGGGTCCTACCATACAAAAGTACACAGCTGGGTGCCCACTCATGATCAATTTTGCATGTTTATTTGACAGCCTACATTCTTCTGTGGGAGTCAGAGCTTAACCACATTTTCACGTAATAAGTGGCACATTCTACAACATGGCATTTTCACAGATCTGGCTTCATATATGCTTTCTTTTTAAGACTAATGTGAATGTTTTTGAGTTGTGAAATATACAGCGTGTACGGAAAGTATTCAGACCCCCTCAAATTTTTCACTCTTTCGTATAGTGCAACCATTTGGAAAATAATTTTTGATCATTTTTTCCTCATTAATGTCACACAGCACTCCATATTGACAGAAAAACACAGAATTGTTGACATTTTGCAGATTTATTGAAAAAAAAAACTGAAATAATCACATGGTCCTAAGTGTTCAGACCCTTTGCTCAGTATTTAGTAGAAGCACACTTTTGATCTAATACAGCGATGAGTCTTTTGGGGAAAGATGCAACAAGTTTTTCATACCTGGCTTTGGGGATCCTCCGCCATTCTTCCTTGCAGATCCTCTCCAGTTCTGTCAGGTTGGATGGTAAATGTTGGTGGACAGCCATTTTTAGGTCTCTCTAGAGTTGCTCAATTGGGTTTAAGTCAGGGCTCTGGCTGGGCCATTCAAGAACAGTCACAGAGTTGCTTTGAAGCCACTCCTTCTGTATTTTAGCTGTGTGCTTAGGGTCATTGTCTTGTTGGAAGGTAAACCTTTGGCTCAGTCTGAGGTCCTGAGCATTCTGGACAAGGTTTTCGTTCAGGGTATCCTGCTGTACTTGGCTGCATTCATCTTTCCCTCGATTGCAACCAGTTGCCTGTCCCTGCAGCTGAAAAACCCCCACAGCATGATGCTGCCACCACCTTGCTTCATAGATGGCACTGTATTGGACAGGTGAGGAGCAGTGCCTGGTTTTCTCCATGCATACCGGTTAGAATTAAGGTCAAAAAGTTCTTTCTTGGTCTCATCAGACCAGAAAATCTTATTTCTCACCATCTTGGAGTTCTTTAGGTGTTTTTTTAGCAAACTCCATGCGTGCTTTCATGTGTCAGGCCACTCTGCCATAAAGCCCCGGGTGGAGGGCTGCAGTGATGGTTGACTTTCTACATCTTTCTCCCATCTCCCGACTGCATCTCTGGAGCTCAGCCACAGTGATCTTTGGGTTCTTTTTTACCACTCTCAACAAGGCTCTTCTCCCGGATAGCTCAGTTGGCCAGACGGCCAGCTCTAGGAGAGGTTCTGGTCGTCCCTGGTGCTTTTAGGAACTTTTAGAGCAGTAGAGATTTTTTGTAACCTTGGCTAGATCAGTGCCATACCACAATTCTGTTTCTGAGCTCTTCAGGGAGTTGCTTTGACCTCACGATTCTCATTTGCTCTGAATGCATTGTGAGCTGTAAGGTCTTATATAGACAGGTGTGTAACTTTCCTAATCAAGTCCAATCAGTATAATCAAACAAAGCTAGACTCAAATGAAGGTGTAGAACCATCTCAAGGATGATCAGAAGAAATGGACAGCACCAGAGTTAAATATATGAGTGTCACAGCAAAGGATCTGAATACTTAGGACCATGTAATATTTCAGTTTTCTTTTTTAAAAATCTGCAAAAACGTCAACATTTCGGTCAATATGGGGTTCTGTGTGTACATTAATAAGGAAAAAATGAACTTCAATGATTTTAGCAAATGGCTGCAATAAAATAAAAAGTGAAAACCTTAAGTGGGCCTGAATACTTTCCGTACCCACTGTATCCCATGATGACGTTATACTATAAATGCTGCTTACATGTCAACAGAATAGGTTGATTTGACTTCTCAGTTCATAAACCCTATATATATATATAGCTGTTCTGAGGTATGTATTATCTCTTACAATACTAACCTGGCCACATATTGTGTGGCTGATGTTTTTCCTTGATGACCAGAGGAGGAACATATGGATTGTACCACTCACCTGTAGTATAAAAAGTGAAAGAAAATTATAAAAGGAAGACTCGCTATTATACATTAAAAATATAATAATTTATGGAGGTGTGAGACTCTTGTCCACAATTATCATAATGTTTGCCAAGTTTCATGGACTAATTTCATCACAATTTTATAATATTTACAGTACATTTGGGTACTAGTAGCCACCTTGTGAAATTTCAATTATTTTCCAAATGCTGTTCTACTGAGTCATTGCCTTAATGTACTTGGGAATGCATAATTAACTTCTTGAAATCAGCTATAGCCTGTGCTTGTTTGTTCCTCTTGCCTCATCCTAGCGCACCAGCATATTTATTTATAACAAGCCAGACTAACAGCATGTAATTAAAGGTCATCACGTTCATTGGTAATGACGGAGGCCAGCAAGTACAACTAAGACAAGATATCATGGTGTTTATTTATATGTCAGGAACCGTCAGCCGCAGCCAAATGGCAATCTGAGAGAGAAGTAGGAATAAACACTGTACTCTTTGTAGCACTGAGTGACAGAGCGGTGAGAGCATAGTGCAAGGAATCCAAGATCTGAGCGTATGTGAGAAATGACTCGTTGGCTATGGGGGATGCAATTGGGAAGTCTATGTGAAAAAGTGATGGAGTCTGTGTGTATTAACTGTACCAATCCTGTGCGGTGAGACTACAATTTGTTGAGGAGATCAAAATAGACATGTGTATGTGCGTTTGTGTGGAATTCCCATCTCAGAGCAGGAGCTGATCTTTAATTCCACATCCGACTAGGGCTTCAGGGTTTAATCTAGGCTATTCACAATCTCTCTCATTCTCTCTGTGTATCAACCTGTAGCCAGTGACAGATGACAGCTTTATTATTTTAGAAAGCGACCTGTAGCCCCCTCCTCCATTCCATCGTTGGATGTGTTGATAATCTAGACCATGTACTTTGAGACAACTGATATATTTACTGACCATTGAAAACCTGTGAAAACACTTCTCAGGGGCACATATTCATATCAACAAAATATTGGGCAATATATAATTTCTAAATTTTTTAGTGGTTAGAATTTGCTAATTGATTAGGCAAGGATCTTTGCAAAGTGATTACCAGGTCTACTTGTAGGCGTGCAGGTGGTTTGAGTGCGAGAGAGCTTATTGGCCGAGACTCTTACAGCTCTCCGCCTATCCACCTCATGCTCCGCCCCCTCCATTGCCTTTCTGAAGTCCTCAAACGATTCTGCAAGAGGGTTCTGTAAAAAAATAGCAAAAAAGACAAATGGTGGAAATTAATTAAAACATCATTAATTCAATCACTCAATTTAAATATTTAGAACAAAATTTAGGCCGTTTTTTCCCACTCTGTTATAAAAGGTTATGAAGTGGCAAGTTGTGGAAAAACACATCTCTGAACAACTACATACTTTGATCCAAACATATAGGATGTGATAATGTCAGAAGTAGCACAACTGAATCTAAATCTGGCATCAGTTTCTCACTCCACAGAATCCTTTTAGATACAATCACTTGTAACAATAACCTGTATTGTCTATAGTATGTTGTGCTCAGGATAAATTAGTACATTACATTTTGAAAATCAATATTTTTATCCATTTCTCAGTGATTATAGGTAAATATTTTGGTGAATTAAACACACAGCTTATTAAAGAGATATACTTAATAAAATAATATTTAGTCACCAAACATCTTAAAATAGAAAATAAAATAGAAATAAAAAAATAGAAACAATACATTTAAATTCAAGCAAAACCATAAGAAATTTACAAAATCATAAACCACAATTTGTTCTGTCATTATAAGATAATTGTTCATATAAACACTATAAATGAGGAGGACTTCACTCCTCTTCTATCATTGGGTCTGAATGCAGACACAGTGGATAGCAGTGCAGCAGGTCTCTTGCCATGTCTATTCCAACCATTAGCCCTGCCAGTTATCTGGAGGATTTTAAACATAGGTGAACACAGCAGCACGGATATAGGTGATGTGTCTGAATGATAACAAACTCAACTGATAACAGACAATGTCTGCCATTCTCCAATTCTCGTACAGCTCTCCTGACAAAAATGCTTGCTGCAAACCAACAGCTTTGCTGTATCAGCCTTGACAGAATGTGGGGAAAACCATGCTACAAACCCATGGATCATGGAAACAAACACATACGACCCGTGCCGTGTGCAGAGGTGGTCTCACCCAGTCATTGGGTCTCACAGCTTGACAGGTCTGCCTTGCCTTCGGAAAGCACAAGCTCTCATGAATAATTAAGAAGCAGGGTCTTCTCATAGGATAAGAAACTCCACTATGAATAATAATGAGAAACCCAACATGACAATCATCCCACTAGCAGATTTGCACTACGGTCACCGATTTTGATCAAGCCCCAAAATGATTTTAAACCCAGAAGTATGAATTAGCTGACAAAAGCTCCAAATTATCCAGTTTTCCTCACATTTAAAACTTACATGTGCTAACATTGGCTTAACTGATGCTCAACACACACAACAATATGTTAAATTAAAAAAAAAAGTACAACAGCCAATACTTCAGAGATATCTAAAATACCATACTAAACGTTTGCAGTTCTGCCTTTTAAACCTTATTTTAAATTAATGATAATATTATGCAGTTGATCTACTTCCCGTTTCTTGCTTAAAGGACACCCCAGGATGTATATAATAAAAACCAGAGAAATATAGTACATATACTTTTACTACGTGCAAGAAAGTCTATGACAATAAATTGGATGAGGCCACACCCTCCAACAATAGCACAGCAGACGGAAAAACTTGAATCAATATATAGAATGGAATATATGACTGCTCAACTTCAATTGAAATTGGATATTTTTAAACAAAGATGGGCACCCATTACTATGTATCTGAACTGGCAACATAAGAATGGGAATAGTATAGTAAGAATGGGAATAGTACATAGTATTCCCAGCTGTATCCTTTGAAATTTTGTAATTTGTTTTATTTACTGGTAGTGCTACTTGTTATTATTATTTATTAAGAAAAATTTTAAAAACTGCTGCTGTCACTGACTGTTTAATTCTGAAAAAATGTTTTAATGTATAAAAAAAAGAAAACAAAAAGATAATTACACATTTTTAAACATGAAATTGAAAAACTTTATTCTCTCAATATCAAGTCGTCTCAGCTAGTTTTTCTAAACAGGAAAATGCATTTCTCAAATGATCATACTCATTCTTAACTAAATCTAAAGATTAGATTAAGATTGCAAAAATCTCCATTTAAACTCGCATTCATCCATCACAATGCAACTAAGCATGCTAGATTGTGTCAAAAGTTTTGGCAAAGTTTCACCTCAAGAAAATTTAGTGTCATCATTATCATTCAATTTAATTAAGCAATCCTCACCAGAGACATATCCATTCACAGCACAAATTAAATGCACTTTACCTCCCACTTCTGGATAATCTGCCCTCAGCAAGTGGCTGCATGTAAACAATTGGTCAATATGGATTAAGACCGATTCATTGACGCATCTCTATCATGCAATAGCAATCAACCAACCAACATTTCTACAAATGATTGAAAGTTATTGTAGCATGGGTAATATAATCTCACCTAACCTATAAGTTGATTGGCTATTTGGAATCATATCTAATTAGCAGAAAATCCCAGATGGGTGTGGTGGACGCAGTACAGAGAAGCCTCATTAACTTTATGTTCACTGCTGCGATTCCAGCAGAGAAAACACAAAAGCCCAAGTCCTCCCCAACCATGCTCTCTCATACATTTTAATTTACATAAAAGCAGGAAAATAGAGGGAAAAGAGAAGTGCGTGAGAGAGACGAGAAAAAAAAAGAGAGAGAAGTGGATGGAACATCTTTATATCAGTGCAAGTTAACAATGTTCCACTTGATTTAAGAAAGGCTGGGAAGTCTCTGGGGGCCATTAGAAAGCTTTCTATGGCCACAAAGCAGAAAGGGTCAGCACATTTTACATTACTGAGACAGAGAGCAAGAAAGTGGAGAAGAGAGCGGAACGTAGGGATGGTGGTGTGAGCTATGATAAAGAGCTGGGAAATGAGAATAGTGACAGAGTGATAGAGGATGAGAGTCAGAGGGAAAGCGATCAGGCCGAGGTGCGAATAGATGGACCGGGCAAACAAACGAAGAAACGGGACAGGACAACATGGGGAATGCAGACAGAAGAGAAAAAGAACAGAGCGAGGATGAGATGTGCGCTTTAACCCTTGCTCCGCTGGCGTATCCATTGCTGGCTCCTCGCCTGTACTGCTGTCATCAGCACTTTTTCACGTCCATAATTATGGTGTGCTATCCATCATATCTAAGACAGTGCTTTTGGGACGGCGCAAATTACAGACCTAAGCACTTCGGCTAATAGAATAAATATTAATATCTCTCTTCTTATATATTCTCATTCTCACCCCAAATATTTAAATGAGCCCTGACAGCGGGAGAATGCATTGTTACGATGAAGGGAAAGCAAAGAAGAACAAATGGAAGTGGAGGGGATGGGGGGGGTTGAGCGGGAGACAGACAGAGACAAAGAGAGAAGACGGGAGAAGCAGAAAACACTGCGGAGAAACAATTCACTAGAATGAGACAAATCCAAGAGCAGAGGACTGATAGGGGCGGCGATGGAAGTTTCTGCAGAAAAACAATAAAGGGAGTAACTGTCAGTGTAAAAAATAAATCACTTTCATTCTGGTGAATATGAATTATGCTGAAAGCTTTGCACTTTAAAATCTATAGAAAAATGACACTTCAGTTAAAAAGATGCACTCAGTAATTTTTTGATGGGCACATACAGCGGTTGTCTTGGACTTTCGTTCGGAACTGTTTGATATCAGAGATGTGCATGATAAACATGATCTCGATATGACAACCTCTACAAATCGAGTGCGAAACTAAAAGTTAGTCTATTGTATTTCTAGTAAACTATATGACGTTGAGTTTTCTCATGCCAGATAATTGTATTGAATCATATTGTATTAGATTTCATTTTAGTTTGTAATTAACCTTTTGATGGCACAATCAGACTGGTGTGATCAGTCTTGGCTGGTTCCTAGAGTGTACAATCACAGCCGTGTGATTAGAACGTTCAGTGTCACGTGATCAGCTGCTAAATCAGAATCTGCTTTCGTGCAAGGGCTGGTGCCATGCCAGAGAAAAGATGCACTTGTCATAGATTTTTTTTAAACAAATAATTTATGTGTATTGATGTGTATTTTACTTTTCAGAGATCTAAATGTATATACAAACATACACATTTATGATTTGTGAAATGTACAAAAGTCTGTGGAGGTGACAATAATAATAATTTTTTAAACAATAGCTATGTTTCCATCCACCTATTTCTATGCGCATTTTGGATATGTGAGATGTACATAACTTTTGAAAATGTGGATAACAAATATATGCGCATAACTGAGTAGGATAAACTTTTTATCCGATAAGAAAAGATGCGAATGAAGTACAATGGAAACACTTTTACCGAACAAATTTCAGTATGCGCATTAAAAAAAAAGTCATGTGAATTTTGTTATAAGAGATCATGTGATGATAAAATGTGTGTGAATGGACAAAATGGCAGGACCACATTATAAAACATCTGAAATGTTGTTTCGGTCATTCTGAATTGCCTTAAATATTTCAGTATTAGTGTTATTATATTATTTATTACCTCCAGAACTGTCAAGAGCATCTGTACTCCGCTTCTCATGCCTTCGAACACCACCAGACATTCATTGCATGTAGACATTGTCTTCTGAGATGCGAGTCATTAAATAAATAAAGAAAAAATTCACGCAGCTTCTCCTACTGCAGCAAATTCCATTTTACTTTTGATATTTGGCGCAGTTAATCAGGAAGTGGCGATTTTGTTCTATTTGACTCGTTGAGTGGAAACGCTGCTTTATTCGCACATCTTTTATGCGATATTCCAGTTTTGCACATAAATTCACATTTTCGGATGGCAACATAGCTAATGAAACAATGCGCTTTATTCTCATCAGATACACATTGTTTGTTAATAGAATGTTTACTCTATTCTTCTCCAGGTTAAACAGTCACTTCATGTATTGGGAGATGTTGTAAACCCAGCAGCTCTAATCTCATCATAGGTCAAATAATATGACCATTATTAAGCTGTTTAAATGATGAAATTCATGTTTTATCAAATCATTGATAATCAGAATATCAGATATTAGGACATTTGTCAATATTTACAGAGAAGGGGAAAAGAAAAAAAACAAGTATATATGCATAAATCATCTGGACTGTAGTATTACATGACAAAGACACGTCCCTATGGACACTTTAAAGCGATGTGTTCTAAATAATGGTCACATTTAAAAAAGTCTTTAAAACTTATTGACCTGTAATATTAAAAGTTTTTTTTTTTGGTAAAAAATAAAAACGTGACACTTTACAAAAATAGTTGGTCTCATTACTTGGATAAATAGTTCTTTCATCATTTACTCTATACTTGTTTCAAATCTTTATGAGTTTATTTTTTCTGTACAACACAAAATATATTTTTGACTGAGGAAATCAGTGGTTACACATTTTCAGCTTTCATTAAGATATCTTCTTTTGTGTTCAACAGAAAAAAGAAACGCAAGGATTTGGTGATGATCTTCCATCATTTCAAACCCATAAGAAAAATGCTTCTCTTTGGAATACAAATGAGGATTATTTAAAATGAAGGCATGTTAGCTGTCAGTCTCAGGTTTAGAGGTCCATTACCAAACACTAGCACACCACTGCCTCATAGATTGGCAACACACTGGTATACTATTCTGTATTGTAAACATTGTATTGTGCAAATATAGCTTGTGTGATATATATTTTATGAAATTAAAGATATTGTGGAAAATAACCTATGTATGAAGTTAGTTAAACGGCCTAATGCTCAGTGCACAGACATAGCACAAACTGCACTGCGGGTGTCCAGAGTTCGAGTCAAGACTTGATGACCTTTCCAGATCATATTCCCCCATCTCTCTCCAATTTTTTTTTAGTATGCTTTTTTAAATGCCATATTTAGCAGCAAAATATCCCAAATTGAGTTACCTTCAATCAAGCTTTTTTTTTTTTCTTCTTTTCGAGAGTAGAATCTGCACTTACAGTGGGCGGGATCACAGTCCAACACAAAAATAGACATTCTGACATGGAACACACATTTCAAAGTAAAATAACTGCTCATATAAAATCATCATGTTTCCCAGTGTTATGGGAAAAACGAAAATTACCCTCTTGTCTTTCCCAGTAAGTAACTTTCATTCATTCATTCATTCATTTTCTTGTCAGCTTAGTCCCTTTATTAATCTGGGGTCGCCACAGTGGAATGAACCGCCAACTTATCCAGCATTTGTTTTACGCAGCGGATGCCCTTCCAGCTGCAACCCATCTCTGGGAAACATCCACACACACTTATTCACACTCATACACTACGGACAATTTAGCCTACCCAATTCACCTGTACCGCATGTCTTTGGACTGTGGGGGAAACCGGAGCACGCAGGGAGTAAGTATCTTCAAAATGCGAAATGCTGTAAACATAGTTCTCTGATCAATAAAAGTGAATAAAAGCCTAAGTTAAATCTGCGCATTATATAAAGAGCGTATGTCTCTTTGAAGTGTTGCATTAAACCGACAGATTCATACACATCTATTTTAATCTTTTTAAAAACATTTTGAAGTCAATGTTTCAGTTAAATATCAAAATATAGATTTATTTGTGGTTCAAAGATTTCATTTAAATTAAGTTCTTATAATTTCTGAATGACAAAAACACTAAATTATATTACTTAATTACATTATATTACTGTAATAAAGCTAGACTCATAAATGCTGTATTTTCAATGAGCCTATTAAGTAATACTGAACTGAAACATATTTTTAAACATTATTTTAAGAAATATTACTGAGCAAACTGTTAAGTTAACAATAAATGTAACAAATAACATAACCAAGTCAAATGATGTCACATATACAAACAATATGAGAAAAAGGGTACAAAAATATTACAATATAACAGGGGCTGCACCTGTCCTGCAAGCCTTGGTTTGTACACTCCTGTGTGGGACAGGTGTGATGGGAGAACAGGAGTCTCTGTGTCTGTGTGTTTGTGTGTGCGCGTGTTAGGGTGAAGATAGAGGTCATGGATGGGTCAGAACCTGCTGGATTAAGGGCACATGAGGACACTTAGTAAATGTGGGTCACATCACCCTCTCTTGTTACTGCCCTCAATATGTCACCCACTCACAAACACAGAGAAAACCAAATGCATATGTCATAAGCAGTCTGATGAAGGTTTAGATTAACATCAGGAACACAGTCAAGTTTTAAGAGCTCTATTTAAAACTCTTGCAAAAAGTCATCACCAATAAACGGCATTCATTCATTAAGACCCATAAAACTGTCATCGACCGCAAGCCACTTTAATCCGACAAATGTTATGAATGTTAAAGTACATGTACGCTGGAATAATGAGAACAGCATCTATGTGGACGCAAGTAGATGAAGATACAGTATGTTGACAGTGATGACCTGAATGTGCGATGTGCCAAACAGTCATTCTTTTTCTCCTAATCAGCACCATTTACCATAGAACCATTTAGGTACAACATAAGTGTGTACAAGTGTGTATAAAATGAGATGAATATATTCTCAGTTGAAGGAACTTGATTTTAAAGAAAAACAAAACCTGGTCAAATAATTATTAACAATTTACTGTACTTTAATGGCAGTTTAAAATGTAAAACCAAATAAATGCATGAAAAATATAATATTTTTTTAAAGAAAGCGTTTTATTCCTTATAATTAATTTTAAGCTAGGTTTTTAAAGCCACTTTAAATTTAGAAAAAGTTAACATGAGTAATTTACAGAATAAAATAAAAATGATATTTTAGTGACCCGTAACTATAAAATGTAAATGCAGAGAAAACTTTATTCATAGTTGTTTCCCTCATTATTTTTCATATAAATATAGTAGACTGTAGATGTTACGCATCTGAAATTTTCGTCCGTAATTTTCACATGTTAAAATATAAATTCGACCTTGCGCAACTCTGTGATAATGAGCTGAACTCTCAGACTCCGAAATGTTTTGCGTTTTTTGTAATGGTTTAATTAATACACAACGACTCAGTGTGCAAGGTTTGTTTACATGATGAATTTTTCGCAAATGAATACCTACGGAAATAAACGCATACGAAAATTTCGGACTTCAGTGTGCAAAGACTTTAAGTTGTGATGATTGGTCTATGCTTTAGTGTGTTTAAAAAAGTGTCTGTTTAATTTGAATTTTGTAAAACATTGTTTTTATATGCCTGATAACATTTGTGTGACCAAAACGTTGCTTAATACATACATCTTTTGCAAGTAAGACTTTTCATTTTTTAAATTAAAGAAGTAAAATGACCGAAACGCTTGCTACAGACTTAAGGTTTGATCACACCGAACACGATTTTACATTCTAAAAACATTAGCCGCACCAGACTGCCTTTTTTGTTAACAACGAAAAATAATTTTTCTTTTTACGTCACTAGGTAATGACTAAATCAGCTGCGTATCGTGCGCAAGTGTTGCTGTTGATGTTGTTATAATTGTAATATTTAAAAATATTCTGTCATACAAGGCATACAACTCTGGATCATTTAAAACAGTGACCTCTAGCAAAGAGCATAGAACCACCAAGAGGCGACATTATGTTGCTATTTGGGAAACAGCCACTAGATGCCGCTAGTGTCACGCGGGGGCCATTTTGGAATGAAAATTTCAATGGAAAAACAGCACAGATAACTAACATTATACAGAATGAATTAAAATATTGAGTTAAATATAAGTTAAAATGAGTACATCCCCTCTGAAAAGTAACATTTTAAAACAATATCCCAAAAAAAATTTGATTATTTTCAAAATGTTGACCAGACTAAGTTAAATACATCTGATATCTAAAATATCTGTTTCACATATAACATAAAAGGTTAACAAAATAACTTATTAACTTTTTTGTTTTACTCAAATAAAGGTGAAGCAAAAATGAGTATACACAACAAAAACTACATTATCTGGTAGTTTGTATGGCCTCCATGATTTTCAATGACAGCATTAAAAATCATGAATAAAAAAATATCTAAAAATAACAAATAAATAAATTTGAAGAAAGTAGCTTTTTAAATAAAAACTTTATTAGTCTTTTTTTAAACTGACAACACTTGAAAAAATACTATGTACTATTATAATATAATACTCCAACAAAAAGTACTGTTAATCTGCTATCAACACCCCATTTTGAAAGTCATGTTAGTTTAATTTAACATGTCAGTATTAATATGTATTATGCCAGTGCGTAAACTATTAAATTAAAGTAATTTAAAGTAATTTCACCTAAAAGTGACAGTTTCAAAAAAACAATATGGTTAATGAATTAAACATTAAGTCTGTAAAATAAACTATTAAAAGTGCTGATAATCACCAGTCTATGATTTTAAGTGTTGTATTGTTGTCTTTCAGGTTGTATTTTAGCTCTGAAGCTCTTTTTAAATGAATAAATAAAAACAAAGCAGCTGCTTGCCATCGCGACAGTAATAAGATCCAATGGATGGCCGATCGCTTTCACTCTGAATGGCGGAATCGCTGGGCGCTGCTGTTGCAATGGAACGTTCTATTGAGTGTCGCCTCTTGGTCATTCTAAGCTCTTTTTTTCAACTGCCACCAAACAGCACGTGACAGTAAAAACACAAGGCACAGCAGGCAGATAAAAGTAGTAAAGCATTCAAAAAAGGCGCTTCTTGACGCAAAAAGTGTGTTCGGTGTGATCAGCCTCTAATTAACATGCCAATAACAAGTGTTACAATAAAGAAACTTAATTCAATTAAAACTATTTACAAGTTATTTTCTATTTGTTTGTTACATTTTAGAGAACAATAACACAATAAGTACTTGGATAGTCAGATAGACAGATTATATAATTAATTTATTTGTAATTTAACTAATTTGTTTATTTAAGAACCCAATCTTCCTCTATATTTGAATAATCAAAAACTTGTGTTTTGCAATATAAATCTTTCAACTGCCTTACCTTATCGCCCTGAGGGCAGTAGCCTCGCACAAAGTCTTCACACACCTCAGCTTTACGAGACACATAGACATGGCTGTAGGGACAACTGCTGTTATTACATATCCCTTTCAGAAAGTATGAG
The DNA here is from genome assembly GCF_903798145.1 of Danio aesculapii. Classification (NCBI taxonomy): domain Eukaryota; kingdom Metazoa; phylum Chordata; class Actinopteri; order Cypriniformes; family Danionidae; genus Danio; species Danio aesculapii. The sequence continues at coordinate 35,246,520 of NC_079440.1, forward strand.
CACACCGGCATCTACGAGAAAAAGAAAGAACCATTCATTTAGATATAAAAAATTACTTCATTAATCCCACACAAATCAAACAACGCGAAACTACAAACTAAAACATACACAGTTGAAGTCAAAATGAGTATCATTATTTTTTTTTCTTTCTTTTTCAATTATTTCCCAAATAATGTTTAACAGAACATGGAAGTTTTCACAGTATTTCCAATAATATTTTTTCTTCTGGAGAAAGTCTTATTTGTTTTATTTCGGCAAGAATACAAGCAGTTTTTAATTTTCTTAAAACCATTTTAAGGTCAATATTATAAGCCCCCTTAAGCAATATGTGTTATCAATTGTCTACAGAACAAAACACGGTGATACAATGACTTGCCTAATTACTCTAACTTGCCTAATTAACTTAGTTAAGTCTTTAAATTGCATTTTAAGCTGAATACTAGTATCTTGCAAAATCTATAGTAAAATATTATAAATATATGGCAAAGATAAAATAAATCAGTTATTAAAATTATTATGTTTAGATTTGTGTTGGAAAAATAATCTTGACTTCAACTGTATCACTAAAGTTTGAATATCTAAAGGTTGACTGTGGAAACTATACGACTGAGCCTTAAATCCACTTTCTAACATGTGTAAGTAGTGGAAAACATAAGTGAGTTTTACACATTGGTTCCAGTATAATGTCATACCTATTGAAGTCCCTGTCAAAACACACATTTATCACACATTGTCTAATCAGTAATTATGTGCATGTGTCAATGGCACAGATTTGCACTGACTCCTGGTGAATATAATCTGCATGTATGAATAATCTGAACGTGACTTGAGTTGCTCTCTGGGCTTAAAATAGACTGTGAGGTTTGGGCGCACGATGAGCGGGGTGGAAGGTGTAAGGGGGGCGGGTTGCGCTGCCCTCTTAAGTGGAATCTCATTTCCATGGGGGTCATATCATTTCTGCTTAATTAACTGCAACAGAAATATTGACCCAAGCGGGGCGTCGTACCACCTGCATGATGTGTTTATGTGCAGGGGAGGGGAAATGGACGCCAGCCATGGCTGGGGTGAAGGGGTTTGGGGGGTTGGGGTCTTGTTTCTCAGTTATTTGGAAGGGGGGACTGTATCGTTTTCAATCGCAGGCGTGAACTCAAGCCATGCTTCATAGCATATACATGGATGACACACAGGGTGCGGGGTTAAATTGAGCCCCGAGGCTGTGGGGGTATTATGGGGTTGGGACGAGCAGGTGGGCTTGTGCTGCGATGAGGTGGCTCTGCTCCTTTAAGACAAGTGGACAGCTGGTCTCTCGCTGGACTGGAGGGGTAGAGGGCGACGACTGTCACAGGTGCAGAGTTTTCGGTGTGTGTGTGTGGGGGGGGGGGTGTATTGGTAGAGCAGGGCCTTGGACAGAATACAAGCAAAAGTCTGAACAAGTGTTGGAATATGAAGAGAGGAGGGGGAGAGTAAGACTATGTATTTTACAGAAAGTGAATGAGGGTGGGCTTTTTTTCTGTGGCAAACAAACAAGGCAAACAGGTGTCTTGCTGTGACAAGAAAGTATGGGGAAAGTTTCTGAGCGGGGCCTACTGAACCTGTCATTTATACCTCTTCATTTGCCACTCCTGCTGTCATTGTAAATCTTGTATTGTATTACGTCTCTGTCCAGACCTCCTAGTTTTTTTGCGATTGCGTGATCGCTGAATCCAATGCAAAATAAACAAAAAGACGCAAATTTTGGCCATCCTGCAAAATTCTTAATTTAAACACAAAATAATCGCAAAAAAACAGAAATAATCTCATAAAACATCTAATTTTAAACCATATAATCAAATTATATTTATTACAGTTTGCAATTAATTGTTTTACATGACTTGGTACATAGATGTTTTTGTGTCTCTCGAAAAATTACGTCTCACCTACCACAATCATTATATTACATGGGGGGGGGGGGTTTGTGGCCTGTGCAATAAGCATAGGCAGATGAAGCGCGAGTGATTTACATGTGAAGTCAATGCAAAAAAGGGATTAAACATCCTGTGCATTGTGCATTTGATGCGTTTCAGACTGCAAAAGAAAGTTAGAGCAAACATCTAACAAACGGAGCAATGGAACTAACAGAAAAGCAAGCAGCTAGCAAGGATGGAAATTGGTTCAAGGATGATGGCCGCTGGATGTGACCGAATAGAAGGACATTATTTGCGCTTTATATGTATGGCTGGTATCACGATGTGCATCTAATCAATAAATTATTTTTTCTGCAGTTAACGAGAGAAAATGCTTCCCTGCCATTGATGAGTTTAACGAAAATCCATGTTTTAGGTGTATTATGGTAGGGGAAGCCCTAACGCATGTCATGAATGAGGTACATGATGTCAGATGCTCCGGGGAGTGAAATCTGAGTGAAAGAATGTAAGATTGTGGATAAGAGTTATACAACCTTCCTTTGGCTTAATTCCTACAGTTTTAGATCTCATCTTGACAAGAGACCAAAATAAAGAAGCTTTATTTTTATGATTTGTGTCATTGTGTCAGATTGAACACCTAACATAGTAGGCTACCTAATATGGTAAATAAAAATATATAGTTAAAATAAAATAAATTTTTTTAATAAAATATAAAATAAAAATATTTTATTATAATATTTTATTTGCAAAATTGTCTGCAAAATTCTGGGAATTACCACAACAAAATCAGTAAATTTTATTTTAAAAAAAAACTTGTGAAAAGCTAGGGGGTCTGTCTGTCACTTTCATATTATACAAGATGCATTCTTAAAATGTTAAAGCTTAATACTTTAAAAGTTAAAATAAAGCAAATAATCTGATAAAGCAAAACAAACAAAAAAAAAGAAAAAAAAACCCACATTGCATTGTAACCATGTCACTACCTCGGGTGTGCGTTATTTGCAGCACAGGCACATTGGGAAAATGTGCCCAGGGATATGTTTTTGAGAACTGAGAAATATATGCATGTGGGCACATATATCTGCATTTTGTGCATTTTCGTGACTGCTTTGCTTGGTAACTTGGTGCTTGGTCTCAGACTTGGGAGCAGATTGAGGTTAGAGTACAGCAAAAGACAGTTCGGGGATTTTTCAAGGAAGGATTTACGAGAAATGGCACATATGAGAAAACGTGCCCAAGTAACATATTTGAAAACATACATAGCAATCTCTAGTGGATTTCACAAAAACAAAAACTGCTAAAATATGTTGATCCCAATACATATTTCTTGGTTCTCAAAACTGTATCCCTGGGCACAAAATGTATATGAGCCTGCATTTACAATGGTGACATACCTAAAGACTTGGTTCAGATGTGGCATTGCAATGCATGTGTAAGGTGTAAGGTTCATTACATTTAATTTCCAGAGATTTCTCATTCTGTTTTAATTAGTGTCAGATTTTCCATAAAACAATTTCACATAATGTACATGCAAACATTATATTGTGTCTTTGTTACTTCCATATAATACTAGAAAAACGTTAATATTATTTTAATATTAGCAAATGAATTAAGATAATTCAGATTATTTTGTGAATTGCTTTGACATATGCACTTAAGAACTCAGAACCCAGAAATCATTTGTTTTTCTTACTATAGAAATCAATGGTTACAGGTTTCCAGCTTTCTTCAAAATATCTTACATAGTGTACAACAAAATAAAGTAACTGATAAAGATTTTGAGTCTCTTGAGAGTAAATACAATTTTTTTTTTGAGTGAACTTTCCCATTAATTATTCTAAAAGAGGCTGAGTAGTCATTATATAATATATTAATATCTACAAATTCTTCAAGCTTGGAACATTTTATCCCTAAACAATTCTGAGCCCAAGCCTCCATTCATTGTAAACAAGAATACCAACTCAACAGCAGTAGTATGAATGCTATTGCAGTACAATTTCATGCAAAGCTTTAAACATTCGCTCAAAGTACTCCAGACAATTTGAAAGATTCCTAAAATATGAATCATTCATAAATCTGCTATTTAAGATTTTGCTAAGGATATAAAAGTTAGAATCCTGATTTTATGGTAGTACTGGAGTACACAATGATTGTATATTAGTCACTGTTCTTGTTTACTTTTGGTATCTAAAAGACCATTTAAACCCATAAATGAACAATAGCCTGGCAATAGCCCAAAAATCATCAGATTCTATTTGACAATAATCCTCCACATGCAATATTTCTATAATGGAATCAGCTTAAGGGGTAACAAGGTTAGACGGCAGACTTTAAGACAAAAAATGACCATGCACATGCACGTGAATGTGTCTCTGAGAGGGGTAGGTAAGTAATGAGGTCGTAATGTTCACTTCAGGAGAATCTAGACTAGTATATGATGGGTCACATGTTGCGTCAATACTGATCCCATATCCACCTGTCTTCATGACGGCAATGCCTCGGCAAAGACCTCAAAGTATGTAACTCAGGAATCTATGGGATTGCCTCACAGATATTGAGACTGTAACACACCATCATAACCTGAGAGAGGAAGCTAAGAACCTGACATAGTATCTTTAATTATCACCCCACCGGCCAGCAAGCCCTGACAGTAACCTGATACTACCACATATGGCCAGTCATGACTTATGTTAAGATTCTGATGGCTTTATGCATAAATCCATCTGTCAATACTGCCCTACGAAGATAAAATACTGTAGCTGCACATTTTATGTTTGAGTTATGAGTGAAACCAGGTCTATCAGATTATGATCTGCCCTGTGACAGATGAATGTGGATTCAATTCTGCTTAGATTCAGGCTACGTTTACATTACAAACGTTTTCCCCCCATGCCTTCTAAATAAAGTTTCACGTTTACGAAACAACATTTTCAAAACAATTCGCATTTACACATATATTTGCGAAAATGGCCAAACCCGCTGTATTACATATGCCTGGCTAATTTTTGGTGCTGTAACCTTGTTAGTAAAGAATTACTGTAGGGAAGTGGTGTGTGTGTGTGTGTGTGTGTGTGTGTGTGTGTGTGTGTGTGTGTGTGTGTGTGTGTACAATTTGTCATTTCACACGTCTCTGCTGTTGGCTGTAATGTGAAGTTAATTCACATTTTGCTGATGAAGCGTTAGCAAACACTTAAGCAACAGCAACACTACCACGTACTCCACCGATGTGTTTGTTCATGCTTACCTTTAATCTATGCAACCATAACACATACAGTGCATACACATGACATCATTGTTTTTACAGACTTTTGATTAAGGCGTTTACAAGGATGCTACAATGGCAGCATTTTCAAAAACTTCCACCTTGTTGGCACCAATAGCCTAGTGGTAAATGTGTCGATATATAGCACTGAGGTGCTCATTCCTTTCTCTATGTCTTTTGATGCTCATTCCTCTCTCACTCCGCTCCCCACAGATTTCTGTCAAAACTCTCTACTGTACTATCTATTGAAGGTTGAAACATCCTAAAAATAATAATAAAAAACATCCAATTTGAAACCATTTACGAATTTGTGTGTTTTCAGTCTCCAAAATGCCATTGCTGTGTAAACAAACAGGCAAAACGCATACACATTTTCCAGTTTTTGGCTGAAAACATTGTTACTGTATATAAATTGCCCCAAAGAAAACATGATATTATTATTATTATAAAAACAAACAAACTATCAAATCAAACATTTGTATTCCAGAGAAGCATTCTGAACTTTTATTCATATTTTTACTTAAATTTGATCTCTTTTCAATATAAACATGAAGTAAATGGTTGATCTTGACACTTTATTATCTGTATTATCCTGTTTTTGAACACATTTTTAATCAGTGCTTCCACTTGGTATTAACATTCATGTCTTCTGTTTGCATTCTGTCTATTGCTTATGAGTAGGCCCACATAAATTTGTGCATGCAAGAAATCTGCAGATTTCCTCAGATTTTTAGCCTATCACTGAGTCTATGTATTTACTTGTGTAAATGTGTGTAGTCTTTATTAATTCAGTTTTTAAAATTCATTTCACTAATATTATTGTGATATAATAACAATAATATTAAAATGTTGATATGATTTATTTATAATACAGTTTGTAAAGTAATATTTTCTGTCTTTTAGTAGATATATGAGAGACTTGCTTTGTTTACCAAATAAGTGGATCTAATTGGATCTGCATTGGAAGACTGTAAAGCCTAATTTAACCCAATGCGTGAAGTTGTGGACGTGGAGCTGCTGCAAATACAAGCACATCAGATGTGCGTCTAATATAAAAGTATATTTATTAAATTTTTCTTTTTTCCCTTTTAATTACCGATCATTTGATGCGCTTTGATTCACTCTCTGTATTACGCTGCCTGACAGCCTGTCTGGGTTTCCACCATTATTGTAACGGACTGAACACAGAGACTGGACAGCCTAATTTAACCCAATGCATGAATAACAGTAATATTAAAATGTTGATATGATTTATTTATAATACAGTTTGTAAAGTAATATTTTCTGTTGATTAGTAGATATATGAGAGACTTGCTTTGTTTACCAAATAAGTGGATCTAATTGGAACTGCATTGTAAAGATTAGATAAAAGTTTAAAAAAAAATTTTTATTAGTAGATAAATAGATTCAGTTATGATACTCGTAAAATTCTCCGCAAAAATCCGCACGTTTTACAAAATTCATCGAAGAAATAGCAAAAAATGTCCGCAGATTCTGTCTGGCCCTACTTATGAGCAAGTGAAAATTAAGCATGTGGATGGCAACCACAATTCTGATCATAATTCTGTTTTTGGTACAATAAAATATTGATACTTGTTATGGCATCACACACATTAAAAAATATGATTTTTGCTGCTTGTTCAAATTGCTTATTTCAAATGAGCAGAATCAACACAATTCTCAAGTTTTTTGGGGGGACAACTTGATTGTTTTATGTTCAGTCCACTCAAATTTGTAAAAACTATTAAGTTAACTTAATTTCTTCACGTCGTTTCAACACAAATGGATTGTGTGGAACCCAACATTTTTTACATTGCATATGAACATATGTTAGATCTGCAAATGAGAAGTAACAGGTCTTTTGTGCCTGTTCCAATGTATTTTACCACATGACTATTTGCACTCTAAAAGTGAACTTCTCAAATGCATTTACAAGTGTGTAACAAATATTTCCTGATTATATAGTGTCATATACTGTTAACTGAATTGATGAAAATACCACATGTAAATGAAACTTAAACCTACATATTTTTACACTCTTGGTGAAAGAACACTTAAAGGTACATATTTACCTTCTCTTTGGCAACTTTATGTGAGAACGGACAAGTTCCATCTGTCTTCTTACATGTGCCTCTGAGAAACCTGCCAACCAAGAACAAGAATTTCAATTTGTTCAAAATTACAGTGTTAGACATTTTGTTTAATGTGAGACTTTGCAGAGATGCTCTGTACCTGGTGCAGACAGCCACTTTGTCAGGGTCGTGGATGTAGGGGCAGGTGTTGCCATGGTTACACTTGCCAAACCGGTTGTAATACATGCAGTACTGCTTGGCCTTCTGTTTCTTCTGTCGGGCATGTCTTATTATTGCTAAACTCCTCTGCACAGCACGACTGATGCAGCAAAAATAAATAAATATGTAAATAATTAATGTATACACACACACACACACACGCACACACACGCACACACAAATTAAAGGGGCCATGAACTACCTATTTGTATTGTACTGTTCTCTGAGGTCCACTTAAGATTCTTACATCAAAAAGCATCCTATCTTAGAAGCAATAGTCTGTTTTTAATCGTGTTTTGAGCCCCTTCATTGAAACACATTGTTTAAGTATGCATAGAGGATTCATTAGGACATAAACATTCTCTTTCTGTAAGATGTGCATATTAATAAATGTTAAATGCTTTGCATCCAAGATTAGGTCCTACCATACAAAAGTACACAGCTGGGTGCCCACTCATGATCAATTTTGCATGTTTATTTGACAGCCTACATTCTTCTGTGGAGTCAGAGCTTAACCACATTTTCACGTAATAAAGTGGCACATTCTACAACATGGCATTTTCACAATCTGGCTTCAATATATGCTTTCTTTTTAAGACTAATGTGAATGTTTTTGAGTTGTGAAATATACAGCGTGTACGGAAAGTATTCAGACCCCCTCAAATTTTTCACTCTTTCGTATAGTGCAACCATTTGGTAAAATAATTTTTGATCATTTTTTCCTCATTAATGTGCACACAGCACTCCATATTGACAGAAAAACACAGAATTGTTGACATTTTGCAGATTTATTGAAAAATAAAAACTGAAATAATCACATGGTCCTAAGTGTTCAGACCCTTTGCTCAGTATTTAGTAGAAGCACACTTTTGATCTAATACAGCGATGAGTCTTTTGGGGAAAGATGCAACAAGTTTTTCATACCTGGCTTTGGGGATCCTCCGCCATTCTTCCTTGCAGATCCTCTCCAGTTCTGTCAGGTTGGATGGTAAATGTTGGTGGACAGCCATTTTTAGGTCTCTCTAGAGTTGCTCAATTGGGTTTAAGTCAGGGCTCTGGCTGGGCCATTCAAGAACAGTCACAGAGTTGCTTTGAAGCCACTCCTTCTGTATTTTAGCTGTGTGCTTAGGGTCATTGTCTTGTTGGAAGGTAAACCTTTGGCTCAGTCTGAGGTCCTGAGCATTCTGGACAAGGTTTTCGTTCAGGGTATCCCTGTACTTGGCTGCATTCATCTTTCCCTCGATTGCAACCAGTTGCCTGTCCCTGCAGCTGAAAAACACCCCCACAGCATGATGCTGCCACCACCTTGCTTCATAGATGGCACTGTATTGGACAGGTGAGGAGCAGTGCCTGGTTTTCTCCATGCATACCGGTTAGAATTAAGGTCAAAAAGTTCTTTCTTGGTCTCATCAGACCAGAAAATCTTATTTCTCACCATCTTGGAGTTCTTTAGGTGTTTTTTTAGCAAACTCCATGCGTGCTTTCATGTGTCAGGCCACTCTGCCATAAAGCCCCGACTGGTGGAGGGCTGCAGTGATGGTTGACTTTCTACATCTTTCTCCCATCTCCCGACTGCATCTCTGGAGCTCAGCCACAGTGATCTTTGGGTTCTTTTTTACCACTCTCAACAAGGCTCTTCTCCCGGATAGCTCAGTTGGCCAGACGGCCAGCTCTAGGAGAGGTTCTGGTCGTCCCTGGTGCTTTTAGGAACTTTTAGAGCAGTAGAGATTTTTTGTAACCTTGGCTAGATCAGTGCCATACCACAATTCTGTTTCTGAGCTCTTCAGGGAGTTGCTTTGACCTCACGATTCTCATTTGCTCTGAAATGCATTGTGAGCTGTAAGGTCTTATATAGACAGGTGTGTAACTTTCCTAATCAAGTCCAATCAGTATAATCAAACAAAGCTAGACTCAAATGAAGGTGTAGAACCATCTCAAGGATGATCAGAAGAAATGGACAGCACCAGAGTTAAATATATGAGTGTCACAGCAAAGGATCTGAATACTTAGGACCATGTAATATTTCAGTTTTCTTTTTTAAAAATCTGCAAAAACGTCAACATTTCGGTCAATATGGGGTTCTGTGTGTACATTAATAAGGAAAAAATGAACTTCAATGATTTTAGCAAATGGCTGCAATAAAATAAAAAGTGAAAACCTTAAGTGGGCCTGAATACTTTCCGTACCCACTGTATCCCATGATGACGTTATACTATAAATGCTGCTTACATGTCAACAGAATAGGTTGATTTTGACTTCTCAGTTCATAAACCCTATATATATATATAGCTGTTCTGAGGTATGTATTATCTCTTACAATACTAACCTGGCCACATATTGTGTGGCTGATGTTTTTCCTTGATGACCAGAGGAGGAAACATATGGATTGTACCACTCACCTGTAGTATAAAAAGTGAAAGAAAATTATAAAAGGAAGACTCGCTATTATACATTAAAAATATAATAATTTATGGAGGTGTGAGACTCTTGTCCACAATTATCATAATGTTTGCCAAGTTTCATGGACTAATTTCATCACAATTTTATAATATTTACAGTACATTTGAGGTACTAGTAGCCACCTTGTGAAATTTCAATTATTTTCCAAATGCTGTTCTACTGAGTCATTGCCTTAATGTACTTGGGAATGCATAATTAACTTCTTGAAATCAGCTATAGCCTGTGCTTGTTTGTTCCTCTTGCCTCATCCTAGCGCACCAGCATATTTATTTATAACAAGCCAGACTAACAGCATGTAATTAAAGGTCATCACGTTCATTGGTAATGACGGAGGCCAGCAAGTACAACTAAGACAAGATATCATGGTGTTTATTTATATGTCAGGAACCGTCAGCCGCAGCCAAATGGCAATCTGAGAGAGAAGTAGGAATAAACACTGTACTCTTTGTAGCACTGAGTGACAGAGCGGTGAGAGCATAGTGCAAGGAATCCAAGATCTGAGCGTATGTGAGAAATGACTCGTTGGCTATGTGGGATGCAATTGGGAAGTCTATGTGAAAAAGTGATGGAGTCTGTGTGTATTAACTGTACCAATCCTGTGCGGTGAGACTACAATTTGTTGAGGAGATCATAAATAGACATGTGTATGTGCGTTTGTGTGGAATTCCCATCTCAGAGCAGGAGCTGATCTTTAATTCCACATCCGACTAGGGCTTCAGGGTTTAATCTAGGCTATTCACAATCTCTCTCATTCTCTCTGTGTATCAACCTGTAGCCAGTGACAGATGACAGCTTTATTATTTTAGAAAGCGACCTGTAGCCCCCTCCTCCATTCCATCGTTGGATGTGTTGATAATCTAGACCATGTACTTTGAGACAACTGATATATTTACTGACCATTGAAAACCTGTGAAAACACTTCTCAGGGGCACATATTCATATCAACAAAATATTGGGCAATATATATATTTCTAATATTTTTAGTGGTTAGAATTTTGCTAATTGATTAGGCAAGGATCTTTGCAAAGTGATTACCAGGTCTACTTGTAGGCGTGCAGGTGGTTTGAGTGCGAGAGAGCTTATTGGCCGAGACTCTGTACAGCTCTCCGCCTATCCACCTCATGCTCCGCCCCCTCCATTGCCTTTCTGAAGTCCTCAAACGATTCTGCAAGAGGGTTCTGTAAAAAAATAGCAAAAAAGACAAATGGTGGAAATTAAATTAAAACATCAATTAATTCAATCACTCAATTTAAATATTTAGAACAAAATTTAGGCCGTTTTTTCCCACTCTGTTATAAAAGGTTATGAAGTGGCAAGTTGTGGAAAAACACCATCTCTGAACAACTACATACTTCTGATCCAAACATATAGGATGTGATAATGTCAGAAGTAGCACAACTGAATCTAAATCTGGCATCAGTTTCTCACTCCACAGAATCCATTTTAGATACAATCACTTGTAACAATAACCTGTATTGTCTATAGTTATGTTGTGCTCAGGATAAATTAGTACATTACATTTTGAAAATCAATATTTTTATCCATTTCTCAGTGATTATAGGTAATATATTTTGGTGAATTTAAACAACACAGCTTTATTAAAGAGATATACTTAATAAAATAATATTTTAGTCACCAAACATCTTAAAATAGAAATATAAATAGAAAATAAAAAAATAGAAGAACAATACATTTAAATTCAAGCAAAACATATAAGAAATTACAAACTACAAAATTTCAGCAAAATGTTATATATTTTTGTTTCTCTTGATTTTTCCTCTTTTGAAGTTTTTTATTTAATATTTTTTTCCTAACAAATAAATTTGGGTGTGCTAATTTTTGGACCATTACCTCAAGTTATATTGTTACATTAGCTCCAGATTTGACTTCAGTACTGACTAATATAATGCATATGCACAAATATAATACTGTATAGCATCTTATTAAAAATATTAATTTATTTGTGCAGGGTGCACTCATATCTGCTGAACACCGTAGATACCATTTGACATTAGGGAAAAGTTTAGGATTAAAATAAATAAATAAATAAATAAAATGTATGTTTTTTTTATAGTGCCAGTATGTGTATGTGATTTCTACCACTAGAGAGCATGTCATGACAACAAACAAAGGTGTATTGACACCATGACGGAGTGTGGAATAATGGCAGTTGTCTTCGTTACATTCTACAGGACTCAAAAGGATTCAAAACCTAATATAAAAGCAAATGAGCTTTTATTATGCCAGTCGATTTCTTTTGGTTCTTCTGGTTGAGATTACGTGTGGACGAATCAGCAGTTTTATCATACTAAATACATTTTTAAGGCTCTTTTATAATGCTGCTCTAATAGACTTCAGTCTATTAAAACACACACCATATTAAAGCTTCTTTGGTGTTTTCCTGTTTTTTTTATTGTTGTTTTTTATAAACCACACTAGAAATCAAGATAGTATTATGTAATTAGCATGGCGACAAAGGACATAGTCTGTGATACCAAATTGCTAATTTCTATGGATTTAAAGGTGCAGTATCAGGGAATATGCAGGAATCCTAAAAATAATTTCAATACTTTTAAGTCCTTTTAAAGACCTTCTCAGAATATTTTAAGACCTCATTGCCACTTCAAGTTCTAATCCGTATTAAACCTTTAACTTAATAAACAATTGGTAATAAACAGTTGTAGTTAAATAAATAAATGGAGCACAACCAAGCAACAAAACTCAGATAAGCAACTCAAATAAATTATGCAGTGGTTTTCAGCGACAGGCTTCAGCCACTGTTTAAACCCGTCTTTCTCCAACCAGGAGTACGCAAACGTACATTTTCCCATTTTGCCGTCTGTTTCACTCTATGGTTTCGCATGTGGAGAGCGTCACATCACCTTCCTGCGTTTGTCGCAAATTATGTCACATCACCCGGACGGAGGAGCTTGGCCGGACACGTCCCGACCAGAACCAATTGCTTGGATCGAGCAAGCCGTTGTTAATATTAGGAGGAAAATAAATATATTTATTCTTTTTACGAGTAAAACACTTTGGACAACACAAAATTTAAGACCTCGTAAAAATGTGATTAAGACTTTTTAATACCTTTTAAGGGCCTTAATTTTCTCATAATTGATTTATCAACTCTTAATACTTTTTAAGACTCTGAGTATTTAAGTTTGACACCCAGTGGTTGAACTAGATACTGCACACCTAGTTCAAAACACATGCAAGTGCAGGTTGCCAGATTGTTGACACCAACAGCAGTATGCCTGACTGTTGAGCCTAAAGGCTGATTTAAACCGTTTTCTATCAAAAAAGCAATAGCATGCGATAGAAGGAATATTTTTTATTTTAAAAGGAGTTTTTGTTCTAACCAACACCTAAAATGTATGTTGTAGAAACATCTTCTATTTCTTGCAGCTGAACAACAGAAAACATGACAATGATCACCTCAGGTAAACCTCATGTGCTTTACTCAGTGTTAAATGCTAGTAATGTGAGTTTAAATGCCATTTAACATAACATTTATTGCCATACTACTAAAAGCAGCAGCAGATTACCATTTACCTTACCATTCCATTGGAGTGCAGTAAGTGTACTATTCTGTGCTTCTGAATGGCTGTATTTAAATTTCTGTCGTATTGGGTCTGGTGCAAACAGCCCAATTACTCATCACTGCAAATCTCATCACGTAGCGCGTTGTTAGGACACGGGGTTAGAATGTAACCTGCTCACCTAATGTTTACGTTCGTATCTATATTTTTGCTAATTAATAACCTCATGTGGAACTCTGAATCTGAGTCTTATTTCGGAGGCTGTTACTCTCCACCAAAGGTCACATTTTGGTTGCGGATGCACACCTTGAGAGCCTTCCTGACTGAATGAATGAAATAGTGGTTTTCCACAAAGGTAACCCGGGGTGCTGAAACATAATTTAATATTAATTTAATAATAATAAAGTAATATACTGGCATTGGGCGAGTTAAATGAAGAAACCAAAGTCAGACGTCCTGGCACATAACACACATTTTCAAAGCAGATTATCTGACTTGAGCCTTGTTTTGCAGATAAACACGAATGTTCACTTAGCATGTTTCTTAAATATCTGCTAACATATTATGGTATTTTTATGCTTTAGAAAAGTCAAAAACTTACATACAGTACCTTTAAACCAGGGATGTCAAACTCAATTCCTGGAGGGCCGCAGCCCTGCACAGTTTAGTTCCAACTCTTATTAAACACACCTGATCAAACTAATTGAGTCCTTCAGGCTTGTTTGAAACCTACAGGTAAGTGTGTTGGAGCAGGGTTGGAACTAAACTACGCAGGGCTGCGGCCCTCCAGGAATTGAGTTTGACATCCCTGCTTTAAACATTCGTCAAAACATATGTCACAATGTAAGTACAAAATTTAGTAAAAATATACCACTGTTCTAGTGTGTTTTTACATTTTTATAAAAACAATCATACATAAAGTGCCTTTAATACACTGCTTATTTGTCCGAGGATTAGTTTTTCAATCAAGACCAAGTTAACACAGGTTTTTTAGAGAGACTGAAACTAAAAGATGAAGGAGTATGAGTAACAATGCTTTTACCGAGTGTTACTATTGCTTTATCCGTTACAGAGTCTGATATGTACTAAATATTAAGTGTTTTAAATAAGTGTTTACATATTAATTTTGTTTTTTTAGAGTTCATCATAATAGCATCAAACTACAAATTATATATTATAATACATTAACTTTTTCTTTTTTTCACAATCTGCCTTCAAAAACACCCCTAATTTCCAAATGTGGACAGTGTAGTGAGACAGCTATTCCTTTTCGCCCACTTACTGTCCCTCCTTCAACACCCGCTTCCAATCTCATCCTCACCTTCCCAAACATACCCAACACTCTCTCACGCTCTCTCTCTTTCTCTCTTACTCCTGGCTCCTGTGTCACAGCACTCTGGTAAATTGCTCCTTTAATGGAGGGGACGGCCGTGTGGAAATGGAGAGAATTGAAAAGAGGAGGAAATCATTGAGATAATTGCCAGGGCATGAGGCCAGAGCAGAGAGACTGCCCCGCAAACATACTCCTTGATGCTTCTTCCTCTCAAACACACGCACACACACACGTAAAGGACACATCTCTTATATACCCATTTCTAAAGTAAATTGAGCATAATGGACAAATGTTAAAAAGCACAAATGCTCAAAAACTATTAACATTAATCACTTTATAAAGACGGCTGAAATAATCGGTTTCTTACTGACAAGATTTTGTTTAACCAAAGCACTGTAATGTAAATTCAACACAACACACTCACTGCTATTCATACAGAGAACAACTTCTGTCAGTGCTCATTATCATACTCTATTATAGACCCAAAAAACACCATACAGTCTATTTCACCTTTCAAAGCATATATTTAAGACAGATTGTGGGAGAAGTTGTGTGTGAAGGAGTGTATGAGAGTAGCTACTCTGTATTAGGAGACATGAACTTTAGTACAAAATGTTTCGAGAGCCCAACAGCAAATCACCTCCAACATCAATCTACACCCAATACAAGAGCTTCGACTACACAATCTATTGCCTCGGCCAATATGTCCAGCCCCAGCCCACACATACAGCACAGTATCAACATTGAACCCGAGCACTCCTACACACACAGAAAGCATCATTGGCTACAATATAAAAACACACACACTGATAAGCAAAAGACCCCATTAACTAACATGCAACAGCAGTCTTAAATTATTACTAAATCCCTAATAAGGTTTAAATAGCATCCTATATGTACAAAATAATTCAGTTTTTTGACTTCTGTTTTTCTCTAAACTTATGCTTAGCTAACTAGCTGCTTTTGCTTGTACAGAAAGAAGGGTTGTGTTATAAACATGGGATGAAAATGCTGCTTGAAATGCTTGATTAAATATAGAAAAGGCTTTGGATCTCTATGAAAGCGTGCAAGCCTGAGGTACCTTTACCTGTTTTAGTGCCCATAAACCAATGTATATAAAGTCAATACAAAAACATAGATTTGAAATATCATTCAATGTAATGCAATGAGTCTGAAGCCGAAGTATCAAACTTAACTGTCTGATGTTTGGATGTTTTTGATAGAAAAAAAAAAAAAACTTATTCTAGTGGGCATCTAGTGGGAACGTTTTTGGTAATGCACCCAAACAACATATATATTTTAGATTTCGGCACAAAAACTTTTTTTTTTTTTATTTATTTTCTTGGTTTTTTACTTATTTAAAAAAAAAAATAAATAAATAAAATTCTCTTCTCTTGATTAATGTTTTATGTAAATGTCATAACTGGACAGTAAAATTGACATACTTTTCTCTTTTGACTTTTCCACGTCAACTTACAAGCAAAGACTGTTTGATTCTTCGTTTTCATCATGGCTTTAAAGTGAAAAACTAAAGAATATAGAAGTAAGAGTATAAAAGTATAGAATGCTCACGGTTCGGTTCTATCACAGTTTTAGGGTCAAGGTTTCGTTTATTATATGTTCTGTTAAATAAATGTTGTAAAAAAAAAAAAAGTAGCACCAAATGGGTCAATGTAATATTAATTACTGTGGTATCCCTAGTCCACAAATCAAAACATAAACTTTTCCACGTCTTAAAATTTTCAAATAACTTAAAAACTAAACTAAATATGCTAAACTGGCATGCCATTCATCCTTCTTTGGATGATTTTAAATAATGTTTGTGAAAATACATTTTGGGATTTCACTGATGTATAGTATTGTTCGTCATATGATCAAACTAGGGTTCCAGCATAAGATGGATGCGCACTTAAATAGACGCTCAAGAAAGCCAAGGCGTACTCACACTAGGCTATACGAGCCGTGCACAGGTAGGTTTAATCCCCATTGCCCAGCTCATTTGACAAATCAGGCCGAATCAGGCCCAGGCGCAGTTCAGTTGGCCAGCCATGTTGGAAGAGGTGTGCCAGAGCGTGGTTTGTAATTACAATAATAATAATTCCTTACATTTATATAGCGCTTTTCTGGACACTCAAAGGGCTTTACCAATTTTTGGGGGGAATCTCCTCATCCACCACCAGTGTGCAGCATCCACCTGACGCGACGGCAGCCATATTGTGCCAGACCGCACACCACACACCAGCTGATTGATGGAGAGGAGACAACGTGATAAAGCCAATTATGATATGGGGATTGTTAGGAGGCCATGATGGACAGAGGCCAGTGGGCAAATTTAGCCAGGATGCCGGGGTTAAACCCATACTCTTTTCGAAGGAAGGGATTTTTAATGACTACAGAAAGTCAGGACCTCGGTTTTATGTCTCATCCGAAAGACGATGCTTACTGAGCAGTATAGAGTCCCCTTCACTATACTGGAGCGTTAGGACTCACACAGACCACAGGTTAAGCGCCCCCTTGCTGGTCTCACTAACACCACTTCCAGCAGCAACCTAGCTTTCCCATGTGGTTTCCCATCCAGGTACTGACCGGGCGCAGCCCTGCTTGGCTTCAGTGGGCCAGTGAGAGTTGCAGAGAGCTAGCTGCCAGCTTGGTTGGGCTTTGGCGCGGTACCCTTGTAGTGTGAGTGCAAAGCATGCCTGAGTGCAAAACTGAAGACCCGACGTCACATTTAAGGGATAATTTCATGTGGATTTATTAATCATTCTTACTTTTCAATGAATGCGAACTGTCATAGTTTGTTAAAGATACAAAGCCCCGCTGCACATCAACGGCCACCTTCAGCAAACCTCCTAATACGTGCAGCACGATGACTTTCAACATTTATGAGTGTCAAAATGGTGAATCTGTTCAGCAAAAGATTTGACTGTGTGTCACTGCATATCAAATGACTTAAAATAATTTAAAACAATATAACTAAAGCAGTCTCCATTGTACAGAGCGAGAGCGCTTCTCTGTTAAACTGAACGGTCACATCATCGATGACGTAAGCGTGCTCAAGCTTGGAAGGCAAAAAACGCAATGTGGGGGAGAGATGAGGGGAGACAATCACATCTGGGCATGGTTCAAGACAACTTTGCCTAGTGTGAGTACACCCTCAAACAGCTCTTACTAGCTGACAATTACAAAATACAACAAGTCAACATAAACTGAAAAGGTTGGTGTATACACAGAGTCTTCAAAAAAAGTACTTATGTTTCACTGAAGAAATGAAATCACAGACCTTTGGAATGAGATAACGGTGAGTAAATGATAACTATATCTTCACTTTTGTCTAGAATATGTATTTAACACATCCACAGACCCAAAGTGCAGAACAACCTGTAGTGTCTCCATGTCATTTAATCTGTAAGAGCATATGTCAAACATACATCATAACCCACAGAGGTCCAGAACTGCTCAGTGACGGCAGCCATGGGAGCAATAATGAGGCGTAATGGGAGAACAGTTGCTGCCCTTACTGGGGCTCAGACAGGGCACCCAAGAGCCATAATGGAGCCTAATGTAGCCATGACATGGACATGGAACATGAAAAGCAGTTAACCTCAGTCATAGTGAGTCAGTGTGACAAATGGGCAAAATAAATGAGGCCAAAACTTGGAAGCAGAGTGCATGTAATAGCATGCAAATGTTCCTCCACAGGGCTTTGTTTTAAAATGGAGGCTTGTGGCTGTAAACACAAGGTTTCTTGTGACCTCTTGGGTCTCTCAGTTTAACTCTGGAAAAGAAGGAAATAAAAGTAAGACAGGAAGCAAAGAGGGGAGCTCCATCATCCTTAGAGCTCCCAGCCAGTCGTCCTTGACCCTTAAGCGCTGATACCTTATCTTCAGCCAACCGGCACTCTTTAAATCACAGGTCGCCACAATATGCGTACCTTTAGTTGCTGTTCTGGTATCAGTTATGTTTGTGCTTCCTGTTACTGCAGTAACTCAGACTGGACGGTGTAAGAGCTTATCCGATATCAGAGGCAGAGTGAACCGGCCGTGCTAATACATGAGGTCTGGGGGGACATATCACATCGTCCCATGTATCACTTGAATGGCAGCAGGGAATTATTTTTATGGGACACACGATGGGTTGTAATTGCACTGTTAGAGTGGGACGTGATTTAGCATTTGGGGGCTCTGACCCTGAGGCTATGATATAAAAAGGTCTTTGTGCTCTTCTTGAGGGTCTACTGGGGGATAGAAGTGAGGAGTAGTTGTTACTGAAATCGTTTGCATGAAGACAGGACGACTGTATGAAAACTGGAAATATCCAGTTGAGATATTGGTCCATATTAACTAAAAAAGCATCAGCCTGTCAGCTGTACACCCAAGATGATCTCCCATTCTCCCACATCCTAAAAGTGAGCTATTGAATTGAGATCTGTGGAGGCCATTTGAGTGTAGAGAACTCATCGTCACATTCAAGCAACCAGTCTAAGATGATTTGAGCTTTGTGATGTGGAGCATCCCAAGATGGGAACACATGTGGTCATAAAAAGATTAATATGGTCAGCAACAATACCGAGGAAGGCTGTAGTGTTTATATGCTGGTCAGTTTGTACTAAGGGGACCAAAGTGTGCAAATAAAACATTCCCATGCTATTACACCACCAATACCAGCCTCAACCATTGACACAAGACATGGATCCATGCTTTCATGTTGTTTATGTCAAATTCTGGCCCTACCAAGCAGCCTTCCTCCTCTTTTATTGCTAAAATTTGATTAGTCCAAAATGTAGCCTCAGTTTTCTGTTTTTAGCTGAAAGAAATGTGAGCTGGTGTGGTCTTCTGCCTCTGTGGCATATCTTTTTTACAGTTTGACAAACTACAAATTCAGAGCTGCTCTTCAGCATACCTCAGAGTACCTTTTCTCTTTTTCAGACAATCCTTTGTAAACCCTTAAGATGAAAATCATGAAAATCACAGTAAATTTCTGAATTACCTTGATGTGTCTGCCTGGCACCATCAACCACAAAGTCACATTGAAAGTTACTTAAACCCCAGGTAACACTTTATTTAGGGATGTCCTTGATACACACGTTCCATGTTCTTACTACAGTAATTAGTTAATTAGGCATAAATACTAACCCCAAACCTCAAGTATAGTAAACACATGCAGTAAAATGATTTAATTTTTGATATTAATAACACACCCATGTCATTCCAATCATCTAAAAGTTTGTTCATCGGTGGAACACAAATTAAGATATACCAGATGAAATCCATGAGCTCTTTATAATGACAATACATTAGGGGTAGGGAACCTATGGCTCGGGAGCCACATGTGACTCTTTGACCAAATTTATGTGGCTCTCCAGCGGTCTCTCTTCAATAATATTATAAAGGTTAAAAAATTATAACTGTCACTAAAAATCAGTTTTCTATTGAAAATACAATTACATTTTTCGTTATAATGTATTTTTACAGCAAAATGAATAAGGACTTTAAAATAAAAGGATGTTTCAATCAATGCACATGTGTGGCGCTGTGGTTTAACTTGAATCGTGACACCAATAAAGGGTGAGCAACTTGAGTTTCCAACATTTCATAAGTGGCGATGACAAAAAGAAAAAAAATTATAAACGGTCCTTTCTTAATACATTGTGATGCATCATATTTGCTTATTTTTGAATTGTGCATGGACATAAATAAAGGTTTTTTTATATAAAAAAATCAGAAATGGCTCTTTGCTGGAAAAAGGTTCCCGACCCCTGCAATACATTGTATTGCCTGAAACACCCTGACCTGATGTGTGAAAAAAGACAAAGGTGAGCAAAGTTGTATATGATTACACTGAACCATAGGGAATGTTTCGATGTTTTTTGATATCTTTTATAGACTTTAAATGCCTCGTTACCATTGCTGTCTATAAAGGATGAGAGAGCTCCTGTATTTCATCTAAAATATCTTAATTTATACAACAGTTATGTTTGGTTCTTGAATCCGATTGACTGATAGTAGTGCGATATTCTGCAAATAACAGCACTTATCCAGCCTCTTAACCCTTCACCCTTGTGTATTACTCTGCTCACATACAGCGACAAGCAGAGGACACTCTACAGTTTGACAAATATTGTTGCTGTTGGACAACATGATGTACTTTTGAGGCTTTTTTTAGTCGAGAATGTAGTTGTTTAGATTGCAACTATGCAGTTTATTTATAAGGATAGTGCTTATTTCTGATTTATAGTGATAATTTCTGAGCATCAGATTCAGTGCATCAGCCGCCGTCAGCCTGTCTGAGCAGGCCAAGGAAGGTGACAATTGACATTCAACCACCAGATGGCGACAGAGACCACATGATAAGTGCTTAGGAGAGAAAAACAGCATTTTCTCAGTGTAAGTTTCAAACTACAGCAGAACAAATCAATATAAATAAGGTAAGTGACATTCTGAGTCGATCTCTCTCTTTTGTATTTTAAATTGCTGTATTTATACCTTAGAAACTGGTAGTGTTTGCTTTGCTCTGGCTTTTTCTGGGTTAATTATTGTGAAAATCCTGATTGCAATAAAGAAATACTGGGAAATCTCTGTAGACTGATGGCATTTCATGCTGCTCAGCCTTATAACCTTACAATGTGAGCAAAAAATACCTGTTTTGTCATCACTTTAGACATTACACTAGAGAATCATTCAAATACTAGCTCTAAAGGGACGTTTGTGAACTGGCAATGATCAGCTGTGAATGAGTGGTGGAAGAAAGTAGTTCCTCGTACGAAAGGGTTTTTAGACTCTCCGTGTTTGTTTTCCTTTTTTATACACATAATTATGCCATCGAACTATCACCATATATACCTGATATACAGCCACACCATACTGCTATTCATGTGATCTTGCTCATTTGTGTTCCAAAGATGAATAAAGATCTCAGAGGATTGGAACAACACGAGAGTAATTAAAAACATATTCATTTTAAAGTTAATTAATCATAATTAATTAATTAATATCACTCTGTAGTTAAATGAATAGTTACACTGTGTGATCACCTTAAAATACTCTGTAAATCACCTTTCTTTTTTATTCTGAAGGTTTGTTTAAACGTCAGAAGATCTTGACCAAATCTACATGCCTAAATGCACCAATTTGCTGAAATAAAAAATAAAAAAAATTAGTTGAAAAGATTAGTTGACTTTCAAAAGTTGAAAGGAGTTTTCGAGTTTATTTAACAATGACTTTTTTTACAGTGTGCTCACATTAAGGAGGCATGAAATGCAAAGATGTATCGGATATGCTGATGATGACCCATCCCTCAAGGGGCCAAAGCAAATCTGTATTTTTGTCCCTTTAATTCATTCTGTCAAAATAAACGCTTTTACAGCAAACACATTTGAGGCATCATGATTTTTATCACTCCCACTAGACACAAATCTCTTTTTTTGCTAGTATGTGGCATATTTAGGGGGCATGGTAAGCAACCATCAGCAAGGATGAGCGCAGGGGACTTACACCTGTGTCAAAACTAAAACACATCAGTTCTGGTGCATGTGATGATCTGCGGAAGAATGCATATGGCAAAAATATGCGTGCATGCCAGTCAATTTAGTTAACTGTAAGAAAAGTTCCAAATTTAAAACTTAGGAGTCTATCACAATCACTTTATATGGATCATTGGGAGATCCCACATGAGAGCATGTGCATGCATGTATGTGTGTCTTGTGTTTCGACCGCAGGACAAGCGCAGATGAAGGAGAGGGCGAATCAGCACTCCGGCAGGGTGATTAACGATGTGACTTTTGTTTTGGTGACGGGGAAGAATTCACAGGCCGCACGGGCATTCACAATAATGCTTGTCTTGTCTATTTGGCTGCAGAGAAAGCATTAGTAAGCTCATCCTGAAGAATAGACAAAAAGAGTTACCCTTGAAATGAGCTAGCTGCTTTCACTTAACCAATTTTCCTTCTGTAAATGAGTTTTTGTTCGCAGCAAAGTAGATAATGAGAGGGAATTAAAGTGATAACAATATTAAAGACTGTTACTGAAGAAAATCCTAAAATGACTTAACCAGCAGCTCAATGGCCAAGGGGTGTGGGCAAAAAACTAAAGACTAAAGGAAAAAGACAAAAAGGAAAAGAAAAAAAAATGATCAACTGATAAAAGTGTTCATTAAGAAAAGAAATATGAAATAATACACAAATAAACATGTAATAAGTGCATAATTGATCAAAAAGCAAGTCAAGTAATCTTAATTAAACTACTCTCTATGTCTGACAATAATATAGTGTACATTATAATAATATAGTGATTACATCATAAAAAAACATGTTGGATCTTAAGTGGAATTTGCAGATAGTGTGCACAACAACCAACAATACCATTTGATTTTGCCTATTGCAATTAAAGTATTTGAGCTTACACTTAGCATGGCTGTACAACAGTGATTGGCCACTCTTTCAAGACTAAATGCTTGCAATCTGACTAATCTGTTAGTCACTTAGGACTATATGGATGTTTTCAAAATGTACATTTGAGTTCAACATTATCCAAATCCAGATTCAAAACTAAATCTGGGGTCGCACTGCACTTTTCACCTCATAGACTTCCGAACATATGGACGCAGTGGTGGAAAGAGTACTGATAAATCATACTCAAGTAAAAGTACCATTACTTGCCTAAAAATGTAGTGCAAGTAGAGTAAAAGTACCCTGTTGTAAATATTACTCAAATTATGAGTAAACAGTAGACATTTCAAAAGTACTCAAGAGTAGGGAGTATTACGCTGTAAAAAAACTGATGCATTTACATGTAATTTGTGCATGTGTGTCAAAACCTAACATTCTGTAATGTGTTTAGTTATTGCCCAGTAGACGCACAACATCGTAAGATGTTAATATTAGGTTATATTTAGGTCGTGATGTCAGGTGACCAAAATTCAATGTTTAGCTGAGAGGTTCTCAAGGTGAATGCGTACCTTGGCTCTAAGGGTCAAACAACAAAAAATAAGGTCAATAATCTTGGTGTGACTCTGGAGTAAGATATGAGTTTCAATAGTCATGCTAAAACAGTTAGTAAATCAGCATACTATCATCTCGAAAACATTGCAAGAATTGGATGCTTTGTTTCTAGTGAAGACTTAGAGAAACTTACTCATGCTTTTATCCCCGGCAGGGTGGATTACTGTAACGGCCTCCACACTGGCCTTCCCAAAAAGACAGTCAGACAGTCGCAGATCATCCAGAAAGCTGCGGCCAGGATTCTGACCAGAACCAGAAAATCAGAGCACATCACGCCTGTCCTCAGGTCTTTACACTGGCTCCCAGTTACATTCAGAATAGATTTTAAAGTATTACTACTTGTCTATAAATCACTAAATGGCCTAGAACCGCAATACTTTACAGATATGCTGACTGAATACAGACCCAATAGATCACTCAGATCTTTAGGATCATATAAACTTGAAATTTCAAGAGTTCAGTCAAAGCAGGGTAAATCAGCTTTCAGCTACTACGCCCCTCGCTGCTGGAATCAGCTTCCAGAAACAATCAGATGTGCTCCAACATTAGATACATTCAAATCAAGACTGAAAACACATCTGTTTAGCTGTGCCTTTACTGAATGAGCACTGTGCTACGCCCAACAGATCGCACTATTGTGTCTTTCTTTTCTTTTTTATTGTTTTATAACCTGTTTAAACACATTTTAATCAGTTTTTATTCATTTGTATTATTTGTTTTTATTTTCTTATACTTGTCTTTTTATTCCTGTTTATGTAAAGCACTTTGAACTGCCACCATGTATGAAATGTGCTATATAAATAAATTTGCCTTGCCTTGCCTAGCCAGCAAGTTAAGGCTCGTACACACCAGGACGCTTTTCGTTTGCGTTTTTCCGGATTCAAACACAAGCGATTTTCACTGGCGTCGAGCAGAAGAGTATGCAAAATCAGTACTTGACGTTAGATGGCGCTACACAACTTTAACCTTCTGACACCCACTTGTAACACAGAAGAAGAAGACAAAGTTGACACACTTGTTGTTATGGATGGTTCAAGTGGCAGCTTCAGCTCAAGCGATGAAGAAATTATTATTGTTCACCAGTGCAATAAGCAGCTCCACGTTCATATCGCCTCTGGGCATCTTCTTCAATGTGTGCTCGCATTGACAGTTTTGCGCTTGAGTGCCTCCAAGTGCTGTTCACTGTAACTTCAGCCACTCCGTGCATGTGAACAAAAGTGGCAATCTGATTGGTGAAGAAGGTTTTAACGAGCATGAGGCGTTTCTTAAAAAATTACGCATTTACTTCTGCCATTTTGCGCATTGGTGTTCATGATCACATTGGCGCCCTTTCTATAGTCAAGAAGTGTTAAACGTAGAAGAAAACAAGTGCAAAAAGCGTCCCGGTGTGCATGGGCCTTTATTTTGATGTCTATAATGACGTCAAATGATGTTGATAATTGATGTTAGGTTGATAGAAAGTGACCAAAATCCAACATCGAGCCAACATCTTAAACCAGCGTCATATTTACGCAAAAAATACTGACATTTATTCATCAGGTATGGCAACCAAAATCCAACATCTGATAGACGTCATAGCGGTAACGTCCACACAACGTCAAGCTGTAACATCATTAGACATTGATATTTAGGTTGGACATTGGCCTGACGTTGGATTCTGACGTCAACCCAAGTTTCTTTTCCAAATAAAATGCAACGTCCCCATGAGGTACAACATCAATCTGACTTCATGATGACGTTTTGTGCCTGCTGGGTGTTTAAGGCCATGTCGTTCATCATACAGTTAACATCTGCCATCTTCTCATCAGTGACATGCATCTAAACAGTCTTTCGGTCATTGCGTGTAAAGATTTTGGACATCTTCTTGGACACTTTTAACGCTTCCAAACAGTTTGCTGCATTTAAAAATCGCCCATGTCTTGAGGTAGTTCCTTATGATATGAATTACCTTCTATGAGCGATCACAGGACTAAAAAATAAAGTTGTGACTGCATGTGGAAGGAAAGTAGTGGATGTAAAAGTACCAATACACACTCTCAGAAATAAAAGTATCAAAACAAAAAGTATAAAATGTCACTGGGGCGGTACCTTTTTTAAAAAGGTACATTTTTGTTCTAAACAGGTCCTTAAAGGGACATTGTAATACCCCAAAAGTACAAATGTGTACCTCATAGTAACTTGAAGGTACAAAAGTGATCCTTGAAGGTACGAAAGTGTACTCTAAAGACACTAATATCCACCTTTATGGTACAAAATTGTACCTTTTGAAAAGGTACCGCCCCAGTGACAGATTTTGTACCTTTATTTCTGAGTGTGCAGCACTAAAATGTACTCAAACGAAAGTAAAAGTACACATTTTTAAAACTACTTAGTAAAGTACTATTCCTGAGAAAAACTACTTAATTACAGTCATTTGAGTATTTGTAATTTGTTACTTTACACCACTGTATGCACGTGATGGCAGCAGACCAGAAACGCAAGCTTGTGCGACAAGTTGCAGTTCGCTGCATTGGAAAGTTCAAGCTTTGTGAACTCCGACCTTCGAAATCTCATCATGTGATTGACTGAGACCAATCAAAGATCAAAACATGACCTCTTAGGACAGAAATTTAAAATATGGACCAATCGGTCGCTTTTTTAATGTCTAATCACCACCCCTTTTCACAGCGCCACACAACAGAATTTCGCATGCACAAACTCTAGTGTGACCGCGGCATTAGCAAACTTAAAACTTCTTGATTTGTTTTTTCCATTTCATTATTAATACTAAGAAATAATTCTTAAGCACTAAATAAACATCACAATACTTTCTGAAAAATGATTGATCGCATTAACTAATTGTTTACTATCACATACTATTACAAATTTGCTATACTATTTTTTTAAGGTAAGTGGTTGCAAACAATTTATATGGGCTGGATCGAAACAAAGTAATTAAATTTAGTAATGTTCAACTTAATTAGTTTGTTTAAATACAGCCCATATAAACTGTTTGTAACCACTTACCTTAAAAAATTGTAAATCCAATAAATCACATTTCATCATATAATTATATAAAATTTAAAAACAAAATGTAAAAACAAATAAATAATGTACATTTACAGTGGCTTGTGAATGTCCATATTTAAAAAACAAAAACAAAAAGTATTTCCCTTCCCAACCTACATAATTATTTACCGAGTAAGTCTCAATAATTTACAAAAACCATCACTGTTTGTTAACACTTGTCCTCTTTAACAGTCTATTGCTCTACCTTGCCCTTCAGTACTCTTAATTCCCCTCTCTCGTTCCCTCTGCTTGGTTCTCCCTCGTGCTTCCCTCCCTTTCTCTCTCAGGAAGGGTGGATGAGATGAATGGAGAGGTGATGAAGAAGAGGAGAGGGGAGCAGCGCTGCAGCACATCCTGTACTGATCAATACCGAAGCACTAAACCTGATGAGGGCCACGCGGCTACTATACACCCACACCCACAGAGAGCATGACCGCACGTGTGAGAGTGGTAGACCAGAGAAAATAAAAGTGAACACCATTATTGCTTTTTTGTTGTTGTTTCGCAAATATGAACAGTGTTTAAAGAATACACCATGAACAATTCTGGCTTTACAGACAGCACTATAGGCCATTTCAATGTGGTCATGTCATTGGCCCATGAACATTTTCTGCTTGTAATCAAACTATTTCATAACTGTACAAGAGGCAATTCAATCATAACGTAATGTTAAAACAGCTATCATAACGTTATTTATCAATATATGGCTCTTTTTGAATTCTCAGAAGCTATAAAAATTAAAAATGTAAAACAGGAAATATGTTGGGACCATTCTTTTTGTTTACATCCCTCAAAATGGTCTGTAAAACTGTAAATATATCGATGTGTGTTCTAAAATTTGGCCCTGAAGCAAAAAATTTAATATTATAGTCTTGAGTCGGACAGTTACTTGGAAAAACAATCAAGTTTAAAGCGATGGTTACTTTGAGCAAATGTTTGCTTATTATTTATTTATTTAAATTTCGGATAAATATTAAACTGCAGTATAAAGAAGCAATAACTGAATTCAGCTAAATTAATACATTATTTGATAAAAATTTTAATACACTTCTTTCAGCTGGTGAAAGAAAGGACTACACACCACAGAGTATAAAATAAAATAAAATAAAATAAAATAAAATAAAATAAAATAAAATAAAATAAAATAAAATAAAATAAAATACTAAATGTAAGTAATAATGTTGATTTATGCGAGGAAATGGAAATAAATTGTATTTATATTTAGGCCTTGACTTTTATTTTTCAATAAAATGGTTATGTTGTGCTTTATTAGTTTCTTTAATTGACGGTTTCGAATCAGCAGTGTTTGTGGGAGGGTTTGCTAAGTCAAACGCAAGGATTTTTACACCTTTTTATAGTATTTATGAATTATATTTAAGCGCTTTCACCAGCTTGTAGTTGTACTACAAATTATATTAGAGTCCTTATAAAGAAAGGACTGCACACCACAGAGTATAAATAAAATAAAATAAAATAAAATAAAATAAATTGGAATGAAATGAAATGAAATGAAATGAAATAAAAAACAAAATGTAATGATGTCGATTTTTGGGAGGAAGAAATAAATTGTATTCATATTTAGACCTTGAATTTTATTTTTCACTATAAATGTTTACTTAATTATTTTAAAAATTTGTATAAATTCAGCAATAACTGAATTCAGCTCAATTAATACATTATTTGATAAATATTTTAATACACTTCTCGGCTAACTTCAGAATTAATAACATGTATATTTGCAAAAATACTAATGATAATTAAAAATGAATTTATTTTTGGCATTACAATATCAAAAGATAGTATCACACATATTTTACTTTAATGCCTAAAATTTAATGATAATTAAATCATTATATTAATTAATTAAATTATTTATTACAATATATATTTAAATTTTTAAAATATTACACATTAAAGACAAGAGTAAAGGCCGGGGAAAATGTAGCTTTGTCATTACATTGATACACTGGATTTTTCCAACAGAACACATATTTTATTTTAAATTGTTATAATATTTCACAATAATATAATATATAATCATTTTTACCGTATGTGTTTTCAGCAAATTAATGCAAACTTGGCACAAGCTAATGACATATTGAAAGACTTTTATTGCAGTTGAGTTTGAATTACTTATTTAATTTAATTACTTAATTCATTTACATTGTAATATTCACTTTCAGTGTGAAAATATGATTAAGAATGTCATATAAATATGAATACATGATACATTATTAATAGCAAAAACATTAATATTATAAAATAATTAAATAATACATTGATATTTATAATCATAATAATCAAAATATATCACCAGATAATATTATATAAATCTTTGTAAATCTAAATATTATTGAATTAAATTGAATAAATACATCAACAACTTAGATTTTTATTATAACCATTCATCCATAGTACATTATTTGTCTTTAGGGGTGCTGACAAAATAAATAAACAAAAACTAACTCTATAATCTGAATCCAAAATGATTAAATAAATCAGAATCGAAAGAACAAAACGAAAAATGTGTAATGGGAGGAGGGCAGTTTGTATGCATGTGTGTGTGCGCGGGTGTGCGCATACACACAGACTCGTGTAATTTATGCCCAGGCGTCCATGCTTTACGGCTTTCTTAATTCAACTCCTGCTACTATTAATGTAGTTAATGTTGAGATTATATCTATTTTCTGGTGGCTGCTGGGGATTTACGAGGGCCTTTCCTCCCCCACCCGGTCCCCTGAAACACTCAATCACCAGACACACAGAGCCGCACTGCTGACTACACACTCCCTCCGCCGGACGCCGGGTCACTGCGCTGAAGGGTGAGGGGCTGAAGAGACCCGCGTCTGTCTGCTCATGTGTGAGACAGAGAGGGGCTCCTGCTCGTGCTGGACTGCTTTCGGCCATCTGTGTGTGTTTGTTAGCCAGCTAATACACTGAGTTTTATTTTGAAAGCATGTTGTGCATTCATCTTCAACATCACAGGTTTGATTCAGTGTCAGCACATGTAGTGGTACAAAGTCTTAAATGCAGCCTGCGTGCCAAGCATGCATCTGCGCTACACTTTAAAAAAATGCTGGTTTCACACAGTCGATTTGTGTTGGGACAACATGAAGGAATTAGGTTTACAAATTGAAGTGAATTGAACACAAAACAATCAAGTTGTCCCCAAAAACACCTCAAGAGTTGTGTTGTTTTGGCTCATTTTTAATTAAGTAGTTTGAACAAGAAGCAAACATAATTTTTTTGAGTGTAAAAAGAAATCAAGGAAAATAAAAATGTAAGCATTACTGTGGATTTTTATTTGAAAATAGAAAATAATAGTATTTATATTTATGCCTCAACATTTTTTTAAATAGAATGTTGATATTGAGTTTTATTATTTTCTTTAATTGATGCTTTCAAATCAGCAGTGGTTGTGTAAGTCAATTTTAAAGATCTTTAAATCTTTTTTAGTAGTTTTTATAAGTTAAATTAAAGACCTGTCTATCATCAGCTTTTAGTTGTAATACAAATGATATTAGAGCTGGTAAAGGAAAGGCCTACACACTACAGAGTAAAATAAAATAAAATAAAATAAAATAAAATAAAATAAGATAAAATAAAATAAAATAAAATAAAATAAAATAAAATAAAATAAAAAAATAACTAAAAATAAAATAAAATAAAACAATAAAATAAAATAAAATAAAATAAAATAAAATAAAATAAAATGTAAGTAATAATGTCAATGTTTGTGGGAAATAGAAATAAATTCTACACTGTAAAAACCCAACAGTCAAATTTATCAAATGAAATGAGTGTAGTTAACTCAAAAATTACTGAAAGGTAATTCTACTCATTTGAAAAGAGTTTTGAACTCTTAATTAAATAAATACCTAATTACTTCAACTTTAATAGTGTAAGTTCACAGTACTCAAATAGATTTGTTTTTTACTCAAATGGCTTGTAGCAATCGGTTTCCTTATGTGATTTGAGTTGCCTTAACTTATTGGGTTTTACAGTACTCAGTTGGTTTGAGTTCTCTTCATTTATCGGGTTTTACTTTGCTCAAATTGCTTCATTTACTCAAATGGATTAAATTCACAGTATTCATTAGAATTAGTTATTGAACTTAAATGGTTTGTGTTACCATAACTTTTTGGGTTTTGCAGTGTATTTATATTTACGCCTCAACTTTTATTTTTCAATAGAATGGTTATATTGTGCTTTATTATTTTCTTTAATTGACGGTTTCAAATCAGCAGTGTTTGTGAGAGGGTTTGCCAAGTCAATTTAAAGGATTTTTACACCTTTTTATAGTATTTATGAATTATATTTAAGAGCCTTCATCAACTTGTAGTTGTAATACAAATAATATCTGGTGTAAGAAATGACTACACACCACAGAGTATAAATAAAATAAAATAAAATAAAATAAAATAAAATAAAATAAAATAAAATAAAATAAAATAAAATAAAATAAAATAAAATAAAATAAAATAAAATAAAATGTAAGTAATATCGTTGATTTTAGAAAGAACTACACACCACAGAGTTTAAAATAAAATAAAATAAAATAATAAAATAAAAAAATAAATAAAATAAAATTAAATAAAATATAAGTAATATCGTTGATTTTAGAAAGGACTACACACCACAGAGTTAAAAAAAATAAATAAAATAAAATAAAATAAAATAAAATAAAATAAAATAAAATAAAATAAAATAAAATAAAATAAAATAAAATAATAAAATGTAAGTAATACCATTGAATTGTGAGAGGGTTTGCCAAGTCAAATGTAATGATTTTCACACCTTTTTTATAGTATTTATGAATTATATTTAAGAGCTTTCATCAGCTTGTAGTTGTAATACAAATTATATTAGAGCCGGTGAATGAAAGGACTGCACACCAGAGTATAAAATAAAAAAAATTGAAAAAAAAAATAAAAAAATTCGAAGAAAATATTAAGAAGGAAGGAAAAGAAAGAACGAACGAACTGTGAGTGCATTTCAATGTATATTAGAGGTAGTGTTACGTGAACATAGGAAATTAAGATTTTTTTTTGATTAATCAAGACATAGAACACAATACTTTAAAGAACTGAACCTACAATTCTGATTTGAAATAAGAAACATCTTAGGACCTCTAACGACCCTGCAGAAACCCTGATTAAACTCATAGAAAATGGGTAATGTTCCAGGGCATTACTATATACTTAAACATGCAGATATTTTAAATGCATCATGTCACTTTGAATATATATGAGTAACTGTAACGTCTGCCAAATGTGTAAATGCAATAAGAATGTGGCAGATGGCCATACTCTAAGATACTCTAAAAATAAGCATCACCAACAGAAGAACGAATGAATGAAAAGAGAGATGGATCGTTAAAAATGGTCCCTTATCTTCTCTTCCCCCCATGCTATCTCTCTCTCCTTCTCATTTCCCTCTCTCTTGTAATATTTCACAATGCGTCACAGAGGTTCAAATTGAAAATCCCTTGATGAATCAATATTTATTGCAGGCAGCTAAATGAATGGCGGTAAGTCACCACAGCTCAAAGGCAGTCTGAAGCCAAGCACGCGTCTCACAAAATCTGCATTACACAAATGAAGCCCTGCGAACACACACTCGCTTACCCATTAAACACCAGACAGCACTGCCCTAGCAAACCTGAATTACATGAAGCATCACTGACCTGCACACAAACTTGCATACATTGTTGACAACGTATTCCTTAGATTTTAGTGTAAAATAAAAAAATAAAAATGTAAAAAAGTGTACAGTAGCAAAATCACCAAGCTACATGTGTACTTCCAGAAATCATACTTCACACTACACAACTCATTTCTATATAAATACAATTCCAGAAATATTTTTTCCACTCTACAGTACATAACGACTTAAACTTTATATAGACAAAAATTTGCGGAGTTAAAAATGTATTACTAAATGTTAAAATGTAGTCTTTCTTTTAATGGTGGGCTGTAATACATGTACATTTGATTATAGATTCATTTACATTGTACTTTAAAGTACCCTATAACTATATGAATTTACATTGAAGTATTACAATTTACATCAGTTGTTTTAGTAATGAGTTGTAGGGCTTAAGGTGTGGCAGTGCCTATGTGTGATGAAAATAAGAAATGGCCTAGATAAATATATTCAGACCACTCATTTGCATAGTTGACAGCTGCTAAGGCACAATCACTGTTTTAGAGGCCCCAACTGATAATCCAAGCTGATTTGAAAGCATACATTAAGGCTTCCAGTTCCAGAGAAAAACATTTACTTACTGACATGCATATACCTAATCAGTGGCAACATGTTAAAACCAAAACTTGACGCTTTAAGTAGAAAAATCACATATACAGCTGAAGTATCCTTCTGTTAATTTTTTTCCCTTTTCAAATATTTTCCAAATTATGTTTAACAGAGCACGGAATTTTTTCACAGTATTTCCTAAAATATTTTTTTCTTCTGGAAAAAGTCTTACAGTATGTGTTTTGTTTTGGCTAGAATAAAAGCATTTTCTATTTTTTAAAAACCATTTTAAGGTCAATATTAGTAGCCCCCTCAAGCAATATTTTTCTTTCAATTGTCTACAAATCAAACCATCAAAATACGAGTAACCTAATTTCCATAACTTGACTAGTTAACCTATTTAAGCCTTTAAATTGCACTTTAAGCTGGCTACTTGTATTTTGAAAAACAACCAGTACAATATTATGTACTGTCATCACGTCAAAGATAGAAGAAATCAGTTATAAAAACTATTATTTTTAGAAATGTTTTGAAAAATATTTTCTTTCAGTTAAACAGAAATTGGGGTAACGCGTTATAATTAATGCATGTTACATAATAATATTACTTATTTAAAGTAACAAGTAAAGCCTTGCTTAATTGGCTTTTAAAAATATATATTGTGAAAAAAATTACCTTAGGTTAAATCACACACTCAATCAGAGACCGTGCTGCTAGGGAACAGACAATCGACTTGCAGCATCATCAGTCTATTTTTTCAGATGAGTCAGTGTACTGTTCTAGTAACTAAATAACTCAGGATATTGGTCAGAGGGGGTATCCGGTATGTTTAAAATTAATAATTAAGTACTTACTGAAGACGCAAACTGGTTCACCACAATTTAGTTCAATTTAATGAACTGGGTTGACGACCGGTTCACATAGAAGATCCGGTTAAAACAAACGATTCGCGAATCATCACTACAGACAGTCAGAAACCGAAACAATGGCAGGCTGCAGATTTACATTTTTTGCAACGAATTCTTGTTATTTTGAACTCATCGAAGAAAAGAAGTGGACTGTTGACCGTTTCCATCCAACAAGTCAAAGAGAACAAAATCGTCACTTCCTAATTATCTAGCGCCAAACATCAACAGTAAAAAAGTAATTTGCTACGGTAGGAGAAGCTGCGTGAATCTTTTCTTTATTTAATAAATTACTTACGCCTCAGAAGACAATGCTGACATGCAATGAACACATGGTGGCATTTGAAGTCGTGAGACTCAGAGCAGACGCTCTTGTCAGTTCTGGAGGTAATTAATAATACAATAACACTAATACTGAAATGGTTGAGGCAGTTTAGAATAACCAAAACAACATTTCAGATGTTTTACAATGTTCTTAGCCTGCTGGTTTGTCCATTCACACACATTTTCATCATCACATGATCTCTTACACATTGATTTACACATTTGTTAAGGCCACGTGAAGCAATTTATTTAATGTAAAGAGCTCAAAGATTTATTTTGTTTTGAGGATGTTTTTTTAATCGTCTTACTGTTCATTTTGTTATTAAACATTTTAAAAGTTTAAAATCTGTTTTTGCCTTAATAAATGATTTCATGTTAGTACTCTTAAGCTTTATTGCAGTCTTTATCTCAATGGACAGTGAATTTATTTAACTAATAACACAAAATGTACAAAAAGTAGCAAACATTACTCTACATGTTTGCATTAATCTGTATTTACAGCATGTATAGCTCTGGGCTCAGACAGTTTTCAAAATATAATTTTATCCTAGATTTTTGTAAAGGAAAATGAAGGTGTTAAATGTAGAGCTACTCTATAAAAAAGGTGAAAAAACACCTGCAAGTTCTGAAAGAGATCAAACTTCAACCAGGTAAGA
Organism: Danio aesculapii; assembly: GCF_903798145.1. NCBI lineage: Eukaryota > Metazoa > Chordata > Actinopteri > Cypriniformes > Danionidae > Danio > Danio aesculapii. Next base: position 35,281,495 of record NC_079440.1, read on the forward strand.
AAACTTAACACAAAAGTAACTCAAAAGTAATAAAATGCATTACTTTTCATAAAAAGCATAAGTAACGCTGGGGGAGTAACTCAATATTGTAATGCACTACTTTCCCCAACACTGTATATATATATATATATATATATATATATATATATATATATATATATATATATATATATATATATATATATATATATATATATATATATATATATATATATATATATATATATACATACACATACGCACACGCACACGCACACGCGCACACGCACACACACACACACACACACACACACACACACACACACACACAGTTGACGTCAAAATTATTAGCCCCCGTAATAAGTTCTAATAACAGATTTATTTTATCTTCGCCATGATGACAGTAAATAATATTTTAATAGATATTTTTCAAGACACTTTTATACAGCTTACAGTGACATTTAAAGACTTAACTAGGTTACTTAGCAGGTTAGGGTAATTAGGCAAGTTATTAGCTTAAAGGGGCTAATAATTTTGACCTTAAAATTAAAAACTGCTTTTATTCTAGCCAAACTAAAACAAATAAGACTTTCTCAAGAAGAAAAAATATTATCAGACATACTGTGAAAATGTCCTTGCTCTGTTAAACATCTTTTGGGAAATATTTAAAAATAAAAAACATTTCAAAAGGGGGCTAATGATTATGACTTCAACTGTGTATATATACACACACACACACACACGCACACATTTGAATATGAAAATGTATAATATTAGTATAGAAATTTTATGTCCTCTAAACTATTGGTATTTTAAATTATTATTGCACTTTTATTTGACACCATGATGGCTTTTTTGCTTTATTATCTTTTTCAATTTATAATGAAAATTAAAATGATAAAAAAAAATTTTTTAACTTTTAATTAAAATGCTAAATGTTTTTGTTACTTGAAACAAACGCTCTTTGAAAAAAAAAAAAAAAACTTCAATTAGACAACAAAGAATATCTGTAAATCCAAACTACAGGCCGCTGATGTCAAAATGTCAGCCTCTCTTCAATAATGAACTCAGATGAGAGTCTGACCTCTAGACCTGCTAATCATCTATTCCAAGAGCAGCTGTTACATGTCTGTCACCAAAAAAAAAAAATTCTCCACCACCATATGATGTAGTTTTACTTATTTGTACATAACATTACATTTCCCCTCTACACAAAAAATTACATTAGCTGTTTGTTCAAACTACTTATATCAAATAAGCTGAAACAACAGAATTCTTGAGATGTATTAGGAGACAACCTATTTGTTCCATGTAAAATTCACTTCAGTTTGTTAAAACCAATAAGTTAACTTAATTCCTTCAAGTTGTCCCAACACAAATCGATTGTGTGGAACCCAGAATTTTTTACAGTGTAATTTTAGGAGAAAATAAGGAAAAAAATCTCTATACAATCATGTCGAACCTAAAAGAGAGCAATGAGCAGAATTAGCAAAGTCAAGCTAAGATAAACATAGAAGGCACTTATCCTTAAGAAACTGCTACAAGATTATACAATATGATCAGGGACCACAACACAACTAGACCTAAAACCCATAGACATAAACAGACCAGTTCCCTCAGTTTCCCCTCTCTCCATTAACACAAAATTACAACCTCTTAAGCAGCCAATCAGATACTCAAGACTGCTATCATGAACCGATTCAGCTTGAAAAGACCAGAAAGAGCGATTTTAGTGAGCACTATCCACTCAAGGCAGTGTAAGGCAATCCTTACAAAGGCAGAAAAGACTGGAAAGACAGTAAAAGAGAGCAGGAGAGATAAAAGAGAAGGTTATTTTGTTTAATATGGCACCCTTCTTAACATATAACACCTATAATCCACAGTCTCTTTTTTTTATACATGGCTAAGCCAGGGCCACACAGCGGGGGGATTTATGAAGATCATTTTAACTCTGTAGATAAGAGGGGGAATAAAAAATTTACACACGCACGCATGAGTGCTTCATTTACACCCTTAAGTGAATAGGATTTCTCAGTGGCCTGCTATCAGACTAAAGCTAATGCCATACAGACACAGCTGTGACCCTTCTTTCTTTTTTCTGTCTTTCTATAAAGCATTCACAAACTAAGCTTTCCAACCGTAGTCTTTTAATTTTAGCTTAAACACGCACACTCATTTTCTATACATATCCTCACCTTAGAATTATCTGGTTCTATCTGACATTTTTGTCAAAATTGAATTATTGACATATTCAGAACCAGAATCAGAATCAGTTTTATTGCCAAGTGTGCTTCACACACACAAGGAATTTGTTTTGGCTACAGAGCTTCCAGTGTACATAAAGTGACAAGTGACAACACAAAATAAATCTAAAAAAAATAAATAAATAAAAATGAAAAATGATAAACATTAAACAGATGCGGTTAGTCAAGAAACCTGGATGTTGAGTTGTATGTACAGATTGTTATAAATATACAGGTTATTTATAAATATACAGGTCATTTTTATTAAATGACAACTTATTTACATTATGGAGTGGTTTTTTTTATAAGTTTTTTACATTTCAAAACTTTTTATTTAAAAAAACAAATGTTACACACATACTGTTTGCTATGGAAAGCAAAAACTTTGAAGCTCAATATCTCAAAATCATTCAGAACGCAGATAGAACCTTATAATTCTAAGATGACGATATATCAGACAAGTTTAACAGAACACTTGCTATGATCGCATGATTTTAAAGGTGCAGTAGATGATGATCTTCAAAAACATTTTTTGTTGTGCTGGTTGAAAGTCTTTTCACATTTCAATTTTACTGATTAAAGTAAATTATCTAAATGTATTTATATGTATTTTTATATTCTGGGTAAGGCATACGACTAAAAAATGTTTAACCAATTAAACTTAACCAATTTGTCACGTAGACAATTCCCATAATTCTGATAAGTAGGCCAAACTGTTTGTCAACAAATGTAGACTTGTACATCTGTGCACCCGTTTATGCAGATCTGCCATTTGCGCATGCACGTGCGCCGCGTTCATGTGCACATGAGAAAGTGACAGCGGTAAAAACAAATGCTGAATCAAAACTTTTTTAAAATTCTGAATAAATGTTGGAGTTTCTTTTGCACGCTGAAGAAAGTATGACACCATGGCTGAAGTATTTATTTTAGACTGGTAATGTTATGTTTTAAAAGTATTTCAGTCACACAAAGCTTATGTAGATTTTGTTGTTTTACGAATGGGTTATATGCACAGAAGTGTTGTTTAGCCACTGAAATCTTCCACATGAAAGATTGATGTGACTATTTTCAATATCATAAGGGACCTTTTACAGCAGCGATAATGTAGATTTTTATTTAGTTAAACAACAAAACATCAGTAAATAGTGCTATTCTGCCTAGTCTACTTTACTGAGGTGAAGTTGGTTTTATATTCACATTGGTTAATTTTTGAACAATGACAACCTGTGACGCGCTTTCTATATTGTTCACTATGCTACTTTGAATATTCGGTCTAAAAGAGCATGTAAGTACGGCTTAGTAATAAGTGTAATTCCTGCACCCTGCCGGCCAACCACTAAGCATACAGTAGTCGCTTTGGAGCAAAGCGCATGAGAGATAGAGACCAGCGATCCTTGCATGCATGAAATATTGCACTTTATGACAAGTTTTGCTTGCTACACAACTGAAAACGTGCTAGATAGAATACCGTTTTTCATTCAGAATTGAAGTATTATAAAGTACTGTAAAGTTTTATAATTAGCTAATGACGAACTAGTGGGTTGTCTACTCTTATCTTTAATGTGCGCGTTCGTGATATCAGGAGGTGCGGCTTTGGATGGCAGGGGAGGAACTGTGTTTCAAATATATTATGCTAACCAATAGCAGTTTGCCAGATCACCTACTACACCTTTAAGATGCATTTTTTTTTCAAACCGATCACAAGTGGATGAAGCTCTTATGGATAAAGAGGCATTTTGTTTAAAACATTTTGATCAGGTAGATGAAATCACATTAGTTCAGCTTGCTTTTGTATTGTAAGTTTGCATGTTATCAAGTATGTTTGAACAGAAACAAACGGGCACCTACTCTCCATGTGAATGTGTGATCATTATTGAAAGCGTTCCAAAAATATATCAATATATTGCTGTATTGTACTGGTTATTTAATTTTATTTAATTTCTTCTCACTTGGAAGCTATGTAGCAAGGTGTATTTAATAACATTATTTGTGTATCGCACTGAATGCGTAAGTATACTTCATTCACTTATATGTACACAAGGGTTTGTACGATGTGTGCGAGATATGAATTTCATAATCAGAATAGTTTGTTTATATCACGTTACTTTGTTTTACAGTAATACTTTTATCCACAAGGTGGCAACCTTACCAATTCTCAAGTTAGTTGAAGAAAAACAACTTGTATGTCTGTTCTACAATGATGGTGGATGATTACGTAGATGATAGATTGTGGAAAGAGCATTCATATATGTATATTAGTTTAGCATGAAAGGATACAAAAATGTCTGTGGGTTATAGGTGGTGCAACACACACACTATTGTAGGCCAGCATATGCAGAATGACTACGCAAACAAGTTAAAGTATACCTCAAAAGGCTGTAAATTCGACTTCGTGCCTACGCTGAAGTGTGTGTAAAAAAAAAAGTTGAGTGCATCAAAAAAAAGTGACGTAAAATGTGACAAAAAAGGAAAGTGGTCACATGACATGCATCTGAATGCACGTTAATACACACTGAAGAACATCTAAATATAATAATAATTTCCACAACATCTTTAAGTTATAGGAAATATGTTCCTTTTGACCGTCTAGTCCTATTCATGTGAGTTTTGTATGAATGGCAGCTTATACTTCCAAAACAGTTAATCTTGTTATATAAAAAATATATACATTTCACAGCACCATTGACCATTAAAAGCTTCTCTCTCTTTGACTACCCTTATGTTCACATGAGCATGTGGATCATCCCACAGAACATCTTTATGGTGTAATATTATGGTTCCAGTAATAGATTACCATGATGAGCGGCACCTTCCCTCTGTCATTATCAGCGGTGATGAGGCAGTTAGTTATGGTTCTGCGTGGCTTTATTAAGGACTAGGCGGTTATTTAATGTTTTATTAGGCACTGAGACACTGATAAAAACATTGAATGTCAACAGAGAGGTTTTAATCAGTCTGGTAATTGGTTGTGCCGGACTGAGATTGTGAGCGGGACATATGCACACATGCACAATTTATGATAGAATAAAGCCACTGAAATGAGCCTTGTTGAAGACGAGACAAACAGGAAGTGGATTAAGTGCTGGTCATTTCCAGCTCCTCCAGAAAAGCACCCAATCACTTACCTGGCAGAATGTACTCTTTTGACCCTGTAGGAAAGAGCAGGGTTGTGATGGATTGCATGTGCTCTGCGTGTGTCGATCTTGTAGCGTGTTTTGATGACCCTGTGTGATGCCGGGCTTCGCACTGAAGACGAAGATGGGCCTGCAAAAGGAACAGACAAATCACGGAAAGGAATTAATGGTTGACATGTCACTTCCGATCGATAATGCTTAATCACCTAATGATGCCCGCATGAGCTATAACCGAGTCATTAGTTAGTCAGCCTGTGGTTTGCATAAACTCCAGTTACAGATACAGACTTTTTAGACACAAGTTTGCAAACACAAACTCTCAAAACCTTACTTACTAGACATATTTACACCCAGTATAAATGTGATTGGTATCACATAACGTGAAAAACGGACAATGACATTTACAGAAGTTGCAAAAAAACTACAAAACAACACAAACAATAATAACCAAATATTTTGAAAAAATAATAATAATAACAGCAAGTTTTTGGTTTCAGTGATTCAATCACAATGTTTTTGTTTACATTTATCATTAAAGTCTGAGAACCAAAAGTTGTTGAGATTTTTATTTCAATATTTTGATGTACTTATAACTGAAACTAAATATTGAGTATGGAGCGGAGCTTTCTTTTGTAATGTCTTGTAATGTGTGTATTTATATAGCGCATTTATCGTGTGTGGCAACACACTCAAAGCGCTTCACAATCATGAGGGGGTTCTCTCCACACCTCCACCAGTGTGCAGCATCCACTTGGATTATGCGACGGCAGCCACAGAACATTGGCGTAAGTGCCCTCACCATACACTAGTTGTTGGGGGAGTGGAGAAACAGCGATAGAGCCAATTCAGTGGATGGCAAAGTCTCATCCGAAAGACGGCGCTCATTGACAGTATAGTGTGCTTCACTTTACTTGGGCATTAGGACTCAGGGTTGAGCACCCCTGCTGGGACACAACTTCCAACAGCAACCTAGTTTTCTTATGTGGTCACCCATCGAGGTACTGACCAGTAGGGATGCAACGATTAAAAATTTTGGTCGTACGAATGGAGTCAGAGGAATAATCACGGTTATCACAATTATTATACATTCATTCATTTCAAAACACTACTACTTTAGAAAATCACATGAAAACTACTTGTATTTTAATGTGTTACTTATTGCTGCTCAGTGTTAATGAATACAGCACAAAATAATAATAATAATAATAATAATAATAATAAACAAACAACAGTCAATTTTTCTTTGAACTTAAAAATAAGTGAAAAACGGTTTTTGACATTTAAACATTAGTTATAATTTTACACTGAAAATAAACAACAGAACAACAAATAAATGAATAAAAATAAATAATAAATAGTATTTGTCTATTATAAATCTACTGTAAGTACTTAATCATGTAACTGTAAGTGTTTCACTTTTAAAGAGAACAAATGTAGGCAAAGGCTGCTGAACCTCTGTCTGAAAGGCACTTTTGATCAACTATATTACAAAAATGTTTGGTATTTTCATTTTTGGACCACAGTAGAAATGTGTATATTCTAGGATTGCATGGTTTACCGGTACTATGGTAGTATCATGATACTATGGCTCCAAAATACTGGTGGTGCTGCTGTAGTTTGTAAATGGTACTATCGTCATTAACGGTCTATCTACAATAGATAATGTTGCATGTGGAAAAGTTAGTAAAATGCTCACGTTTGTGCAATAATAGACCCTATTATTTTAATAGTCTGTGGAGCCCTTTAAGGTTGCAAAATTGTGTAGAATTCGTGCCTTTTATGGTAGCCTACTGCATGTTTTCTAACGCTTCAGTTCGAACACAGATCTGAATCGGTTAATTTCTGTTCCTGTTAATATGATGTAGTAGCTTCAACAACTGCAGCAATCTCTGCAAACGACTCACAAAGAAAAATGTTTAATTACTTTGAATTGTTACCTGATACCCAGTGGCGTAGCGGATGGGCCCGCAGGGGGTTACACGCGCTAAACGGCCTAATACGACCTAAAGTATGTGAATTTGAGTATAATCACTGAGCGTGATTTCCGCGACCGTCAATTTTAGATGAAGTGAGGTGCAAATAATAACGTTTTGGCCTTAAGGGAATTTAAATGAAATTGAAGTAGGCTTATTATAACATAAAATATAGTATTTCTGACAATTTTCTTTATAATTTGAGTTATGAATTATAGTATTGTAATACTACTTGGTAATAAGATTAAAGATTTATTAATGGTATCATGACAACCCTAGTATACTCCACATATGAAGCTGATAGATCCAGTTCTTGTCACGTGAATTGCGGTGCTCGCACCATTCTTTTCCAACTAGGTGCGCCTGGAAATCGCAAGCGCATCACGCATCACGCAGCTCGCGCACCTATCGCAATATGTGCACACAAGTTGAGCTCCTGCATTAAAAAAAATTTACAAACTTGCGTGTGTAAAAGACGTAATATATGAACAGCCATTAATTAATAGCCTCATTGATATAATCCAATGTGCGTGGGTATTAGTTTAGTTGCAGCAGTTTTGTTCCATGCAAAAACGCAGTGTTGAGAAGCCTTTACAATTAATTAACCGTAAATTAAAGCATAGTTAATAGTGAAATCGGTTAAACATTGCATCTCTACTGACCAGGCTCAGCTCTGCTTAGCTTCAGTGAGTAACCACTCTTGGGCTGCAGGTTGATATGGCTGTGGCCTTTTTGTGAATCAATCGATTGTAGCAAACTAACAATAAGAGGGGCATAGTTAAGAATCATCAAACTGACGTCAACAGAGAAGGACCGCCACTCCTAACTCGAAAGCAAATTAATTGTTCACCTAAAGAATAACAATGTGTGCCAGCAAATACTGCTAAATTGATATCGATTGCGATTTAATCACTGAAAACACATAATAATCCCAGGCCTAGAGGTGGACATTGCTAGACATAAAAACATGGCACTGAAAACTGACAAAGGCACAGAGGGTGTCATCTAAACTGGCTCTGTGAGGTCTGAGTCTTCCTACTCCACAGGACACACACATTTAGACATGCACCCACTGGCGCACACAAACTCTTCCTCTGGCAGGTGTGCTCCTTAATAAGCTGCACATGAAAAAAATGACTGAATAACAAAGGCTGAATTTTTATCAGCCTAATAAATCATTTCCGTCTCTCCACCCCAACCCTTTCTTTTTCTCCCTCTCTCTCTCCAAGTCTTATTCCTTATATCATTTCACAGATCCATCAGAGAGGCGGAGGAAAGGATGTGCGGGAGAGAATAAGTGTGGCTTTTATTTATTTCTTTCTGTATTCATTTATCCATCATGTTGCTTTATGAGTGGCTGGGCTGAAGTGACATGCATGCATGCGAGCTGAGTAAAAGATGGACTCGGCATGGTGGCTTTCGCTCGTTGCTGCTGTAAACCAGAGCTAAAAACCGCAAAGATTTATTCCTAGTAGCAACAATTTAGCATGCTAGACAAGCCAACAGGAGAATGGAATTACTTAAAGATCTTAAGAAAATCAGAGTGGCTTAGTGGAGGAGAGACACAGAGAGCAGAATACATTGAAGAAAACTTTATCTTAATAAACCATTTGTAACTGCTTATGAAAAGTTGCACTTATATATAGGGTTGTAACATTGAGAGTAATTAGAGAGGCAACAGTTAAATTAAGCCTACGCACTTGAGAGTTGAGGTTAATAAAAATAAACTAACAATGATTTCATTCAGTGGAAAGAAAGAAAGAAAGAAAGAAAGAAAGAAAGAAAGAAAGAAAGAAAGAAAGAAAGAAAGAAAGAAAGAAAGAAAGAAAGAAAGAAAGAAAGAAAGAAAGAAAGAAAGAAAGAAAAAGGACTGAGAGGATGGATGGATGGATGGATGGATGGGCCTGATGGCCAGATGGAAGAAAAGAAAGGTACAAAACAGAAAAAAGAGAAGCAACCATAAAAGATACACAAAAAAGTAAGAGAAAGAAAGAAAAAAGAAAGGGGGTGGATGGATGGATGGGAATGAGGGCCAGATGGAAGAAAAGAAAGGTAAATGAGAAAAAGGATAGCAATCATAAAAACGGCAAGAAAATAAGACACAGAAAGAAAGAAAGAAAGAAAGAAAGAAAGAAAGAAAGAAAGAAAGAAAGAAAGAAAGAAAGAAAGAAAGAACTAAGAAAACGGATCGATGTACATTGTAAAACCCAAGTCAAGGCAACTCAAACAGTTTAAGGAAACCGATTGCAACAAACCATTTGAGTTAAAAAACTACTCTACAGGAGTACTGTGAACTTACTCCATTTAAGCTGAAGTAACGAGGTATTTAATTAACTCATTGCCTTCAACACTGAGTTCAAATCTCTTTTCAAATGAGAAGAATTAACTTTCAGTAAATTTTGAGTTGGGTGGATGGATGGATGGATGGATGGATGGATGGATGGATGGATGGATGGATGGATGGATGGATGGATGGGACTGAGGGTTGGATGGGAGAAAAGAAATGTAAAAAAGAGAGGCAATCATAAAAGTTGAAAAAATGAGAAAGAAAGAAAGAAAGAAAGAAAGAAAGAAAGAAAGAAAGAAAGAAAGAAAGAAAGAAAGAAAGAAAGAAAGAAAGAAAGAAAGAAAGAAAGAAAGAAAGAAAGAAAGAAAGAAAGAAAGAAAGAAAGAAAGAAAGAAAGGAGGACTGAGAAGATGAATGGATGGATGTATGGATGGATGGAACTAAGTGCCAGAAGAAAAGAAAGGTGAAAACTGAGACAAAAGAGAAGCAATCAAAAAAGCTGCAAGAAAATAAGAGAAAGAAAGAAAGAAAGAAAGAAAGAAAGAAAGAAAGAAAGAAAACTGAGAAGATGGATGGATGGAACTAAGCGCCAAATAGAAGAAAAGAAAGGTGAAAACAGAGACAAAAGAGAAGCAATCAAAAAAGCTGCAAGAAAATAAGGGAAAGAAATAAAGAAATAAAGAAAGAAAGAAAGAAAGAAAGAGAGAAAGAAAGAAAGAAAGAAAGAGAGAAAGAGAGAAAGAGAGAAAGAAAGAAAGAGAGAAAGAAAGAAAGAAAGAGAGAAAGAAAGAGAGAAAGAAAGAAAGAGAGAGAAAGAAAGAGAGAGAGAAAGAAAGAAAGAGAGAGAAAGAAAGAAAGAAAGAGAGAAAGAAAGAAAGAAAGAAAGAAAGAAAGAAAGAAAGAAAGAAAGAAAGAAAGAAAGAAAGAAAGAAAGGAAAACAGGACTGAGAATGGATGGATGGATGGATGGATGGATGGATGGATGGGACTGAGGGCAGGGAGAAAGAAAAGAAAGGCAGCAAAAAAGAGAAGCAATCGTAAAAGCTGCAAGAAACAAGAGAAATAAAGAAAAAAAGACAGAAGGAAGGGAATGAAAAAGGAAAGCAAGAAGGCATAGGAAGGAAAGAAGACAATTTGTATTAGGGGGAAGAGAAGTAAGTAAAATCCGAATCCAAATATATTGTTTTCAGTAATACTTCTTTCTCTAGTTATTTGAACAACTACTCTTATTGTGTGCTTTTAATGGCTATCCCATAATGCTACAATTGAAACTCACATTTCCTGTCGCAATAGAAAACCTTCCTCCAATTTTTCCCTGTCTTCCACTCCAGGGCGCCCCTCTCCATTTATCACTAGACCCATACACGCACACACTTCAGTATCAGCCGGGGAATTCATCTTCGACAAACATTTACCAATGATCAAATCTCGGCACAGTGTGGTCTAGAAATAGAGCACAGCAGAGTGGATGTGTCCGAACGTATGCAATATGGAGGAGCCTTTATGAGTGTTTATGTGTGTTTTACATGATGGAGTGTTTGAGCCGTGGAGTATATGACCAGACTGTATAACAGAGGGAGCAAAAGCACTTGTGTGTGGGCCTCCGTCAAGGGGTCGAGTATGTGAGGCTGCAAGATTAGTTGTCTGGCTCAAAGTCACTTTTTCACACACCTCTCATCTGTACCAAAGATGTCAGACCTGCCTGCATCCCAGCGGATGACAAATACGCCTTGTCAGAAAGATTGTGTCTTACACAGCCAGCCGTATACTACGCACTTCACTGTATTGTTCCACCTTACCTATTGTTTAATGATAGCGCCACAGAACTGATGCCACCCATGTCTTTGTGCAGCCAGTTTAGTGTAGTACTGCAAGCTAGATACCAAAGCTAAGGCTGTGGTTCCTGTCAGGACACTTTTATTGATGTGTGTACTCGCAAGTGTGTGTATATGTGTGTGGTAAAGGCCTGTCAGTGGCCTATTAGAGGGAAGATTGAGACTCCACTCGGCACAGACTCACTCAACCAACACAACCTGCTGGGCTTTACAATCAGGCCTGGGGACTCATCCATCGCCTGCTGACACACCGGCCCCGCACCCGCAGCTCCTCAGACGGCCGATTATTTACTCAACTCACTTCGGCTTCAGCGCTACGAGCTCACACCTTTATCTATCCCTCTCTGTCACACACACAGACTCATTTTTCTGACAGGTTCCCATGTTATTTTTATATCAACTCCATGGACCTTATGTGAAGGTGCTTGGGATAACTGAATGGTTAACCGGAACAAAAAAAAAGATGGAAAAGCACATCATCACATGATCAAATTGTATGGCCTTGGAAATTACTTGATTGTCACCACTTTGAAGGTGGCCAAATAGTTTTGTTTAGCTTGCTTCAAATGTAACCGCATTAAAGACAATTAATCTTCATTGAACGGTAAAAGGACCAACTCGAACCAATAGAGAATTTGGAGGTCAGATTCCCTGTCTGATTTTTACTCCAGTGTTGAGTGATACCTGTACCTTAATGCACATACCTTGCACGTAGTAGATGCCAATTTGTGAATTAATTTTTAATTCTCTTTGTGTTGCTGTAGCATTTATACTTCCGAAGTGCTAGTAGGCACTGCTCCACAGTTTCGAGCTCGTTGCTGGTGTTTCAAGATTATGCCAAAAATCCAAGTACAGAAATGACCGTTTCCACTGAGTGGTATGGCAAAAAGGTGGAGCAAGACGCGCAGCTGAACACTATTGGTCTACATAGATACGTCACTCACTTGTGCAACAAGCCAGAATGAAAACAAAGGAACCGGCATGTTTTAAATGCACAGCAGAGATATTACACCATAATAATATATACATATAATAACGAGCCATGGTCGACCCGAGCTCAAACAAACCTTATCGTCATCTTGATGAACAGCCACAAAGCCAACAAAAGAGCAGATTCTACCCTGTACCCCGTAGTTTTTTTGCTGGATCCGGCCCGAAGTTCAGACTTTGAGAAGCCCTGGTCTAGCCTAATGGTTAGAGAGTTGGACTTGCGATTCAAAGGTCAGGTACCAGCAGGGATTGAGGGTGGGAATATCCACCTTAATACCACAGATGACGTGATTCCCTTGAGCAAGGAACATAACCCACAACTGCTCCCTGGCTGTGTGTTTACAGCTATAAGTCACTTTGGATAATATGCTACATGCATAAATGTAATGTAATGTAAAGAAAACAAAAGCATACATCCGGAGCTCTTCCACGGCACTCAACTCCTGTTTCATCAGCCTCACTAATCTCCCTTGGCTCTCAGACAAACCCACACTTGCCACGGCTTCCAAGCCAACCAAGCCAAATATTGTGCTCCACAATACCATAACATGTAGTTATATTTTTTGAGAGGTGCAAGTCAGGGTCCATGTCAAAGTATGGCAAAGGGTGTGCCTCTGTGTGAAAGCTACACCAGACCTAATTTGTGCACTCAACAGAAGTATAAATTGGTTTTAAAGGAGGAGTTATCAAAACTTCAGCTCAGTATCTGCTCAGTCATACACAGAGGGGAGGAAATGCCATGAAGTGCATCAGCAGAGGGATGATTGACTACTCGCTGAATAACCAACTAAGAATGGTGATTTAATTAAAAGGACTGAAACAGTCATTTTTGTAAGACAGCAGAATCTAGTAAGGTAAGAAAAAGGGCAGTAAAAAGATACAAAAAGGCACCATAAAAGTAAAAAAGTAGATAGTAGAGGAAGAAATGGAAGAAAAAAAAAGTGTAGAAAGTAAAGGTAGGTGGGTAGGCAGATTAGTAAGGAAAAAATAAATATATGACAGAACAAGGTAAATAATGGACAACAGAAATAAAAGCAGGGAGTAAGGTAGGAAAGAAATGAACAACAGGGTCAGAGCTGGCAGACGTATGGTACAGCTGACTAGGAAGAAGAAAAGTAGAGAAAAAAAATACATACACCAAAGCTGCACTCCGTGTCTTAAACTGTTCTCCAGAACTGGAACAGGGATGCTCATAGTGTAAAAACTTCTTTAGTATTTATTTAACACTTTCTGGAATGTTCCCAGCATTCATCATCAATATTATGACAGTGCAGCAGTGACACCCTGCATCCTCTTAGGGATTATCAAGCCATGTCATCTCATGTTCTCTGATCCTGTCTCCAAATTTGACAACTAATTCCGTTTAACAGCAGTCCGATTCTTTACCATTCCATCTCTGTCATGTCATTAATCTTATTATTGACAGCGAGAGATACCCCTCCTGCTTCTGCAGCAATCCCCTAGGGGCTCATCCTCTGATACCCAGTGGGACAGCACAGCTGCCATTAAATGCTTCTCTAGTAAACCAGCCACACTTAACACTGCTATCAAACTAGTGTTAAGGCAGTGCAGAACCTTGTGAGACAAAATAGAACTTGTCTGTCAGAAATGAAGTGTGGCATAGCTCCACAACGCTCTCTAGTCAGGGACTAGTTCAAAGAGAATTGTGAATTACTGACTACTGTCTGATTGTACTCTGCATGTCTATCTTTCTCAAAACAATTCTGTCAATGACTTTAAGTGTCTGTGTTTTGGCCAGCTGTTTAACAGGCATTCCTGAATCCATATGAGAAGGCAAATTAATCTGGCAACAAACAGAAGGCCAAATAAAGAGAGGCTGTTTGATTTGAGCCCCCCAATTACCAAGTCTGCCTTGCCCCTTCACTCCTAAGAGATGATGGTTAAAACTTGGCTTAACATCCTCAATTAGGTCTTATACACAAAAGCAAAAGAGTACATGGAAGAACCTAATCAAATGGTGTGGTTTAAGCATTTTTCTGCAGATGTCTAACCTCTGTAAATGCAATTATTCATTTAGAATATTCCAAATTCATTAAAGAGCCCCTATTATGGTTTTTTGAAAATGGCCTTCCATGTAGTGTATAACACAGCACTAAGTGAATGAAAACATCCATCTGAGGTTTGAATCTGAAAGAGCACCAAGTTTAAAACTATTGATTCTTTAACAAAATAGTTGACTCAGAATTGAATAACTGAATTGTGTTGGGTTCGGATCTTTTGCCTGAACGCATCAACGTCGATACAGTTCATTACCAAATATGAAGTGCCAGATCTGGTAAAAAGTGAACGTGCTTTACCCTTCAGACACAAGCGGAGTCCTGTTTGTTTTTGCAATGGCCACCATCAGCTGTTCATATACACGTGTGGCATGGTCAATTTTCAAAATAGTAAAATTTTTGCCACTGTGTGGATTAATACGGAATGTGTGTCATTGTTATTACTTGGGGTTAGGTTTAAGAGTAGAGTAATATGCTGGTGTTTAACTGCATTGCTTTATTGCATTCCTGCATTGGGCTCACACATACTCTGTGCTACTTCATAGCCGTGGTGAGCATTTCTCTCTGTCTCACGCTGAACCCAGTCGACCAAACACAACAGACTGGGTCATCGGACCAATCAGCGCAGATTAGCCTCACACAAAAGAAGGGGTTTAGGAACAAATCATATGGTAGTCGTTGGGATAATTAGGTAAAAATAAATGCATATTATAAGACAATGAAAGTGTTCTTTGACCTTATAAGCATATCAGCCTTTTGTTGGAGACCAAAATATGACCTTTTATAATGCAAAATAGGGGCTCTTTAACAAAAAATATGAACAAATTCAAGTGTCTACTTATGTGTTGTGAATTAGGCATATTATTCACAAATCAACAATAGAAGTGTCTACATACCACTTGACTTTAGTGACTTGCATAGCAATTTTTTGTGCTGAATGCATTGATCCATACTCCGCCAACAGAGGTGGGAAAATACCTGGCATACCTGGATCTTTATAGAATAACTGGTGGAAATGCGTGTGAATTTAGATGTGTTTAAACTTTAAAGTAGAAATAAAACTTGAACGCAGATTTCCATTTTCATTTTATATGAAACCCACTACTGCACCTAACCCGGTCCAAGCTGGTATCGAACCGGCGATGCTTTGTATGGGAGTCGGTTGCTCTAACAAGGAGGCTAAGGACCATGGCCTCTAGTGTCTGTCGCTAGAGCACCTTTTGAGGTCAGAGGAGTGAGGTTTACCTGCATAGCACTTCGCTAGCAGGCCTCTGTTACACTCACGCCCCTAAACCTCACTCTCATTCCAGACAAGCCCCCACATGTAACCCACGGGTTCTATTGCACCAAACCTGGTCTGAGCTGGGATCGAACCGGCGATTCTTTGTAGTCGGTGGCTCATATATATGGGATTTTCTTACATCTGGTATGCAAGCAAACAAGGGAGCATAATAGGCTGACATTTGCTCTGTTAAAACAAATGTGAGGATTCAGAGGAACAGCTACCGTATGACTGAAGGGAGGCTACTGCACCCTAGCTCAAAATATCAAGACGCCTGTTCAATCCTGGCATAAACAACAGAGCTTATCTGAATGTACATGTCTGTGGCCTTTAGGTGAAGTGTGCCAAAGATCTCAGTCCACCTCTGAAACCTGTTTTTCAGCCAAGTGTTTGTGCATTTGTAATGGACGGGATGTGACCTTGGGAAGTTTTAAAAGTGCAGAAACACAAGAAGAGCCCTCAATGTCTCAGAGGATCTGCTAATGCAAACTAGACACATAGTGAGACGAGAAACAAGAGTGTTGATGTACTTTGAAGAGATCTGATGAGAGAGAGTACAAGAACCTCCTCATCATGAACTGTGGACCAGTGGATGTCTCTGTGGTGCCATACCAGTCAAAATCAGGAGAGGCTCAAGTGTCACCCACAAGGCCAGGCCTCATCAGTCATTTGGTGTGATGCTATCTTTACGGAAACCAACACCACATTAACACACACAAATACTCACCCTAATTCTACATCAACGGATGGTTTGAACCAAGATGGCTGGGACTAATAAGAGCAACATGATCTGCAATGAGCATCCCAGACTGCTTATAAATGCCAGAAATGGAGGTTGAAGGTCATAATTCACACGTCTGTTACAATTTTACTGTGTGTTAATATTTAAGTTACTTTCAGATTGAGCTTGAAGCCTCTTGCTGGCCTTCAACACCATAGAACCCACATCAGGGAAATGTTTCCGTATTTCCTAATGTTTACTCCTTTGGGATTCCAAAATTGCTTTCTCTCTGCATGCATGCCGTGGTGTGTCACTGCTGGTTAGGAACCAAACAAGAAAGACCTCAATGCGCAATGACACCAGCTTCCTTATATACAGTATAGCTGTTTTCCATCAAGTTATGGCATTAAAGACATGAATAAAAGATGAGAGGAAAGCATTACGACCTTGCACTTAACCTAGGAGCGGATACTACATTCATTTAAGAACCAAAGGCCTGGGATAATACTTTCTGATCATGGTTTCTGGGAGCTTGGTCCATGTTCTATTGACACTTTTCTTAAACACTGACCACAAATGTACACATCTTTATGATTAATTCAAAACAACAAACAAAACTACAACAAGAAAGTCTTACAACAAGAAAAAAAATCTATAACAAAATTCCAAAATTTGGCACACAAAATGGCCAACTTGGTAAAATAAAACACCCTTGTTCAATTCAGTGTGTTGTTCCAAATAAAATGTCTAATTTCCACTGAGCACTATGCATTTATTTCGATCTCCATGGTCAGAAAAACCAAAATAGGGAACCATACATTACCAATGTTTTATAACCTTTTGTAACACAACAGTACTCAGATGAACCATATTAGTTTACAGGGAATTTTCACTCCAAGCCAGGGGAATATCTACACAGGAAGAACAATGAATCATGGTCAAACAAAGCTGGTCTCTTCTTGTGACAAACAGACATGCCACAAATCAAAACAAGATCTTTTATATGTCCTCTATTGTTGTTTAAGTAGCCTTTCACATGCTGCATCTAAACACGTGGAAGGTGAGAGGGGTGCTGCTTCCTCTCTCTCTATTTGCAAGTGCTTGCCATGCATCTGCATTTGAAATAATGAACTTGACTTTGCAAAAGATGCAATATGTCAGACCATGCAGCTTTCTTCTTTGAGCAAAAACGCCTTTCTGGCATACACCATGCCTAAAAAGTAAGGGTATGTTGGCAGTGTAAACTCATTAGGGTGACCAGAACAGAATTCTAGGGTATTGTACTAAACTGTACAGTGTCGCTCATTAAAAACTCTGAGGAAGTCTTTTGATTTCTACCGAAACCATTCAGACTTCTTTTTTTTTTTGCTCCTGACCACTAGGCTGCACTGTGCAGGAAACTTCAAGACTTGGTTGTCAATCATGACCTAGCTTGGCGAAAATTATGAAATGTTACAGAGATATAGCTTTATGTCTACCTTGGATAAACATTTCATCAAATTGGTCTGCATATTTTTGAGAAAAGTTTGTTTAATCTAGCTCGAATTAAACATTAAATCTGCATTCTCTGAAAATGATGTGGTTCTGTCTAGGAAGAGCATGAAAATGTTGTTGCAGACTGTTGGTGCAGTGTCAACTTACGATAATTTTAAAGAAATTAAAAATATAGAAGTGATTTAAGTGACCTCTGGGGTGAATGTATTAAAGTGATAAAATTATTGGAAAAAAAGATGCTTTGAACCATAAATATTTATTTACCAATCTCACCTTGAGCACCATGTGACTCACATTTCAAGGAAGAGCCTCAGGCTCTGACTACAGTGTTTGACAGTGCAGCCAAAGATTAAAAACAGTACACCTTAATGGCATGTGTCTATTGCACAGGGGCACTTATGAAGGTTAAGTGCCCTGGGGCCCAGCACACAATAAAGCCCTGGGGATCTGAAACTCTGCCTGTCACAGCTGAGAGCTGTATATCTTTTGAGGGATGAAGGCATGTTTTTAAAAACATGTGAGAAGAAGCATCTTAAGGAGATGCAAAAAATAGAGATAACAAATTTAGCCGAGAGAAGGTTAAACTATATTTCCTCGGGTGTTATTATGCCATCTGATGACAACAAAACAGAATCCATTCAGTGAATGAGCATAGATAACATACAAGTGTGCATTTATGTCACATACATGTCCTGTGTGGTGACAGAGTGAATAAACTTGACTGATGCATCCTGGTTTAAGTAAGTATGTCCACTAAGAGCAGAAGACGCTCTCACAAACTCTAACACACACTTCACCTGTCAGCCACCTGTCCGCCACCAAGGGCACCTAAGAGTCTGGACAAAACCCTGGGCGGCATTCTCTTTGCAGGGCATCATAAATCAAATGGGTGTGAATAAGTGTGTTGCTAAAATGAGTTGGTGTTTGGCTGTCCATGCTCGATCAAGTCTGAGCATTGGACTGCCTAAAAAACTTGGGTCCCACTCACTGAGTGAGACATTGAGCGCAACCGAGCAGTCACTAACCCAGCGCTTGTGAGTGTCGATGGCTCCCTGAGTGACTTATGGAGGTCGTGAAAGTGTCACTGTGGTAAACACTCACCTAGTAGGAGGGGCAGAAGCTTGAGATGGTCTTGTTGAGGGATCCGTTTCAACTGAGCATGATCATAAATTATGGCCATTGGACCCAATGAGACCTGTAATGCAATGATGCCTGTCCTTTTTTTAGAGGTCAAAATATTACTCACTTTTTTGTCAAACTAATGATGTCAAATATCCGTGGTTCTCAACACCATTGACACTTACTGCAACATGTTTTAAGTCACTATATATGAAAATAATCTACAACAGGGTTTCTGCAGGTTTAAGCCAAAGCCTAAGTTAAATTTAAGACATTTTTAAGACCATTATGAATGAATTTTTAGACTTATACAGGGCTAAATGCTTAGGATTTTATTAGGATATCCTAATTGTAAAAGATTTTCACTTGCCCTGTCAAAAAGATTATAAATGAATACATTTGAAACTACAATCATAGTAATTTAATAATACAAAAATGTAGGTCAGGTCAGTATCTTCAGCAGTAAATAAACTTTTAAACAATTACTGTAAGGAAAGTAATTAATTGCTAATTTTTAAATAAAAAGTTAAACGTTTTTTGAGATTGTTGGTGACTGTATGGGTAATAATGGACAGATTGGGTAGCTATACATGAACAAAGGAAAAGTAAGACCTGTTAAAATAGATTTAAGACCTACAACACAATATTTCAGTAGATTTAAGACTTTTTAAGGCCTCCCAGATAAATCATTAAAAGAGAATAATTAAAATTTTAAGATTAATTAAAATGATACGTTTATCATATTGTTTCAGAACAGTTATTTCGGGAATTGAACAATTAGTTTGTTTCAGTATTTTCCAAGAAAAAGGTTATTATTATTATTATTATTATTAATCATCTGAAATGTTGTGGCACTCAAAAGTGACTCATTTGATGTATAACACAATTAACATAAGCAAAAACGTGGAAAAACACACACCTTTAATGGGTTGTGAGTGTACATTGCTTTTTCTACTCTGGTACAAGGAAACAACTTATCTGTTTGTTTATTTATTCACGATCAATTTAACTTTGATCTCTTCAAAGCATTATTGCTGACTATTCCATATACTAAATCAAATTTATCCTTTAATTTATCTACATAATGTCAGACAAGTGGTGTGGGCCACCAAGTAGCTAAATCTACATTCAGCTGCCCAAAGGTCAGAGTTCACAGGGGAAAGGTGAGGTCAGTGGTGGACTGCCAGGTTGGGTTAGTGCAAAGAACTGTCTTTACACCTAGACCTTGGAGTGTCAAGCAGGTGTTAAAGAGACTGAAAGTACATGACGTGGTGATGTCCCTCTCGTCTCAAGTCACTACACATTTCTTCATCACTTCACACTCCTCCTTCCGCTCTGACTGGCAGCTGCTGCAAGCTTTAATTGGTCCCACTGGGTAAGGCTGGCACGAAGGGGAACAGACATCTGTTCAGTGTGGGCAAAGAGGAGGGCACCTAACCGCTGGAGCAGCTGCCCTCAATGTCACCAGGACAACTGCAAGCGTGTTAAAAAATGGTAAGCCACTGACCTTCAGTTTATCCGCACAACTAACCTTAGAGGTGCCACTTGGGACGAGTTACTACCAGATCTCTCACCGCCAGGCATGGGATGTGTGCCAAGCAACGACAAAACCTACAACCTTTTCATAATTGGCGAAGGGAGGGAACAAGAAAGACTGACAGTGTCCCATCACAGTTGTAAGCTAATAGGCTTCACCTCAAGTTGGTCATTAATATCCACAAACTCGTTAAGTGGAGAATGCCATGAAAGGGGATCCGGGACATGACAAGTGCCCTGGCAGGGAACGGAGTGGGACAAATCAGTGGTGCCTAAAATAGGCCAGGTGGTATTCACTAACCCTAACCACAGAGCAGCATTAAGAAGCACTATCATTTAGACCATAAAAAGATCTCATTACATATCACATAATGTTAACAAGTGTCTTTAACACGTTAACTCAACATGCAGCAGGAAAACAATCATTTTTCTATTTGATATCCCCTGTACCGCACTTACACCTGCAGTCCTGCACAATCTAGTCTGGTTATAAAAGATGATCATAAACTGTCTCTCAGTGGTTGCTTATGATCAATGGGCAGCAATCCATGAGAAAAGGCCATGACTTATGCAACATTAGATTGGGTGACAGTTGCATGCCATAGGTCTTACCATGAGACAGACTGACTATATTTATTAAACAGCTCATATAATATTCACCCCACCCCCCCCCCCCCCCCCCCCCCCCCCCCCACACACACCTCTCACCCCAACACACAAAAATCATCAACAATTAAATAAATATAAATCTATGTTTTAAGTTAATTTATAGAATGAACTAGGCAGTGGTTTTAACAACAAAAAAAACAGCAGTTATGTATAGAAGGTAGGGTCGGGCGATGGTGACCAATTTGGCATCAAACAATGTCCAATGTGAAACATCTTGATGGACAATGGCATCGTCGTCGTAGGCAGCGGTGAAAATTTTATTTAGGAATAATTTATTAATTCATAATGAATTATTTGTAGCCTACAGTTTTAACTACCTGACCCGCATGACCTTAGTTTTACCCATAATCAAATCATAAATAAATAAAGATAAGTTAAACACAAATTACCATCTGTCAATCACTTTTTTCATGGAAAACTTTGACTCTGGCATGAATGGGAAGTGTGATCTGTGTCGTTATAACGGCGTCGACAAATTTGGTTGGTTAAAAAGGTGCACAACCAACAGGAACCAACCAACAGTATCTGAGGTATTCGTTAAAATTACTAAGTACAAGTGTGAAAGCGAAAGAATAATGCAGTGTACTGACGCTGTGACACGTTACCTGATAGATTCAAAAGACCGAAGAGTCGTTAAATATCAGGTTTAACAACTATAGTGAGATGAGATCCAGCGGTACATCCTTGATAACTGTCTGACGTGCACTGCTAGGGTTTCGTGCTCAAAGCACCTATTCACTGCTGAAGCTGCAGCGCATGTGTGGTCACGTGATATGCACTTTCAGCAGTATAGTGTGGAAGGAGGGTTTTTCAAAAATGCTAGGTGAAATGCCAGATTCGATTTCTTTCTAAAACGCTATTTTAAAACTAAGACGTGTTAGTGTAAATGGGCCCGTGTGTATTTTTCGCGAGCGGGTTGCTGCAGCGACGGGGGCGGAGGATCGCGATGTCGGCTCAGCATTGTGATGTCTATCGTCCATCGATGATGGATGATGGCATCGTCTATAGACTCAACCCTAAAATAAGGAATATTTAAAACATTGTTGGTATTGCTCTGCTTCTTAAAAACCCAATGTATCGTCAGGAACCAGAGGTAGAATTAAAGAGACAGTTCACGCAAAAATATAACCTCTGTCATGATTCACTCACCCTTGACTTATTTTGAGTTACTTTCTCCTGATGAACACAAATTAAAATATTTTAAGAAGGTTGAAAAAGATTGTGAAGGGTGAGCAAATTAGAACGGAAAATTTGTTATTCCGGGATGATTTGCATTTTTAGCTAAAAGCCTTTTTTACCTTTCTCCTAAAGTAGAAAGCCACGTATATATTGGATGGCCTGAGGGTGAGTAAATTAAAAGCAAACTTTCATAGATGAACTACCCCTTTAACCACAGGAGCCACTGCTGTTTAAGACCGATTGACCACTACACACAATCAATAAAATGGCGTTCAATGTCCCTAAAAGCGTGACTCTTCCGCCTCAGTGATTCACACAAGGAAACCGGCATTAATGTTAACATGGGATCTGCTGTCACTTTTTAAATATACAGATGGCCCCAAGATATTGAATAAATGCTTTAGTCTGCCTGACTATCAGTCTGTGTCAGGGAAAAATATACAGTACCATACAGCACTGATCAATGGTGTACCGTTCACCAGCTTTATAGCAGATCCAAGGCACACTTTTACATTACATCTCTGATGATTACTGCTGGTGTATAAATGCTAACCTAGAAGAGGTTTCTACAAATGAAATACTGTTGCAACTTCATAAGAAATCATCCATTACATAAGGAAAGAAAATCTGCTTTATTTGTTACATTATAACAATAGTATATAATATACTGTTATAATATAACAGTACTTTATATTACAACAAAGTCCTGTACTATGGCTATACACTCATCGGCCACTTTATTAGGTACACCTATCCAACTGCTTGAAACACAAATTTCTAATCAGCCAATCACATAGCAGCAACTCACTGCATTTAGGTATGAAGACATGATCAAGATTTTCACATACAGCCACCTCTAGGGTTTACAGAGAATGGTCCAACAAAGAGAAAATATCCAGTGAGCGGCAGTTCTGTGGGCACAAATGACTTGTTGATGCCAGAGGTCAGAAGAGAATGTCCAGACTGGTTCCAGATAATAGAAGGGCAACAGTAACTCAAATAACCACGTGTTACAACCGAGGAATGCAGAAGAGCACCTCTGAACACACAACACGTCGAACCTTGAGGCGGATGGGCTACAGCAGCAGAAGACCACACAGAGTGCCACTCCTGTCAGCTAAGAAAAGAAAATTGAAGCTACAATTCACACAGGCTCACCAAAATTGAACAATGGAAGATTGGAAAAAAGTTGCCTGGTCTGATGAGTATCGATTTTTGCTGCGACATTCGGATGGTAGAGTCAGAATTTGGCATCAACAACATGAAATCATGGATCCATCCTGCCTTGTATCAACAGTTCAGGCTGGTGGTGGTGGTGTAATGGTGTGGGGGATATTTTCTTGGCACACTCTGGCCCCATTAGTACCAATTGAGCACCATGTCAACGCCACAGCCTACCTGAGTATTGTTGCTGACCAATTCTATTCCTTTATGACCACAGTGTACCCATCTTCTGCTGGCTACTTCCAGCAGGATAACACGCCATGTCAAAAAGCACAAATTATCTCAGAATGGTTTTTGAACATGACAATGAGTTCACTGTACTCAAATGGCCTCCACAGTCACCAGAACTCAATCCAATAGAGCACCTTTGGGATGTGGTGGAATGGGAGATTCACATCATGAATGTGCAGCTGACAAATCTGCAGCAACTGTGTGATGCTATCATCTCAATATGGACCAAAATCTCCAAATATTTCCAGTACCTTGTTGAATCTATGCCATGAAGGATTAAGGAAGTTCTTAATACAAAAGGGGGTCCAACCAGGTACCAGAAAGGTGTACCTAATAAAGTGGCCGGTAAGTCTATTTCTGCTATTAGAACCAAATCAAGTATATTTGACTAAAATTAATGTGCATCTGTCAAATGTAATGTGACTTACTGTAGAAATAAAGTAAATCCATAAGCAACGAGTGATGTGATTTATTAGTTAAATGACCATCACGACCAACAACATTACCACTCCCCAATAACAATGACCAGACAGTAGGAGGACGAGCAGACAGTATTGAAAGTATGTTTGGAAAGCCTGACTAGATAAGTGACTCTCACTAACCAGGATGGAACCCAGGTTGCTCTACAGCCACCCTGACAGGAGACAAACTAGCTATTTCCCACAGAGCAACTCACCGGGGACAACAGAAAATGAACTGGCCCTGATCAATACAATATTGCTCCTCTCTCTCCCTCTCCTTGAGTGTGTGTGTGTGTGCATGCACGCTATGGTGCTGTTTATATAGGGCACAAACAGTTTAAATGTATAAACACAGTAACACACAACATACTATGCAAAACTACATAACTGTCACACTAAACATACACAGAAAAAAGGCTGGTGTTAATTTTAAATTAAGGAATTCTTTTTTTATTACAAAAATGAATAAATAATTGTTTTCTAAATGACAAAAGTTTTCATTATCTATTGTCTTACATGTATTTATCCTAAATAAATAAATAAATAAGTGAATGCACAGATCTTCGCATTTAATTTGGGAGTTTCTTAAGTGTTCCACATAGGACTGGACTGATAAACAATATTAAATCGAATCACAATAAAATTTATGTCAATAACAATGATAAGCTCTGGACTTTTTTACTCTTTATTGATCTAAGAGCCAATCAGACAGCAGAAACGTGCAACAATGGGAATCTAACAGTGTGTTAATATTAGAGATGTACCGAATTTTTGGCCACCAACTATATTATAGGCTAAAAATATGTTGTCATTTAATGGACCCTCTAATTTTTGTGGCTTCAGTCATTGTTGGGGAACTCTTTTAAATCTGGAAGCATTAACAACTTATATCGATATATATATTGATATCATTCAATATGGAAAATAATTATCAAGATAAAATTTTTACCACATCGCCCAGCCCTAGTTCCACAGAAAACAAACAAAAATATAAAGATTTGGAATATATACACAAACAGTACAGAGGGACACCAACATAAAAGGTGACAAAGACTATCTTTAGATCACAATCTCTAAATTCCCATGTGTGTACCTATATTTCAGTAATGCCTTTCATTATTTGCTGAAACTCTATTTGGATTGTATGTGGGAGATTCCAGTGCTGTCAACAGAAGGGAAAGCTGTAAGCCCACAGGTGTGGGAAAGACCCCCGGCACAATTCTCAGCCAGACAGGTGCGTTTACAACATGCTATTTCCATTCTCACTATGGGACATGGTTGTCCTGTCTCTCAAAAGTCAGTGAAAGGAAACATGTCTACTAAGAGTTAACAACTTACAGGACAAATCTACTAAAGAGCAAAACAGATCTGTACAGACAAAATCCTCAAGTGGTTAAAATAACTAATGGGCCCTTGTAAAAGGGCTCCCTCTGCAGGCAATAATCAGTAATAAACAAAAAAAATCTCACATTAAATCTTGCAGTAAATACTTTTGTTTTTCTATTAATACCAACACTCATGATGCAGTTATGATGCAAAAGATCCATCATAAACCTCATCATAAGCCAAAAGAGGATATAAAAGACCTAAAAAGAGAAGTTCTAACTCCATCATGATGAGATGGATTTAAAAGGGAAAGACATCAAATGGCAGATAATCAAAAGCTAAAATGGGGCTGAATGTAGTGGGTCATTTAAAGTGCAGCATGGCGACAGTGGGCATAAAAAGAAATGGATAACTAACTCAGAGACACCCAGAGAAATGAAAGAAGATCTGCAATTGTTTTGGCAGGCTTCCCTGACCTAGTCTGTGTCGATGTTTGCATGGTGTACAGTGAACTGATACAGGTGCAGAAATAGCAGTGGGAATCATGCCTAACACTATCCTGACAGGTGCATGGATATTGCCAATGGAAGAGAAAAAAAACAACAGATTTGCTACAGCAAAATCACTCTAGCACTGTTAAAAACTAGTAAGAAAGAAAAACAAATGAAGGCAATGGAGGACATTTGTCCAGTTTAAATTTCCATCCACCTGAAAACATGTGCAGGGACTTCAAAGCAAGGCAAATAAATAAATACACATACCCATACTGTAATATGAAAATTGCTCTTTCTGCTAGACTACACTCAATTACTCTCTCAGTTGAGGGCAAATCTTACTAATTAAATACGTTAAGCATTAATTATGTAGCCTGAGTGGGAGCCCATAAAACTATACCCACCAATCGCAGCAGATCAATACTCCAGGAGTGGAATTAGCAGTTATCTTAAAGTCCTTTAACAACAGTGGAGCCTGACACACTAACACAAACAATCATCCATAATTAAATGAACACTCACATATTTACACACACGAGATGGAGAGAGAGAAAGCACAGACTAAAAAAAGTACACTAGGGATGAACTAATACAATTATAGGTATCAAATATGCATGTTACATATCCTTAGTATCGTTGTGCTCAATATATTTCTCCAATTTCATGATTACATAAATGCAGTTCGAAGCCTCTAACTTTAATGTGGTTCTGGAGGGCCTACAGTCCAAAATACGGACCACATAATTAAACACGAGATATAAAAAAACAAGCTTATTGACTTTCATAAAGCAAAAAATGTGCACACAAAATCGTGCGGTATATCATTTGGTAAGCGTAAGACAAATGCCAGATTTTAAAGGTTAAATGATATTTCTATATGAATAAGAACAAAAATATTTAAGTTTGCTCAGCCTGTTTGTTGTGTTCACACCAAGGTTCAGATGTCAGTGTACACATTTGTTCAAATGAACGGCACTAACAGAGCAATCATACCCAAGTTCATTTTAATCAAACTACACCTGCCCAATGTGAACACATCTCTAGAATTGCATGACATGTCCGTAATCCTGAACAAAGATGAAAATAAAAAGACAAAATCAACAGTGACCCAAAAAATAAAACAAAACAAACAAACAAACAAACAAACAAACAAACAAAACACTGAGGAAGACAACTAAGACTGCAACAAAGATGTCAATGAAGACTAAGATCACTAGTAAGAATAACCATCTTTATAGGGCGAAAGGCAAAATGATTAGCCTGCGAAATGTTAATATTTTTCAAACATGTCAAGTGATGTCTTACAGACCAAGGATATATTTCACAGTATGTCTTATTAATTCTTTTATCTGTAGAAAGTGTTCTTTAGTTTAGTTTATCTGGAACAAAAGCAATTTTCATATTGAAATTTTTTTTTGCAGCCGATACCAAGTACTGATTCCTTGTCATGGTGATCAGCCGTTATAGAGTACAGAATCTGATGCTTTTTTAATGCATAAAGAACGTTTTCCTTCCAAGTATGATACTTAAGTGGAGATCTCTCCTTAGGAGAATAAACTAATATATTATATGCTGCATATAATCCCTTAAACACGTCTCTTTAACCATTTAGTCTGGACATGTTATGGCCAAAGCAGCTTTACAGAAAATAA
The DNA here is from genome assembly GCF_903798145.1 of Danio aesculapii. NCBI lineage: Eukaryota > Metazoa > Chordata > Actinopteri > Cypriniformes > Danionidae > Danio > Danio aesculapii. The sequence goes on from NC_079440.1 coordinate 35,309,342, forward strand.
TAGAAAGCACAGATTAAAAAAATATTATAGGAAAGAAAAATGACTAACAATACAATTAGGAAACATTGCAAATGATGAAGGAAGAATTCAACATGTCTCAATCAAGAAAAAGTTTGGAGTGCATATTTGATGCATAAGAAGTTAAAATGCAAACCTACAGTATACATCCATTAGACCAGTGTTTCCCAACCCTGTTCCTGGAGGCACACCAACAGTACATATTTTTATTGTCTCCCTTATCTGACCCATTAACTTCAAGTTTTGGAGTCTCTTCTAATCTTCTGATGAGGTGATTCAGGTGTGTTTGATTAGGGAGAGGTTGAAAATGTGTACTGTTGGTGTGCCTTAAGGAACAGGGTTGGGAAACACTGCATTAGACCATCCAAACAGACCTATTAACTACTGTTTATTGCAATAAATAAAGTAAACTTGCAATATTGTCCAAAACACAAAACTTTCAGTTCTTGTCGGTAAAAAGACCTAATACAAGCAAGGCCATTCAAATATTTTGCTCATCTCCAACTAAAACAAACACTTGCAATTGGTTCACTAGATTGGCCAGATCAGCAAGTACCGACCGGGGCAGTAAATGTGATTATCGGCCAAAAGCAATCTCCAGCTGACAATCGTATTATCCCTACAAACCATCATTGTCCAATATCTTGCCATATTAACCTAACTCACCTAACTTACCTAGTTAACCTATTAACGTGGTTAAGTTAATTTTAATAGCATTTTAATGAATACTAGTATCTTGCAAAATAACTAGTAAATCAATATGTATGGACGACACGGGGGCTCAGTGGTAAGCACTGTCACCTCAGCAAGCTAATAACAGCAACCAGAAAACGGAACAACTTCCAACTTACTGTCCTGCCCATATGCAATGGAAATGCCTTGCATAAAGCAGCAATCTTGTTAAGTGTGAAGTCAAGCAAAGCGGCTACCAGGTCCAAGCGCTCGATCAAACTGTATGGGGAGACTCATCAAATGATAATAATAAACGTTTACAAAGCGATGTAATACTTTTGGAAATCCCAACCGCAATGTATATATCCACGCCTAATATTCGACGGCCAGAACGTGATTAATTTTTATAAATTGTTACAATTTTGGTAATTGTGATGCAGCAAGTCCAGAGACTGATGTGTACACCATGATTTTATATAAAGTTCACTTTAATGTGTGGTATGACTAAAAAATGTTAATAAACAAATATTGTCTCAATTCAAATGGCTACCGGCTCGGACCCGAAAACAGTAAAACATATGCTGGATAAGTTGGTGGTTTATTCCACTGTGATGACCCCTGATTAATAAAGGGACTAAGCCAAAAAGAAAATGAATGAATGAATGAATGATGGTGACGACCATTAAATGCATCATAACAGTCTTATGAAAAAGGTCTACTAAGCAGCACTTCGGAAATATTTGAAAAATAATTTTACAGGGCTAATAATTTTCAATTATATTTGCAAACAAAAAAATAAAGGGATGAAACAAATATTCAACAGATGTTGGGAGGTCAACCTCATCGATCTCACTGTATTTTATAATATTGATAATTCTGGATGGTATAATAACAATTGCAGGAAAAAGAAAGTGAAAGTGAAACCTGAGGGCCTTTCACTGACACATCACTCACTTTCAGAGATTTCATCTGTCCATCAGTCTGCGAGCTTTGTGTGTTAAACAAGCTCCCACACATTTCCCAGGATAACACACGCTCAGCCAGCCTATGATTTTATATTTGGACTGCCACCTGTGAGGATGACTGAGATAGTTTGTTGGGGCAGACTGTGTTTTTGTGTGTGTGTGTGTTCATGTGTGTGTGTATGCACAGGGTTTATGGAGCTTACTTGGACATGGGGTGTTGAGCTGGAGAACTTGCATGCCAATCGTGGCCAGGAGTCTCTAAGAGGCCTAAAAGCACTTAACTGCTCCCTTGAGAGCAAAATAAAAATCGAGACCAAATAAGTTAGAAGAGTGATATGATGAAATAAATATTTAGGGTGCTCTAACCAACACAATCACCAAACACAAAGATAGCATTATTAACAGAAAATAGAGCTAAAGAGTCTAGCAGGGAAAGTGAAATACGAATGAAGGGATGCCTGCATGGTTTGCTGGCTTACTTCTCAGGCCCAGAATAGAGTGTGAGCTCCAATGTCTGGGCCACTTCGACAGAAATGGAAAGTTGAGAGTGATTAGGGTCAGGTTTCCCAGTTCACCGCTCCGTCATGGGCTGCGGGCCAGGTGGAGCGGACTGTGGGTTTGGGAGCTATGCGTGTACTCTAGCCCCTGGATGGCCTCTTTGGCCAGCGTTCAGCTACAGCCAGCCAGTTAATTAGGAGAATTTCATCACTCCGTCATAGAGAAGGAAAGACAGAGAGAGAGGAAGAGACAGAAATATACCATTAGTCTATGGTCAGAGAAGATTCAAGCCTATGTATATGGATGGTGTTGAGAGGAACACAAGCTCCATTTCAACTCAACTGCGGTTGTTTTATTGACACCCCCCTATTGATTGTTTAGATTTTCCTTCTTTTCTCCACAAGGTATGTAATTCATACGTGCAATGAAATGAAGCAATGCTGGAATATGCTTAAGGCCATGGGGTCAAGTTTATTTATCATAAACAAGTCAATCACCCTCTTAACTCACGCTGAGAAGTGAAACTTCAGATTTATATTTTAAACATTGGGAACACTAACTCTTGTACACTACCATTGCTTATTACCATCAGCCTTATAAAGAGTTTTGCTGTTTAATATTTTTGTGGACACATATTTTTCAGGGTTAGAACAGCATTTATGTGAAAAATACATACATGCAACACATTAATGCCCAATCCCAATTCTACCCCTTAGCCCTTCCCCTTCCCCTCATTTTGCACATTCACATGAAGGGGTAGGGGTGTCCCAATTCTCTTTAGCTTGAAGGCGTAGGGCTATGGGGTAGATACCCCTTCGAACGGAGATTTATCAGAACCACATACGAAACCAAGAGGTAAGAAAATTTCTCAGCGAAGTATAGGAGATCCACAAATTAGTATTTTTTGTCATTATTACGAATCTTTAAAACAAACATATAAAGCACATGTTTTAATACATTCATAACCGCGTTCATGTTTTATCGTCATGCTAAAAAAAAACAACAACAAAAAAAAAACACTAAAATAAAAACCGCTAAATTTCGCTATCTATAATCCATAATAATAACTTCTGTATAGTAGTCTCACAACATTCTGACGCTTAAATGACACTCAAACACTTTGTCAGAAAAGTCTATTGGCTGGGAATGAGGTTTTAACAGTGTCTGGTATAATGTTATAGTTGTTTTTGTGTGTTTACATAGATGAATATAGCCACTGTGTAAATGCAGAGTACACTTACAATCTCATTGCCACATTTTATCATTATGATAACATGATATATGCTTTCAGTGATTTCCTGAAAATAAATACCAAAAAATAACACAACTGGAACAACTACAGCAGTCGCGGTCATCTGATCTCACATGAAGCAAGAGATAGCGATGACATATGATGATGTGCACTAGTGCTGTAGTGTTGTCTCAAATCTTAAGGGTAAATTTTTAAGCCCTTCCCCTTTACACTTTGTTTCAAGGGCCAAGGGGAAGGGGTAGGGGTACAAAAATAGAATTGGGATTGGGTCTAAATCCCTTTACAACCATTTCTGATCAGTTTACAGTATGCATGCTAGATACTTATAAAAAAAATAAATACTTAAAAAAAAAAAAAAAAAAAAAAAAGACCTCAATACATTTTGTTCCAGAATTAATTGATATTTAAACTAGGGCTGTAAGATTAATCGAAATCGAATCGTAATAGCAATTTGAAACATTTCGATTAGTTAATTGCAAGAGGCTTCGATATGAATTAGATATGTATTTTTTTTATTTCCCCCACCCAGATCAAATGTGTGACTTCCGTCTGTGTGTGACAGTCTTACTAGCCAATAGAGTGAGCACATTTTTGATCTGCCTAATCAGAACTGCACAACCCAACTATGCAAAAGGCCAACAATAAAAAAAGAAAAAAAAAAAAAACAGGAAAGTGTGGACAAGTGGGATAATGGCGTCTGCTGCTTCAGAAGCATTAAAAAAAACAGCAATTGTAAAATGGGAATATTTTGGTTTCAAAGTCACAGACACCAAACAAAAACAAATAATTTTAAGAGCTGTCGCAGAATTAATATTCAATATTTGAACTCTCAGTAGTGATTATTAAACCACACTGAACTGAGCTAAACTGAACTGAACTTAAACACTACAAACTGAACTACACTGTTCCTATTTACTGTGACCTTTTATGTGAAGCTGCTTTGACACAATCTACATTGTATAAGCGCTATACAAATAAAGGTGAATTGAATTGAATTATTGCTACGGCTTACAGATTATTGAGCTGAAGCTTGACTACAAAAGCAAACTGCAAATCAAATCGCAATATGTCAAAAAATAAAAAATAAAAAAATAATCGCAATTAGATATTTTCCCCAAATCACACAGCCCTAACTAGAACAAATTAGAACATTTTTGAGTCAATAATCGAATGATCCATTTACACATACAGTAAAAGCACTTAGCTTAACTAATAAATGAATCAGCTTTCTGAATGAAACGCTATTCAGTAGCAGCACAGAAAATGGCACACTTCTGGGTTTGTAATCAGCAACTTGGAAAGTAACTTGGCAACCTGGTAACTAGTGACTTGGACATAGTGAACAAGGCAGATCAAAGGCCAAAAACCGAGTGAGACTGCCCAAGAGAAGGTGATGTAAATGGCAATACTATGCCTGCAAGACCTGTAAATGGCTCTGATGTGTTGAAACTGTTCTCGGATATGGTTACTAAAAATGATATGAACATATGTGGGCTCACATAACCACAGCCCAAAATAAAAATGGATATTAATCAGTCCACTTAATTCTTACACTTCCTCTTCTTACTTCATACACCTGTCTTTCAACAGCCATCTGCGTAGTCTTTCATATTCTATAAATAAACTATCATGACATGCAGAATTTAGGAATTAAGAACTCTAAAAAAACAGATAGATATTATGAATTCATTTTAGATCTTGGCTATGATTTTTTTTTTTTATTCAATTTAAAGCTGGGCTCACACTACAGGAGTTTTGCACCAATTGATCCTTGATTTACCCATAGAAGACTAGCTAGAAAACTGAAGATTACTGTGTACTTCAAAGCAAATTCTATTTCGTTTGAATGACGTTTTTGAATATTCTGAAACCCTCGTGCTAAAGTATAAGTGGTGTTGTAAACATGTCATTCTGCTCACGTCAGTGTACCACTAAACACAACATGATGCACCACCACAGCATGCCATACCTTTATATATTTCCTTTCAAATTGCAGGGGACAGACGCTACATGGAGAAGTGTTTAGAACTTTAAAAGACATGTTGCAATGTGGTGGGGCTTATGAGTTTGATGCCCTCCAAGTCTTTAAAATCTCTCCACAAACGATTGTACAGGTGCGGATACATCTGTACCAGCTCTGCTACTCAACTCTTCAGTTTATTCATGCTGCTAACTTGGTGTTGTTGTGTTAGATGTTATTCTCCAGTCTGATCTCAGTGAATATGAGAGATGATGGATGTCAAAGAAGGGGAAGTTCTACAATACTCCCACCAATTGCATACTCGCCATGTACCAATGAGAGCTCAGAGGTGTTTAGAGGACAAAACGAACTCCCTCCAAAATTCGCTTTGGTGTGTTGTTTTGAACTGCCAAAATAAACTCAAAGAACATTGTTTTGGCTGGATTTTGTTCGAAATTGTCATTTCATATGTTTTTAAAATTTAATTTGAAGTATATTAGGGCCTTTAAAGGGGTAGGTAACACCCAAAAAATGTAAAATTCTGTTATTAATTACTTACACTAATGTAGTTCGCTCCATATAAGACTTTCATTCACCTTCAGAACACAAATTAAGATATTTTAAATGAAATCTGAGAGCTTACCTAAGCCACATATATGTAGATATCAGAGAACAATATATAAGACATAGGTACTGATAATTACATTAAAATACTAGGCATTCCTCACTTAACAACTGACGACCCCAAACTACAGACAACAAACTCATGTAGAAACATTTCCTTCATTGCTAGGAGATGCATGAACAAAGACAAAGGTGTCTTACAAATAGGCTCAACAACTGCATGAAATCAAAGTATGAAACAAAAAGCTGTGCTTATTACAACTGATTATAAGTGATTTTTTTACTATCAGTGGACTCCTTCAAACAACAAAAACCGTGTGAAGAATACACCGAGTTCTATTGTGCTTAAACAGGGTATATAGAGGAATCAGACTAGAATTCAATTTCTTTTAAGACCTTTTATAAGACTCTTTACATACATTCTAAGACCTCATCTTCACATTCAACCGCTAACAATGGCGACATTTTAACTAGCAGTATAAGTACTAACTACTGATTGTAATCCTAATCTAAAACATTATTCATCTACTGAATAAAAATGCTAATCCAGAGGGCGGCGCCTGTAGAACAGCAGGAATAACCGTGTTTCCTTGGTTACTACAGTAAACAAAGCAGCGTGATATCAAATCTAGCAGGATTTTACTGATTATATAAATTACACAGCATTAGGGTTGGATCGATAGACGATGCCATCGGCCATTGGCCGATAGACATCTCGATGCTGAGCCGGCATCGCGATCCTCCGCCCCGCACCCTTCGCAGCAACCCGCTCAAGAAAAATACACACGCCCCATTTACACTAATACTTCTTAGTTTTAAAATAACATTTTAGAACGAAAACAATCGACGTCCACACTGGCGTTTCATCTAGCATTTTTAAAAAGGTCATTCCGTCCACACTATACCACTGAAAATGCACATCAAGTGACCACATGCACGCACGCACGCACACACACACACACACAAAACTGTCATGTGCTGCAGCGTCTGAGCTTCAACAGTCAGCAGTGCACATCGGACAGTTTATCAAGTATGTACTGCTGAATCGCGTCTCACTATAAATGTTAAACATGATATGTAATTCATTTATCTCTATCTAACGACTCTTTGGTCTTTTGAATCTATCAGGTAATGTGTCACAGCGTCAGTACACTGCTTCAATCTTTCGCTTTCACACTTTCACATTTTACAGAAAACATCAGATACTGTTGGTTGGTTCCTGTTGGTTGTGCACCTTTTTTACCAACCAAGTTTGTCGAAGCCATTATAACAACACAGATCACACTGCCCATTCATGCTAGAGTCCTGTGGAAAAAGTGATTGACAGATGATAATTTGTGTGTAACTTATCTTTATTTATTTATGATTTGGTTATGAGTAAAATAAAGACCATGCAGGTCAGGTAGATGAAACGGTGGGCTACAAATAATTAATTCATTATGAATTAATTAATTATTCGATGCCATCGTCAATCGCGATGTTTCACATTCGATTTCGTACGAAGCCAAATTGGTCGACATCACCCAACCCTAAGCAGCATCCTAACATTCGCAGGTTAAATTTAAACAAACAATTATAGCATACAACTATACATTGTATAATCAAAAATGATACACAAGTTAATACCTTGCGAAACAGCATTTAACTCTTTTTAATACTTCCTAAGGGTCTTAAATTTCTCAATTGATTTATCAGCTTTTAATCCTTTTTAAGACCCCATGAACACCCTGTTAAATGATACAGAAACTATTTTGTTTTTTTAAATATAGACCAGCATTGACCATTTTAATTTGTCAAGTGACCAAGTTTCTGTCTAAATTTCAATACAGTGTGACAATTTGACAAATGAAAATATCATAGGTCACCTTTGAAACCATAAATTAGTTAGCTTAACAGGTTGCGTAAAGGGCCCAAGAAAACCAGAGCAAGTGAATGATGTGCCGACTGGACTCTTTTTCTGGAAGCATGACTGCCTTGTAAACATGACCTCTGTGACTTCAGCAGCTTTCCTCCAGAGGATGGAGTGTCTTACTAGTATAAATGAGAGCTGAAAACTAGTTTTAATCTCCAGCTCTTTTTTTCTGTTCCATCCCAGTTGGAGACCTTTGACCCCCATGAGCCTGTCCCAATGCAATCCACTTTGAGTGTGGGCCAAAAAGCCTCATTATGGATGTGTTTGGCTGGCCTTAGACCGCAGAGTCTGCTTCCCACGCAATGCCAATTTACTGTGATTATTATGGTAACACTTCACGCCTTGTGGACAGATGAAGGGTGTGTAGGAAGGGCTGCTAAGATCAGATTACTGCAAAAGGGAAACTTAAAGGGCTTGGGCAAGAGGTAATATTATAACATGTCATTTGTAGGAAACTTGCCATGGTCTTAAAACAACTAAGTGAGCTATGTTGTGCTACTTAAGACTGATGCGAAACGAACAGTGGTCAGTGTAAAATAAATATCACAAATAATAAACATTTAAATAACCGTCAAATAAAGAGAAAAGTGTGCTCTAAAAATGCATAATATTTTAATAATTCAATACATTATTATTATTATTATTATTATTATTATTATTATTATTATTATTATTATTATTATTACTACTTCTATCATCATATTTTATGTTGAGTTTACTGTATTTATTTATTGCTGATTTATTTATCAAAGCAACACGAATACATACAATTATTAGTAATATTTTATTAATAATTTGTTCTATTAAATTATACTCTATTAAAACTATTTTATTATCTGACATAACATAGTATGTAGTTATTTTACTTATTATTATATACATATTTTATATAGTTATTACATAAATTAAAAATTATGCTTATTTTTCCCTTATTTATCTTTTTATTAAATGTTAATTGATGGCAATGCAATTCACATTGAAACAACATAAAATACCCTAGAATACCAAACAAACATATAACACATACAATACATAATGCCAATTTCACAATTTACATTTTTAATCATTATTATGAAAAGAAACAAAGACATAAAATACTGCATGAACCAATTTTTTTCAAAATATCTAAAAACAAATTACACATAAGCTATAATATATACAGTGTATAGTATAGTATGTATATACATATAAATATATACATATACATATAAATACACACACACATATATATATATATATATATATATATATATATATATATATATATATATATATATATACATATATATATATACATACATACATACATATATATATATATATATATATATATACACATACACACACACACATATTATATATATATATATATATATATATATATATATATATATATATATATATATATATATATATATATATATATATATATATATATATATATATATATATGGTTGGCCAAATAATTAATTAATTTTTATTTTAATAAATTGTACATTTTAAATTATATTTTAATTCATTGACATAAATTATTTATTAATTTAAAAGTACATGGAATATAATAATAATAATAATATCCATATCATCATAAATAAACATTTTTGGTGACTTCTGGATACTGTAATTGATTAGTACAGCAATTAGTTATCACTAGAGAAAGCAGATGATGATGATCACACGTCAACATTAATTAGTCAAGTAAAGCTATATTTGCACTGACACTTCACCAATAAATCATAAAGACGAGCACGTTTTCATGTCCCCAGAACCCAGACATACACCCCCCACAATACATGTGTTGGTGGCAGCAAATGGCGTGCATGTTCCTAAATAATTAGCAGGTGTGCCCTGTTTAAGGTTTCTGATTTATTCGGTCTCTTGGGTTACCAGAGACCCCTTGGGATACCAAGAAAACATTTATCCCCAAAACGGGCAAGGAAAGAGTGTAAGCGCAGTGTCCCGTTTCACTGGAGTTTGGATTACACTTTTCATCACTTAGCCTTCAACCGCTGGCACAAACACTCACCAAAATGATCTCACACACCAACCCTGTGCACAAACGCAAAAGCAAAACCAGCTCCAATGTGACAATGTGTGCAAACAGTTTGACAATAAACACATTTTATATTTCTAGCTGTCCTTATACTTTCCCCATCTAAGCATTTATCAGACATATCCTATCGTTTAATATGCTGGTAAATATTCTCCATGCAATAAGAAACAGCCTTTCGATAATAATGAAAAAACTACAAATGTGGCATGGGATTGGTCTGGGCTGTATATTCACAGTGCAACAACAAAACCTGTCTGTGTAATGAATAAATGGATTACAGTAGTATGTGTGAAAGACAGCATGAATGTTAAATCGCATGGATGCAAGCCTGTTTAAAAACAGAGATGTTTACTGATACATTTAACTCCAAATTCATATAATCATGTGACCAGCTGTGGTACATTGGTAAAGGCTATATTGATTAGTTTTGCAATATACATACACTATCATTATTTTAAAAATTTCCAGGATGGCTTGAAGAACACTAATGAACCATATTTTGCCAGAATTGTGTGTTTACTGTTTTAAGAATTTCTATGTTTTTTTTTAATGAATGTATTTACAATATGTGGAGTTTATGCAATTTCACCCTCTAGCTTCTAGTATGTATAAAACAGATGTTAAAGGTGGTTTAAAATGCTTTGAAGTGTGCATTTTTATTCAATCTTTGATGTAATCTCAACTGAAAAATGAAGAGAGGGTGGGACATAGAGTAGCTCCTCCCCTTTAAAAAACAGCCAATAGCGTTTCGTTTTTATCACAGCTCTCCCAGAGAGAGTGCTTGAGATCAAGAGGATCAGATGAAAAGCAAATGAGAAGCGTTTTGAAGGAGTGGGACATGTCAGATACTAGAGAGGATTCGATTGGTCAAGATTTGATGAGAAACTGAAGTATGAAATGATGTGAAAAAAAATAGTTGATCCATTTAGGCGGAATCAACAAACTGCAAACTTTGGACGTTAAAATCAGTTTTACATTTTCTAAAAGCAAATTTTGTCACTGTTTTGGAGCACACAAGCTAATTGATATTCTTAATACTAACATCTAAAAACAAGTTATTTTAATTTCACAGGACCTTTAAAGGTGCAGTGTGTAAGTTTGACACCCAGTGGTTGAACTAGGTATTGCACTCCTGGTTCAAAAGACAGAAGCGCAGGTTGTCAAATTGATGACATCAACAGGAGTGTGCCAGACTATTGAGCCTGAAGGCTGATTTAAGTCATGTTCTAAATAAAACCAACAGCACCTGACAGAAGGAATATTTATCATATTCAAAAGAGTTTTTGTTCTAACCAACACCTGAAATTTATATTTTAAAAACGGCTTCTATTTCTTGCAGCTGAAGAACTAACTGTGACTCAGTGCAAGCCAACAAATATTAGTGATTCAGCATGTACATTTAATCATGTTCAATATAAACTTATTAGATTATAAACCTCACCATTTTGTTGGAGTGCAGTAAGTGTACTATTCTGTGGTTTTGAATGGCTTTAATTACATTTTTGTTGTATTGGGTCTGATGCAAACAGCCAAATTGCTTTTCACTGCAAATTTCACCACCAAGAGTGTTGTTAGAACACGGGGTTACAATAAAACCTGCTCACTTAATGTTTATGTTCGTAAAATGTATATTATTTGCTAATTAATAACCTCATGTGGAACTCTGAATCTGCATCGCATTTTGGAGGCTGCTACTGTCCACCAGAAGTCGCATTTCAGTCGCAGACAAATACTTTGAAAGCCTTCCTGACTGAATGAATGAAATGAAATGCGCTGTTTTCCACCAAGGCAACCTGGGGTGCTGAAATATAATTGGATAAACTGGCATTGGGTGGGTTACAGGGACCAAAACAAAGACTGACGTTCCTGCACGGGAAGCATTCAGCACCTTTAAATGACATGTTTGTTCATGAATTTACATTTATGAATTTACATTTGTGCAAATAAAAAGCTTAAAATAAACAAACATAACTTTTGCATTAAAAATCAAAAATACATAATTACAAAAGAAGAAAAATATGTGAAAAAAGTAAATAACTTTTTATTATTATTATTTTTTTTTTTACATCGCAAACATTTCCCAATAGACTTTGTGTTTTCTTAGCAATTTTCAAAGATTTGTTTTTGCAAGTCAACAGGATTTGCTTATGCTTCACAAATTTTAATTCACTATTCGGACTTAACTACAATCAGACCCTACTTAGACATGAATCTTACTGCTGATTGGCTGCAAGTGCTTTGGTATTGGTCCAACACTGATAAGCATAAGCATTTTTCAAAAATCACCCCTCTCCATCATACATGCATCTCAAAATTCAAAGAAACTTAAATGGACTCAACTCTTCAAGCTGATCTAATGGCAGGTATCCATGTGCAGTTTACATATAAGCGCCGGGTACGGGTGTGCCTGGCAGGTGGATGCAAGTGGTGTTGCTGCTTGGGTGTGTCACGCAAGGCAGAGCAGTGAGAGCCTTTAATTATGGCCAGCTGACAGTTTGACAGGGGAGCAGCCAGAGGCCTGAGAGGAGCAGGACACGAGAGTGCTGGATAATGTCTCTCTACATCTGTCAGTGACTGTACACGAATTACATACTGGGAATCCATGTTGAGCAGAGTTTGAGGTTGATCGGCTGTCCTGTGGTTGCATATTGGGTGTTACTGTGGTATGCGGCTACATTCTGAGCAAAGGATCTGTAAACATCTATTTATGTACAGAAGCGCCCGTGTTCATTTTTTTTTTTGTGCACTCTATGATAACTATAATACTAAGTATGTTCTTCCAAACTTATTTTTATTTATTAAAAAATATATTATAAACTGTGAAAAATTTTTTATATATTCTGTTAAATAAACAACTAGTTAAGTTACATACTGCTGTACACAACATTATATAGTAAGTAAATAAATACATGCAAGTGCTTTAAAAAAAAAATTTAATAACTATTTTGATCAAGGCGACGCGGTGGCGCAGTGGGTAGCACATTCGTCTCAAAGCAAGAAGGTCGCTGGTTCGAGCCTTGGCTGGGTCAGTTGGCATTTCTGTGTGGAGTTTGCATGTTCTCCCTGTGTTCGCGTGGGTTTCCTCCGGGTGCTCCGGTTTCCCCCACAAGTCCAAAGGCATGTGGTACAGTTGAATTGGGTGTGCTAAAACTGACCGTCGTGTATAAGTGTGTGTGTGAATGAGTGTGTATGGAAGTTTCCCAGTGATGGGTTGCAGCTAGAAGGGTATTCGCTGCGTAAAACATATGCTGGATAAGTTGGCGGTTCATTCCGCTGTGGCGACCCCAGATTAATAAACGGACTAAGCCGAAAAGAAAATGAATGAATGAATTATCGTTCATGCTTTTCTGCAGCATTTTTCATTATATTTATTTACATTCATGAGCAAAAAATTTCCACTGATGATGAGTCAAGCAAATGAGCAATAAAATCACTCCAACATTAGATAATGTCACTTCACAAAAAACAGAAATACTCTGGTATATAATGTGGTGCTATGCAACTATCTGATATTAGCTTGTTGCACAGAAAAAGACACCCTAAGACTTTTTCCTTGTGTATTTATCGTGCAAGCTTTTCCACTTCAATTTAACCTCCTTCCCTATAGCACAAAAATACCTAATGAAAAGTTTGTGGTAAAAGTAACAAGAAATTAAAGAAAATTAAGTGAAACTAAGTCATAAAATCATATTTGATCTGCAATTCCATTGTGCTCAGGTAGACATCTAGAGCGCCATCAAGTAATGTTTTACTGTAACTTCAGTAGCTTAAGGAATGTGAACAAAAACTCCAATCTAACTAGCTATGTTTCCCATCCATATGAAAAAAAACAGGAAGGCGAATAATTTTGACTTTAACTGATAATCGTTTTGAATAATCGTGATTACAAATAATCGTGATTATGATTTTCCCATAATCGAGCAGCCCTAATATAAAAGTTATGTTTCAAAACTTCCCAAATTTTGTCAACCCGCCTATGCCAATTTTTACCTGCACAATCAAAATCAAAAACGGCCATCTGGGTGGAAAACCACCCAATCTGGAAAATCTAAAAATTTTCTGTTATAGCCTTCCTACGGTATATGTAAGACTTTTTTTACATTTAAGTTTTTTAGGACAACAGTATCTCCAGCAGAAAAGATATCCAAAGATGCTGTTTTAAATTGTAACGAAATCTGTGTTTTTGAAACTAATGAAGACAGCAGAAGTCAATGATTCAGTAGATCCAAAAATATTTGTATGCTCCAAAATATTTGAGATGTTTCTCAAAATAAATTGTATTGTGAAAATATTGTGTACAAAGGGGGAAAGTTTCAGTTTTTTACCCTGACATTTAAAAAGATTATGTTTTAAAGCAGTAACCAATCACAACACTGTGAAACTACGATATTTTTATCCAAGGTTATCATACCTTAAGAATCATATACTGACCCATGCCTATTTGCGATTAATTGAATTCACAATTTTTGAATGTAAACATAGAAGTGGTTCGTCAGTTTTAAACAAGGTGCACCAAAGTAAAAGAAAGAAGAGCCTGGGATGCTTTTTTTACTACATATTTTTTGTGCCTCAATGTGCACATTCACACTATCATCCTTCGTTAAACAACTGTGATGATTGTCCCGGTGTGCATGAGCCTTTACTGAATAAAAGTATTTATAAAAAAAAATCTTCCTGACCCAAAAATTTGAATTGTGGTGTATTGTGGTGTTTGCCATTTCAAATTTGTACATTCATTCATACAAAAATGTATGACTTTTCAGAAGGCTCACCCCATTCTTATCCCGAAACAGAAGTGTCACAGGGATGAACATATCATAAGGAAATGTATAAATAAGACTCTATAAACTAGGGATGTCTGTAGCTTCGCTCACGCTCCACCTCTTTGCCCTTGTTTGGTGCGATAATGCGCGAACAAAATGGTGACGGATGGCCACGCCTACTTGTAGCTTCTTTTGTGTTCTTCAGAAACCTATGGGTAACGTCACGAATACGTCCATATCTTTTACAGTCTATGGCCATGACATCACTTTGTTGCAGAGACGCTATAGATTAAATATGGGCAAAGTAACGGAAGCATCTTGAAGAGGAAAGCGCGAGTCTGCAGTGTGGAGGTATTATTAAGTTGATGACGACAACATTGCCATTGCCAACATTGCCATTGCCAACAGTGTGAGATATGTAAACTTGGCATTGCAAAAGGTGGAAAGGAAAAGGCAACATTTAACACAACAAACCTGATAAGACACCTCAAAAACAAACACAGAACTTCTATTTGAAATGTCATCTCGCCACTATTTCACCAAGAAAGCTCTGCCAGCTCTATATAAGCTCTATATATTCTGACAAACTATTTGTCCTGCTATAAGATGTACCCCATGTTTCGTTCACCACAGACATATGGAGTTCATCTGTAGCTCCCATGTCTCTACTAAGCCTTTACGTATTATAGATACAGTGTTTCGGTATTGGTAGATACTCAAAATCAAATGACTCTGACTCGAGGGCAAAAAACCTAATCGGGACATCCCTACTATATATTCATTAAAGCAATTGATAAAAGCAGAAACAAAAAAAATCTGATCTGCTCATTAAACTTGACATATAAGCACAAGCTAAGAGTTCTAAGAGGCACTTTTCACATTTCACTGAATGCAATTTGTGTCAACGGCCTCTACAGCATTTCTATTTCTAATTTAGCAGTTTTAAAGGCTTGTAAAACCTTGGACTGTGAATGACACCTTTTAGGCAAAGTAAAACGAACGGAGCTGGAGAGAACATGGTGAAAGTTATTGGCAACTGTACCAACAACAACCAGTGCAGCATGAAACTGACAACTGACAGCTGAAGGGCAGACAAGTTGAGATATACTGTAGAAAATCTGCATACACAATAGCTGTTAACAGGTGGTGGGTGGCCCTCTGAAAGACAGGCCTGCTGGACACATTACAGGCAGGTTGGTGTGTGCGTGCCAGGACCCATACAGAGCATGAATTTGAGTAGCTGGATGTTTATCCAGTGGACTCTGGTGAAGGGAAGAGATTACACCCCATTAAAGCGCAAGTTGGCCCATCTGCTTGACATGCAGGGCCTGAGAAAGTGATGTGGAATGAGCAGAATGTTTGTCCCATAGACTGAGGGTCGACGGTGTGTGTGGGTGCAAGCGTGACTAACAGTTGATGAAACCACTGTGGCATTGTGGTATTTAGAGCAAATATCTCTGGAGTGACACTGGAGAGGATTTAAGACACTATGATGGTTCTCATATATAACCTCAATTTCTTTTGCTTTCAGATGCATCCACCATGTATATAAACATACATCCCCTATTCAAGGTAGATAGTCATAATAATGCAATTAAGAGATAGGTCACCCAAATATGACAATTCAAACCTATTCGGGTTTCTTCCTTTTATTGAACACAAAAGACTATACATTTTGAAGAACATTTGGAAACCAGCAGTCATTGACTTCCAAAGAATTGTTTCTATTAATGTCATAATATTAATGCTTCTATTAAAGTCATCAGCTATTAATTTCCAACATTTTTCAGAATATCTTTTTTGAGTGAAACTTTAAAGGTTAATAAAGGCTTAATAATAGTTTGAAACCACAACAGGAATAAACAATTTTACTGGAGTACAAAAACAATACGTTTACATCCATTTAATGCCAAAATCTTTCATTTACCCATATATTATTGCCCTATCTTTCAAAACGCTTCAAACATTTTCTTTTTCAAAATGATTCATCCTTCCTTTCTGATTGGTTAAATCCGTGTTTCCCAACCCTGTTCCTGGAGGCACATCAACAGCAATATTTTGGATGTCTCCCTTTTCTGACCCATTCATTTCAAGTTTTGGGGTCTCTTCTAATGTTTTGCAGAGTTGATTCAGATGTGTTTGATTAGGAAGTGGTTGATGGCTGTTTCTCAATTCCAAGAACGCAGAGAACGGACTCGTGTTCTTGTGGAGACAAGTCTTTCCAAGTTACATCGGAACAACAAACTCAGGAGACCGCGTCCTGTGAAAAATGAGATGCTGCGTTCCTCCCTGGTTCTTCCTGATGGTAACATGACTTCACGCACTTTTAATGGCAAATTATTAAAACATTACAGCGTTCATACAATAATTTATTGCTTTCCCCTTTTCACAATATGTACTATGCATAAAAACCCTACAAATATACTTTGCACAATACAACTAAAATAATAAAATAATAAAATAATTTAATACGAATTTCGGCAAAAAAATATTTCTTTCAGACGGAGAAATGCTTACTTTCTCCGTCTCATTTAGGGTAATTCCTGAGACAAATAAGTTATATCTCTGAACTTTAATAATAAATCTAGGTCACACTTTATTTTGATGGTCCATTTGTTGAATTTAAGTTGCATTGCATCTACATGACAACTAATTCTCATTAGATTACAAGTAGACTGTTAGTTTGGGGTTAAGATTGAGTTTAGGCTTAGTGTAAATTGACATGTACTTGCAAAGTTTTTTATAGTCAATAAATGTCTGATGGAGCAGCAGTATCAACAGATAGTAGACTGTCTGCTTAATAATCCTCAAATGGACCATCAAAATAAGGTGTTACCTAAATTCATTTAAAATACTGCGTTTTCCACCTCCTTTATTCAACCGCAATGACTTCTGGGACTTCTCAAGTGAGTTTTGCGCTCATGTCTGCATTGATGCATCCTCGATATCAAGAACAAATTGGGGAACTTTCATGCGTCCTCCGTGCTTGCTGTCTTGAGTTTTGGAACTGAAATTTTGCAGAAAATGATGACGGATTTCACCATTTCCAGATTCAAAAAGCTCTCAGGTAAAAAAAAATTCCCAACAAACATATTTTTTGTCACGACCTGTGCTCTCATCCTGGGGAAATGGAAACAAAACTTTTGTTTCGGCACATTTCAAAACGGAACACCAATGACCCATGTCTCCGAACAATTCTTTTTCTGTTTTAATTAGGGTTGGCAACACAATGTGGCATCTCTGTGAACACTGTAACATGTAAAAGCTCTGAACAAATTTGCTCAAAACAATCAATTTTTAGCTATGTGGGATATAATATATATATATATATATATATATATATATATATATATATATATATATATATATATATATATATATATATATATATATATACACATATACATACATACATATATACATACACATATACATACATACATATATACATACATGACTGTCAACATTTCAAATGATGTGTTTTTCCCTTTAAGGGGAGTTTTTGTGAAAGTGCAACAGTAAAAGATAGGAAAAGAAAAATAGAAATACTGTCACCTCATTCTCTATACTTTCTTTTAGAAGACAATTACACACTTTGATCTTTAAAACATTTTAGAAATTGCAGACTTCAGAAACTTTGCAGATTTATAAACCAAAGAGTTCCAGAGGAAGGTGGCCACTTTGCACCACAGTGCTAACCTAGGATCAGGGGGGCATGTGGATCAAGTAAACCAGGGCCGTCCGACATACATTTGTCATAAACAGAGTATGCATTACCAGACTGGAGCTGGGATGCTTACTCAATATGGCAGAGTTGTACATATGAGTGAGAGGTGGGGGGAGCCAGGAATGAGATCCAGACGATGAGGGAGCAGTGCTGGTGTGAAAGAAAGTGGCAGAAACTAAAGGAAGTGTGAACTAGTGAGTGATGCAAAAAACCAAACTGAAATAAACAAACAAACCACATAAGGAACAAATGCTTAAGGGCAAGAGTAGGCTGACGCACCGGCTGTCGCCTCCAAAATTTACAATGTGTGGATGGTTGCCAACAGGGGGTTTAATTGGGTTGGATAATACAAATGAGCAGTACTTAAGCAGTACCTCCAATCAATCAATCAATCAATCAATCAATCAATCAATCAATCAACCAACCAAAGAAATCTAATAAAACTAAACTAAACTTAGTCAATTTGTTTGACAAACACTTCCATGTCCTTCATATGCACACCAAAACTAAATTTTACATGAAAGGACAAACAAGACTGTATTTATAAATGTACACACACATTTATAATGTTATTTATTCCTAATATGTCAAATTAGAATTTTCATTTGTTATCACTCTTGTCTTCAGTGCCATATGAGCAATACAAAATAATGCGAACATACTGATGTTCTGCTTGATTAACACTAATGCTATTTGTGATTTACAATTATTCATTCATTCATTTTCCTTTGGTTTAGTCCCTTTATTCATCTGGAGTCGCCACAGAGGAATGAACCGCCAACTTATCCAGCATATGTTTTACACAGCGGATACCCTTCCATCTGCAACCTAGTACTGGGAAACATCCATACACACATATACAGTACATCACGGCCAATTTAGTTTATTCAATTCACCTCTACCGCATGTCTTTGAACTGTGGAGGGAATCCGGAGCACCCGGAGGAAAACCACGCAAACATGAGGAGCACTCCACACAGAAATGTCAACCTACCCAACTGGAACTCGAACCAGTGACCTTTTTGCTGTGAGGCAACAGTGCTATCCACTGAGCCACCGTGTCGCCCCATTTACAATTATAATTTGCTAAATGAAGAGTGCATAATTTATTTCATATACAAGTCTTACGTAACTTTACAGCTTGGCCATCACAGCTAAGAATATATTAAATTTTAGAATATTTAAATAGAAACAAAGTTGTAATATCAACAACATCCTAAAAAAAAGTTTTTATTGTGTTTTTTTTTTTTGTACTTTGTGTTTTTTACATGAATGTAGCCTAACTAAGCATACAAGACTTCTTATTAAAACGTTACAAAATAAGTAAGTTAAAAATAAAAAAATGCTTCTGGAATACTAGGATGTAGGGCAGCTCGATTTATCGGAAAAAGGTGACAATCTCGATTCGACCCTACACACGATCCGAATTCAGCTTGTCTACGATTCAGCCAATTATATTTTCAGGGTCAGGAAAGAACTGTAAAGGCAGGAGCACAAGTCTTCCCATTGTTTTATATACGTTTTTCAGCAATATCAACACCTCCAAATGATGTTAAAAGTGTCACATATTGTATTTATAATGTATACATCACCCAAAAATGTCATTTCTGTTTTTATTTAATGTCGTATTCGCGTTTACTACCAAGAGAGGACGCACGCATGCCCGCCAATGATATATACTTTAGTGAACAGACCAGCCTAGGCTATGAATAACAGGTAATAAAGTTGTAAATAACGTTTGTTTGTTACACAGAGCAATCAATTGGGAGCCGTGCAGGAAGTATAATTTGTATGCGTTTTTTTTTCCCTCAGTGACGGCAGCCATGACATGAGCGCACTCGGCAGTGAAAGTGAAACCAAAAGCATGCACATCATTTAAATGATCACATCACATTTTAGAGTTATGATTACAAGCATTTGATATGTTTTTCTTTTATAGTGAACACAAAGTATTATGCATGAAAAAAAATGTTTAACAGTGTCAGTATAACTACTCTAGCCTATATAATGCTGAATATAATGCAAGAGGAAATCTCATTTTACCAGTAAAGAATCATCTATAATGTTGTCAATGACAAATGACAAGCATATATCTCAAACATAATAATTAAATTTTACAATTATGAATAGTTGTATTCTGATGTCATCATTTTATGGTGAATTAACAACCAGGACATTTAAAGTCCACCATTCCATGTCAATAGAAAATGTAACATTTTAATCAAGAATAGACCTACACATAGGCCAAATATTTTTGTTGTTGTTTTACCATATGTTTGAGAAATAACAATAATAATATCCTTTATTTTACATCTACATAATCGTGAGAACTCAAAAAGAAATTTAATAAATCGCGATTCTCATTTTAGCCATAATCGTGCAGCCCTACTATAATGTAATAGCTACCCAGATGCTCCACCATCCACCATTCCAAAATCCCAATTTAAATCCCAGTTGCCAAGATATATGCATGTTTGTTTATGCTGACAGTGTATAGCTGTATCCTGAAGGTTAAGGCATTGTGTTAATCTATGGAAGTGATACTATCAGCCTATATAAAGTGACAGAATGTAATGTATGACAATAAAAATATGGTAAAAAATAGAGGATACATATACACATGCTCGTCGTAAAACATTACCTTCCTAACATTGCATTTCACAACGACCATAATACAACTAGTTTAACTTGACTCCCACCACAGAGCACAATTTGCCAAATGCCCTGAACTTCTATAGATATCCCTTGTTTGTTGGATCACTGTGATTATCTCTGTATACCAACATAAATGGCAAAGATGTGATGCAAATTAATTAATGAGATAAACATCCACAAATCCTATGTTGCTCTTTTACATACAAAAAAATAATGCTAAAAGATTAACGTTACAAGCCTATATTTAGGTGCTGTTGACACTTGCATGTGTGGCCACCTATTGCAAGCGTGTAAACTTTACGTGAGCTGGTGAGGGACGGCACCATCAGATCCAGTGGAAAATGACAGCGAGATCAGGGCTGTGAAAGACCGGACAAGTGATTTATGGGTAAATAAAAAGGCGCAAATATTGTACAGTAATAGGACCCCTATGGAGATCGTCAGGGCCAAAGTGTGTATATGGGCGTGTTTGTGGAATTGCGGTAACATGACTATGCGAGTATGCATTTACGAGAAGGGTGATATGTTTAATCGTAAACCTTCTATATCAATGCCCGAGCAGGTCATCATCTGCATGTCTACGCGAGTTTGTCAGCGGAAAGAGATACACACTGCCCCCTGATTTACACATTAAAATACCTATCATTTGTGAAGGAGATGTGAAAACTTTGACCTGAACAGTGTGTATTTGTGTGGGTGGAAGAGAAGGGGGAGGGTGGAGGTGTACATACATCAGACCAAATAAAGCCACAGCAACTCTCCCTGAAGTTAATCACTTTAACACATGGGAGAGGCGATGGCTACACAAACACGCACACACACACACACAAGGAGATCTGAGGACACAGGCATATATATACCAAAATACCCACTTAAAGATTCTGCTATTCCTGGACATACTCACAAATAGTTATACATGTCTGTATATGTGTGTGTGAGATTTTGGACCAATGAGATTTTCACAGCAGGTTGCACAGCAGAACAGAAAGCAATTCATTGATGAAATGCTGCTAGTCATTTTACCAATACATGCCTATCTTTCTAAAGCAACATGTCCTAAGAATATAGGCATGGGCTAGTATAGGATTCTGACGGTATGACAATCTCGGTTTCATGGTATTGTGATTACTGCTCTGAAACATATTCTTTTTTAATGTCTGGGTAAAAAACAAAAACCCTTTTACCCATTTGAACACAATATATTTTATTTTAAGAAGTGTTTAAAATATTTTGGAGCAGTAAACATGTCAGGCTAAACAATTCAAATCAATCATTGACTTCTGCTGTCTTAATTAGTTTCAAGAACACAGATTTGTTCACAATTTGAAACAGCATCTTTTCTGCTGGAGATACTGTTGTCCTAAAACACAGAAACAACAACAACAAAAAAAAACGTAAATAAAAAAAAATCGTACCTATACCTTACGAACGTTATAGTAGAACATTTTGGCGCTTTTAAAACCTTGACTTTTCAAAACGGCAGTATACCTTGAAAATGGTTATCGTCCCATGCCTACCGTAGAGTGGCCGCAAAACACCTAAAATTCGCTCTAAACCAAAAATTTACATGGCAACTAATAACCTTAACTTTTCTGATTTTGATTGTAATGCAATAATGTGCACCTTTTGTAAAGCTGCTTTGAAACAACAATTATTGCAAAAAGCACTATACAGTACAAATAAACTCAAATTAAATTGAATATTTTAACCTGAGAATAGGAACCTAGATTGACCTGTAAATCGAGAGCTTTGCCTTTCGGCTCAGCTCCTTCTTTACCACATCAGACAGGGACATTGACCATATTGGCCATATTGGTATTACTGCTGCCACTAGGGTTGGTCGATGTCGACCAATTTGGCATCGTACGATGTCTGATGGGAAATATCGCGATGGATGATGACATCGTCGTCATAGGCGGCAGCGAATTAATTCATAACAAATTAATTATTTGTAGCCTACCGTTTCGACTACCGGACCCGCATGGTCTATGTTTTACCCATAACCAGATCATAAATAAATAAAGATAAGTTACACAGAAATTATCGCCTGTCAAACACACATATACAGTACATTACGGCCAATTTAGTTTATTCAATTCACCTCTACCGCATGTCTTTGTGGAATTGCGGTAACATGACTATGCGAGTATGCATTTACGAGAAGAGTGATATGTCAATCACTTTTTCCACGGGACTCTGGCATGAATAAGCAGTGTGATCTGTGACGTTGTAATGGCGTCGACAAACTAGGTTTTAAAATAGGTGCACAACCAACAGTATCTGAGGTTTTCGCTAAAATTACTAAGTACAAACATTAAAGAGAAAGATTGAAGCAGTGTACTGATGCTGTGAAGTGTTACCTGATAGATTCAAAAGACCGAAGAGTCGTTAGACAGAAACAAGATTAATTAAATATTATGTTTAACAACTATAGTGAGATGTCATCCAGCGGTACATCCTTGATAAACTGTCCGACATGCACTGCTCTCTGAGGATTTGTGCCCAGAGAACCGGCTGCTGACTGCCTAGAGCTCAGACTTGCGCGTATGCTGCAGCATCGCATGCCTGTGTGTGTGTGTGTGTGCGTGTGTGTGTGTGTGTGTGTGTGTGTGTGTGTGTGTGTGTGTGTGTGTGTGTGTGTGTGTGTGGTGGTCACGTGATGTTCGTTCTCAGTGGAAGGAGGGCTGGAAGGAGGGCTTTTCATGCTAGGTGAAACGCCAGTAAGGACGTGGATAGTTTTCGTTCTAAAAGGCCATTTTAAAACTAAGACGTATTAGTGTAAACAGGGCCTAAGTGTGTAATTTTTGCGAGCGGGTTTGAGAAAGGCGGCAGGGCGGAGGATCGCCATGTCTATCAGCCATCGGCGATGGATGATGGCATCGTCTATCGGTCCAACCCTAGCTGCTGCACCAATCCGCCTGTCAATCTCACATTCCATCCTTCCCTCACTCGTGAACAAAACCCCAAGATACTCGAACTCCTCCACCTGGGGACTTTCCTCCAACCTGGAGATGGAAAGGCAAAGCTCTCAATTTACCAGCCAATCTACGTTCCTACTCTCACCTATGGTCATGAGCTATGGGTCATGACCAAAAGGACAAGATCTCGGATACAAGCGGCCGAAATGAGTTTCTTTCGCAGGGTGGCAGGGCGCACCCTTATAGACAGGGTGAAGAGCTCTATCACCCGGGAGGAGCTCGGAGAAGACAGAAGTCAGCTGAGGTGGCTCGGGCATCTGTTTCAGATGCCTTCAGGACACCTACCTAGGGAGGTGTTCCAGGCATGTCCCACCGGGAGGAGGCCTCGGGAAAGACCCAGGACACGCTCGAGGCACTATGTCTCTCGGCTGGCCTGGGAACACCTCGGGATCACCCCCGGAGGAGCTGGAGAAAGTGTATGGGGAGAGAGAAGTCTGGCGTTCTCTCCTAAGACTGCTGCCCCCGCGACCCGGCCCCGGATAAGCAGATGAAAATGACATGACATGAGATTTTAACCTGAATCTTTGCTGACACATTCTGGAGAGAAAAAAACTTATTTTACATCTTGTAAAAAAAAAAGAAAAAAAAAGATGTAAAATAAGTTGTTGTTTTTTTTTTTTTTGTCAAGAAGACGAAAAAGCAAAACAGGAGCTCTTTAAAGTATAAATGAA